>NC_065544.1:38333292-38685792 GCF_932294415.1 Quercus robur
CTACCCCAAAACAGCTTTTATGCTCTGGGTGACTGTGGCCCAAAGTTTCTGTCCAAACCCTTTTTTTCCTTTAAAAATGGTTGGCTTTCATTGGCCAATTTCAGCTGCTAGCTCTCATCTAGTTGAGCCTCCCAATGGTCTGAAACAACTGAAAATGAGGAGCCAATGAGGGTTTAGTCAAGCATTTCCCTTAATGATGATAAAAGTAATCATTCCTTTTATCCAAACAAAAGCAAACCTGAAAATTACTACTTGCTTAACACCTTGGGGTCCAAAGCCTTTTCTATTGACCAAAAACCAGTCACTTAGAGCACCCCAAACTCAATATAAATTCCAAAATCAGATTCAAAACCAAAGGAGCAACACCCAAGCTTAAGACAAGAGTCTTTCTTCAACTAAAAAACAACCAAGCCACGTTCTACCTAAAGACCTGAAACTTCAGAGCAAAAACCCATTTAGCCAGCCAACAATCTCACAATTCCGAAGCTTGGGGGTGGAAATATGGGTACAGGGGAACCTTCCCTCTCTTTCTCACGACCTCCCTCAATTTCCTCTTCTGTGTGACTGTGGGTCGAAATTTCAGACCTGTTAAATCACGTTTTCCCTATAGAGCTAAAACTTCAGAGTAAAAACCCACTGAGCCAAGAGACATTCTCACAATTCTAAACCTTAGGGGTGGAAATATGGGTATAGGGGAACCTTCCCTCTCTTCCTCACGACCTCCCTCAATTTTCTCTTCTGTGTGACTGTGGGTCGAAGTTTCAGACCTGTTATTAGTATTTGGATTTTCTCTTGTCAAAGCACCATTAGCCTTTTGTTCATTATACATTTGGAATTTTGGGCTTGATTCTCCACAAATAAACACTTCTAAAGAACCCAAGGGGAGATTTGGGCCATTCTCGCATTTTAGGCCCTTGTCGCAAAAAACGTCCCCGACATTTTGGCGACTTCACTGGGGAGTCAAGCAGCTGACACAAGAGAAATGGTGCCTCCAAAGGTGTGGAACCAGCGAAGAGGTGTGGAACCAGCGAAGAGATGGTGTTTCTCACACCAACTTGTCGTTCCAAGGGAAGTTGTATGATGCTTTACCGCGCAAGAAGAGCATTGTGAAGTTGAGCTTGAAAAAGTTCTATCCTTAGCTCATTGAGCTGCTGGAGATGCTCCAAATCATGTGACGAAATTGCTCCAACCTTCGAAAACCACCCAAGAAGTGAAGGATGGAGGGAGAATCAACTTTCTTATTCAAGGAAAAAAAAAAATTTTCTCCACTCATCTATATTATTATTTTTAGCTATCATTTTTATGGATGAATCATCATATATCTCTTGCTTTACATGATATTTGTGAAAATTTTTGTTGTAGCTTGAAAATGCAAAAAATGGCGAGCAACAAATCCAACCGCGAAGGGAATGACGGTTCCAACCAATAATCAACAATGCAAAGCTCTAAACATCAATTTCAAAACCAAGAAAGCCTCACGCGCTGAGCGTATGGGGGCTACCACGGGTGATTGACTCATTTTGGCGCAACAATAATTGCCACTATATGTGACCCTTCGTAGCTGAATATTTTTGGCGTCACTGCTAAATGAAGTCTTCACCAAATAGCTAAAGGCCATAGCTAAATGGCCCACCGCAAGGCATTAGATATTCAACATACCAAGCCTTGAGGTAGCGACATACCATACATCAAGTTGTATTATTGCTGAGTTAGCGCCAAGCACATGGGGGCTGCCGCAAATGATTAAATTATTTTGGCACAACAATAATCACTGCTGTATGCGACCCTTTATAGCTGAATATTTTTGGTGTCACTGCTAAATGAAGTCTTCACCAAATAGCTAAAGGCCATAGCTAAATGGCCCATCGCAAGACGCTAGATATTCCACATACCAAGCCTTGAGGTAGCGACATACCATACATCAAGTTGTATTGTTGTTGAGTTAGTGCCCAGCACATGGGAGCTACCACGGGTGATTGACTCATTTTGGCGCAACAATAATTGCCACTATATGTGACCCTTCGTAGCTGAATATTTTTGGCGTCACTGCTAAATGAAGTCTTCACCAAATAGCTAAAGGCCATAGCTAAATGGCCCACCACAAGGCATTAGATATTCCACATACCAAGCCTTGAGGTAGCGACATACCATACATCAAGTTGTATTATTGCTGAGTTAGCGCCGAGCACGTGGGGGCTGCCGCAAGTGATTAAATTATTTTGGCACAACAATAATCGCTGCTGTATGCGACCCTTCGTAGCTGAATATTTTTGGCGTCACTGCTAAATGAAGTCTTCACCAAATAGCTAAAGGCCATAGCTAAATGGCCCATCGCAAGACGCTAGATATTCCACATACCAAGCCTTGAGGTAGCGACATACCATACATCAGGTTGTATTGTTGTTGAGTTAGTGCCGAGCACAAGGGGGCTGCCGCGAGTGATTAAATTATTTTGGCACAACAATAATCGCTGCTGTATGCGACCCTTCGTAGCTGAATATTTTTGGCGTCACCGCTAAATGAAGTCTTCACCAAATAGCTAAAGGCCATAGCTAAATGGCCCACCGCAAGTCGCTAGATATTCGACACACCAAGTCTTCAAGTAGCGACATTTCATAAACCAAGTCTTGAAGTCATACAAGCGATATGCTATTGTCAAAGCACACTTGAGCTAAGACTTTCAAGCTTTCTCTTTACTAATTCATTTTTTTTATACATATCTTTTAAACCATTTTAATCTTTCAAATTTTTAATCAAAATATTTTCTATAAGTTGTTTATGCTACTTCGCTTGGCCATGAATACTAATATAAATCACATTTGCACTTAGGGTGAAATGGAAACCTTCTCGGAGCACCCAACGACAAAGAAAATCCGAACTTAATCCCCTCTCACCGAAGCCGTGACACGCTCATGAATGTTAAGCTATGACGAGCTCACGCATCCAAAATCATGGTTGATCCGCGCACGCCAAGCCATGGCATGTTCATATATCTCAAGTCATGACAAGCACATGCATTCTAAAAATCTTTCTTGAATTTGAGATTATACATGAAGAGGGAAGTTCAAATGTTGCCATCATCAAGAAAGTTGTTGTTGTCACTCAATTCTTACAATTGAAATCTGCAGCCAAGCCAACTACTAATGAAAGTTCGCGCACACCTTTGAAGAATGCTTCACTAGAGCTCACTCTAAACATTGATGTCAAACAACTCAAAAATCACAAGCTAGTTGCTAGAAATCCATTCCAAAGATTTTCGAGTGGAATCTTAGTATTGATGTGAAAGCTCGGCATAAGCGGTATAGAGGCCAACGAGAAAAATTGTTGTGCTAGGAACGTGACAACCCTGTACCGACGTCTCTAATGCTTAGCCCATCATTGTTCGAAAGTTAGAAGCCAAGAAAGCAAAGTATGGAGCCGCTGTTTGCGGTACCATGTATCTTCGACAAAGAGGCTAACCGAAGCGTGGGAGAAAAACTGTTGTGCTAGGAATGAAACAACCCTATACCGACATCTCGGATGCTTAGCTTATCATTGTCCCAAAATTAGAAGCCAAGTTAGCTGAGTATGGAGATCCTGTCTGCAGCACAACAAATCTTCGACAAAGAGGAATTATATTCTACCCTCTATATAGCAAATGAGGAACCCCATTTTTGGAATTCATCTTGGAGAAATATGGTGAGTACTAAGGGAGGAATGAATCCTACAACAACTCTTGGTGATGGGATACCATTGGTTTGGCATAACGAAATTCGCTAAAGTCGCCACACCTCCAAGTGCACTCCAAGTTTATACGCACACACCATATAAGCCTTCAAGATGTGAGCGCTCCATAGCCTTTTATACTCGGGGGCTTGAAACTCATCGAACCTATCCATTCACCCTTGAATGAGTACATTCGGGTCTTTGCCGCCACTAAATAGTTCACTAAGTAGGCGGAAGCAATTTAACTCAAGAAAAGCGATGGGAACAGTTGCAGCCAAACTCATCAAGAAGTATATCATTTGTCACTTTGACGTCTCGTTCATAAGCGACAACAATACATCTCGCCTATACCAATTTTCGAAGGCAAGTCCTATGAAATACTAGGAAGCTGACAAACTATCATGTTATCCAAGCATGGCGAGATCCTTACATGCGAAGGTGCGATGCCTTCAATAAGGTAGGGAAAGCCAACGCTTTCTTCTAATGAGAAACCTTGCGAAGCAGCAAGAAAACCAACAAATTACTCTTACGGCAAAGCCTCTACATGCGAGCGTAAAAACAAAAAAACACTCTCAATAAGGTAGGGAAAGCCAAACACATACTCTCTTAATGGTAAGCCTTATCAAATGGCTAGGAAGCCAATGAGATGTTTTATTATGGTGATATCCCTACTTGTGAGGGCACAACTAGCCCTCAACTAGGTAGGGAAGCCAACGCATCCTCAAAGGAAATCCCTACCGAATGATTAGGAAGCCGGCGAGATGTCATATCATTCATATGTGGCAAGACCTCTACTTGCGAGGATGCAATGCCCTCAACAAAGTAGGGAAAGCCAACATTTTCTTAACAGCAAGCTTTACAAAGCGGCAAGAAAGCCAACATAATATCTTATAATTCAAGCGCGATGATCCACTACATGTAAGGACATAACCATCCCTTGAAAATATAGGAAAGTCGATGCAACGGATCACTACCTCATTGTCACATGGTAATTTGCTATATGCGAGGATAAAATCCTTCCTCAAGAAATTAGCAAGCCTATGCATTGTATATGAGAACGCGATCGCCCTATGAAATGGTGACAGTCAAATGCACCATGAGCTGCAATGCACAAAAACGTAGCCCATATGTGGGGGCTTCTTGAAACTAACGAAATAGCAACCTAATACATGTCGAGAATAAGTCGACTACCAAGTGGCGACCCAAGCTTCAATATATATGAGCCGCTTAATGTGAAACCAAACCTGCTCGTCAATAGAGCACTGAAAAATGGTGCACAGACAGCGAGACGTGCACTTAGCCAAAGCTCGTTCACAAAGACATGGCAAGCAAGCAACATGTCTCCTGACTTGCCTTTGCAAAGGTAAAGCCATATTCACAAATTATCCAATCAACCACAAGTTATTCTCAAGAGACTAAGTGCATATAATTTATCGAAATTATGCTACTTCATCGCAAGGTGCGCTCGACCATTCCAAGCAAGCTTTTCTCAACATATTTAAATGGTCACAGCCATACAAGAGTTGTTTTCGCAACAAAAACATGCTTATAGCCTATGGAAGAAAGGTAGAAACTTGTTCTCAAGGTACAGAATACAAACTATTCACATCCTTGAGGTACAAATAATTCTTTTCATTCCAAAATTCAAATTACATGTTGAGACATCATATATGTGTTTCTTTGTACAAAATATAAATTATGCCTACTAACCATGACAATACAAACTCAAAGTGACACCAATATAACTAGACAGGAGCCGCTCTATACATAAGTGGGTTGTCCACGAGGGTGAAATACAAGAGAAAATGTTTCTAAGGCAGCAGCCCATATTACAGACTTCGACTAGCTTGAAATTTCAAAGCTTGGGACTCGATACAAGACAATCAAATAATAAAAAAAAAGGGGGCAAGAAAGGAGGTAAAGGAAAATTTGAAGTGATGTCATAGTCTCATTCCAACATCACCATCTTCGGGGCGTTGGCTTGCAATCACTCTCTTCTTTACTTTAAAGCCGCAAGAGGGAGACGGACTAAAAGGGTTCAAAGTTACTAACAGCGGCCGTGGTTCCATCTTTTGCAGCTCTATGTTGCTGTCCGCAGTAGCTTCAACCTCAGAAAATGATGCATTGGTAATGAGATTGGCCTCGTGGATGAAAGTCCCAATAACAGCACCACAATTCTCTAAGCCAGAGTCATCCTACAAGAAACCATAGTACAGCTCGCTCAATATACTATTATATGCAATCAAGAAAAGAAAATAAAGAAGATATGTGACTTACCAGGTAAGTTCCAAAGTTCCCGCTTGATAATGGCGTATTTCCTAAAGTACACTTATTCTATGCAAGATGGCAATGCGGCGCACTCAACAATCCCTATTGGAATGAAAAGGGGTTGGCAGCGAATTTTGACTTGCCACAACAAATTTTAACTTGCTAGAGAAATTTCGGCTTCATTTTCAAAACGGAGTTGCTGTCTGTGCAAAGTGTCGAGGCTGTTGACAATTACATTGAAGGAATAGTGGCTGCAACATGGAATCGCCAACTTCGGCCCCACCAATTAATGCTAATAATCAAGCTATGCGATGCATGGCTACTCTCAATGGCATTGTTGGGGGCTAAAAGCTTACTCAACCGCTATGCACCCCTGCACTAGAAATTCAAGTTTCTTTCCTACACTTTCATTTCATGCTTGCTGAATTGAGAAGCAACTACCACTCGATGACTATCACCCTCACTTGCGTTCATCGCAAGAATATGATACAAGGGGCTGCCAACCAATGTAGTGGCTATGTCACACCCCTATACTACATCGCCAAGTGATCTCTTCACTCCATTCTATCTATAAAAAAAAAAAAAAGCTGTCCCAAGACAGCCAGTAGTATCGCTCATGGCTACGACTTCATCGAAATTAATCAAGATCAAGCACAACCACACTACAAATTGACCTTCATGTTTTGCAACTACCAGAATCAATGGAGAGTTGACTTCGATATGAAATTCGACTTTAACTACTGCAAGAACTCAACCTCATGGGTCTTTCTCTGACGGTGGGTTTGTGAGTTTTCCAAATAAGTTCCATCCTACACAAGCAACGACACAATTAATTCAACACATCACCAAATATATCCAAGTGATGGCACAAAAAAAAAAAAAAAAAAAAAAAAAAAAAAAAAAAAAAAAAAAAGAAGAAGAAGAAGAAGAGAAGTGTTAACTCACCAAGGTGAGCATCACATCCATTTTTATCAAGTTCACGCAAGGAATGGTCTCGATACTTTATCGCTACATTCAGCGGCTACCTTCGGGCCTTGTTCACAACTTGGGGGCTTTTGTGTCCTACCAGCTGTTGTATGGATTATCTATGGATTATCGAAGCACTTGCTCCTAGAGATGGCTCCAACTGAGTCAAGCATCCTCGACACAAGCGCAACAAAGCTCATGAAAGACAAACTCATTATCCACAAACCCCTTGTCAGCTCACTGATATAAGAGAAATGACTACGCACACAGTGCCGTAAAATAGATGGGCCAGGAAAAATCTATTTTCGACATAGACAGAGTTCCACCAAGCCTTCAAGTGGCACCCATACGACCTATGGAACAACCATATCACAAATATACAATTCATCATTCTCCTACAACAAAAAATTATGCTCCTTGTCCGCGAAGGATCCTCTCACTTCACCAACAAAGATCGCTTTCGTTTCGGCTATATGGGTGGAGGATTGAAGGTGCTTAATAGATTTTCTTCGCTAGTATCCAAAGGTCGCCAACACACCACGCTGGGAGCAGCAATTTTAACCTTGTACCTTGCGAATCTGCTCATGGTGATAGCAAAGATAATGGAACCACCACAATTGATATTAGGAATTTTATTCCTAAATATGTTATTCCTACAGAAAGTGGTGCGACACGCTATTAGAAAGGAATAGTGTGTTTGCTGAAGCGAAATTAAAGAAAATGGAAGTGGCGTATTAGCTAACATCTGAAGAGGAAAGTGAAACTTTTTGGCCTAAAAGCAAAGCAATTGGAATGGAGCAAAGCTAATGCTACATGTAGGTCAATGAAGGAAGAAAGTTTGAAAAGTCAAAGGCCACATATACATTACAAAGCAAAGAGGCTTCACGTCAGGTGCCTTAACAAAATAATATAAATAATTGATGAAATCATCAAAGTAGCATGGAAGCTGCTATGAAGAAATGCTAAAATTGCCATGGTGGTCATGGCATTCAAATTTCTAAAGCTACATGTGGACATAAAAATCAAGGAGCATTACGGGTACAATCTCAATTTACTTGGATTTCACGATCCATGAAATTTCGACACATACAAGATTCTTTGACCCAAGGGTTTTCTACAAGTGGATTTCATGAGCCATGATATATCTACGAACGGGCTTCATCAACTTGTATCTTCTCAACAAAAAATAAAGCATGCGGGTAAACTAATTCCCAAACTCGCAAAATTTTCAAGCAATGGGAAACATCAATCACTCACATGTATGCCGCAAGCGCCACACATGCTCGGGGGGCTAATGTTGATACCCATTTTCGCGACACATTTCGTACAAGCCCGATTCAAGCAAGCCCCGACTTTCTTGTGAGCTCAATTCATATATTATATTATATTTTATTCTTTTAAGCATGGCCCAAGTCCATGCAACTTATGGGGAAATTGAGGAAGTGTGGTTTGGAGGGTATAGGTTGGTTCCTTTCGGACCTTTTGCATGAGCCCAGCCTATGCGTGCTACCAAGTGGGCAAGGGACACTGGTAGTACCTCAGGCTCATGAAGGAGGTCTTGTATCCAAAATTTCTACCCCAAAACAGCTTTTATGCTCTGGGTGACTGTGGCCCAAAGTTTCTGTCCAAACCCTTTTTTTCCTTTAAAAATGGTTGGCTCTCATTGGCCAATTTCAGCTGCTAGCTCTCATCTAGTTGAGCCTCCCAATGGTCTGAAACAACTGAAAATGAGGAACCAATGAGGGTTTAGTCAAGCATTTCCCTTAATGATGATAAAAGTAATCCTTCCTTTTATCCAAACAAAAGCAAACCTGAAAATTACTACTTGCTTAACACCTTGGGGTCCAAAGCCTTTTCTATTGACCAAAAACCAGTCACTTAGAGCACCCCAAACTCAATATAAATTCCACAATCAGATTCAAAACCAAAGGAGCAACACCCAAGCTTAAGACAAGAGTCTTTCTTCAACTAAAAAACAACCAAGTCACGTTCTACCTAAAGACCTGAAACTTCAGAGCAAAAACCCATTTAGCCAGTCAACAATCTCACAATTCCGAAACTTGGGGGTGGAAATATGGGTACAGGGGAACCTTCCCTCTCTTCCTCACGACCTCCCTCAATTTCCTCTTCTGTGTGACTGTGGGTCGAAATTTCAGACCTGTTAAATCACGTTTTCTCTATAGAGCTGAAACTTCAGAGCAAAAACCCACTGAGCCAAGAGACATTCTCACAATTCTAAACCTTAGGGGTGGAAATATGGGTATAGGGGAAACTTCCCTCTCTTCCTCACGACCTCCCTCAATTTTCTCTTCTGTGTGACTGTAGGTCGAAGTTTCAGACCTGTTATTAGTATTTGGATTTTCTCTTGTCAAAGCACCATTAGCCTTTTGTTCATTATACATTTGGAATTTTGGGCTTGATTCTCCACAAATAAACACTTCTAAAGAACCCAAGGGGAGATTTGGGCCATTCTCGCATTTTAGGCCCTTGTCGCAAAAAACGTCCCCGACACTAGCCTTATGAAGTGATGTATATATCATCTGTTATTGTAAGATAATTTAATATTTAATTTTATATATAAATAAAAGTATTCAACATTTTTCAAGTATTTAACTATTCATTTCAATATGTGCAGTCCGTCATTCCACATAAACTAGTTTTTTTTATTCAAAGACTTTAAAAATGTTATAGGTATGACAGTATGAGTGACACCTCAGTTGCCTCCGATGCGTGGTTAAAGCAACATGCATGTAGATCGTTAGTCATCAGAAGATCAAAGCTGTTAATTATGATTTTCTCCGTTCACTAACAAGAAGTTCCTCTGGTAGTTCGCCTGTTTAAAGTTATATATGCAAAAGTGGTTTATAATTTTCTTAAAGAATAATATTAGAGATATTATAAATTTTATTACACCACTTTTACAACTACTAATCACAAAATAATAATTTTAAGTTTATATTTATTATGTTATTGACATGCATCCAATTTAAGAAATTAGGTAGTAAATTTGTAATATATTAAACTTTTTCAGTCCATTTTTTTTTTTGGGTACAACTACCTTCTTAATCAGTTCATGTGAATCATGTGATGTTGATTCACTACAATTATTAGTAGGAATAAAAAAGTTTATGCGGATATAAAATATATATACTAATATAATATTATATAGGACTGCCCCAGAACGTGCAGGGACTGAGAAATGAAAATCATTGCATTTCTTTATTACCACCGAAAGAAGAATTATTCTTTCTCAAGTCCTTGTGGGCTACTATAAACAACTATATAACAATGTTTCGTGTCTAACAAATTTCTCATACCGACGCTGAAAAATATAGCCTAGCCTAATAACCTCTCCATTCCCGCTTGTTCCGGGTGTCATGGGTAACAAAAGTCGCCAGCATCACATATTCTTCTTCCCTTTGATGGGCTATGGCCACCTGATACCAATGATGGACACGGCCAAGCTTTTTGCAGCGCGAGGTGTGAAGGCAACGATTGTCACTACTCCTCGCAACGTGCCATTATTCTCCAAAATGCATGGCACCAACATTGATATCCAAATCATCAAGTTCCCGGCTGTAGAGGCTGGCCTGCCTGAAGGATGTGAGAATATTGACTCAGTGACTTCCCTAGATATGTCTCACAAATTTATCGAAGCCACTAAAATGCTCCAACAACCACTCGAGCAACTACTAGAAGACTACCAACCTAGTTGCCTTGTTGCCGACATGTTCTTTCCGTGGGCAACTGATGTTGCAGCTAAATTTGGTATTCCTAGGCTTGTTTTCGAGGGGTTTAGTTTTTTTTCCCTGTCTGCCACCCATAGTTTGACACTATTTGAACCCCACAAGAAAGTTTTTTCTGACTCTGAACCTTTTGTCATTCCTAGTTTTCCAGGGGAGATAAAGTTGACAAGGATGCAACTTCCTCACTTCACTTTGCAAGAAGTTGAAACAGACTTTTCCAGGTTGTTTAAAGAAGCTATTGAATCAGAGTTGACAAGCTATGGGGTGGTTGTTAACAGCTTCTATGAGCTTGAACCGGCTTATGCAGATCATTACAGGAAAGTTTTGGGAAGAAAGGCGTGGCATATAGGTCCAGTTTCACTATGCAACAAGGATTCTGAAGATAAAGCCCAAAGGGGAAAGGAAGCTTCCATTGATGAACATGAATGTTTAAAATGGCTTTGTAAAAAGAAACCAAATTCGGTTATTTATATTTGTTTGGGGAGTATGCCAAACTTTAGTGATTCTCAGCTTTTTGAAATTGCAATGGGTCTTGGGGCTTCAAAACAACAATTCATTTGGGTTGTGAGGAAAGGCAAAAATGAGAAAGAAGAAGAAGATTGGCTACCTAAAGGATTTGAGAAAAGAATGGAAGGTAAAGGATTAATTATAAGAGGTTGGGCACCCCAAGTTTTGATTCTTGATCATGAAGCAGTTGGAGGATTTGTGACTCATTGTGGGTGGAACTCGACCTTAGAAGGAGTGGCTTCAGGGGTACCCATGGTCACATGGCCTATGGCTTCTGAGCAGTTTTACAATGAGAAATTAATAACTCAAGTACTGAAAATTGGAATTAGTGTTGGTGCTCAACAATGGACTTGGGTGGTAGACGGTATCAAGAGGGAAGCAATAGAGAAGGCAATGAGGCAAAATTTGGTGGGTGAAGAAGCGGCCAGAGCCAAGGCACTTGGAGAGATGGCAAGGAGGGCCGTTGAAGAAGGAGGATCATCATACTCTGATTTGAATGCTTTAATTGAAGAATTAAGGTTGTATTGCCTTTGATCTCTGGTGCTAAAAATTGCTTATATGACTCTTTAATAATTATATATATAAAAGGATTTATTACCCTTGCTGTTTAGTGTGTGATATTTTTACTCGCTTAGTTGTTCTTCAATAATTGTAGGACATTGTCCTAAGAATTTGTGATCAATAGTCCAATCAAAGTTATAATTCTATAAGTTGTAGATAAGTGTTTAGTTGTCTACTATTTCTTAAGTTTCAAATTTTATAGCATTTGCATGGGGATTAGGCAAAAGTTTAGCTAAACTTAACTTAAAAAGTTACTTTTCCCTTATTGCCTAATCCATTTCTTACTTGTGCAACCACAAGACTTTCTATTTGTTTTACTACTTTATTTAAATATTAAATAAATAGCTACAGAGAGAAAGGGGTAATTTGAGAGAGAGAATGAGCTGTTGAAAAAATGAGTAGTTTATTGAGCTACAATGTTATGTATTTTTAGGAAAGAATGATAATAAAGATGCATTATTTCTATTGGGTTACTAGTTAATTTTGAGTTTTTTTTTTTTTTTTTTTTTGGAGTTTGTTCAACATATTTTCATTGGACCTGTCCAATTGTCGAATGATAATACTACAAATTTTACAATATAGAACTTATAAATTGATGTTTAGCTAATCACAAGAAAGCAATTCAAATTTTAATGTATTAGGTTTTTAAAGTTCACTAATCACATTTATTATGATATTAGTATGTAAATATTTTGTAGTAAAATTCATGTTACCTTTTCCATTTTTCTTTTACACTTTGTTTGTTTTGAAGTACAATATTTTATGTATGTAAAACATTTTCAGGTGTTTGGTATGACAAATAATATCTTTTAAGAAAACCACCAAAACCGATGGCTCAACCACTGGAGACGCTGGGGCCTAAGATTCGGTGACTAGATTGTCAACATTGATGGCCAAAATAGTGTCTTCGGTTATTGGACCTTCAGTACCGATCACTAGAATGGTGTCTATTGACTGAACTGCAGACACCGATCATTAGAACTATTGCTTCGACCATCAAGCCCACTAGCACTAGTCACTTGAGCACATAGGGTGAGGGGAAGCCACCGGATAGGATAGGGGGAAGCCACTGTTTGTTTAACCAAAATTTTAAAGGTAAAACGTTTTATAGCTTTTCATAAAGGATTTTATAGTCAATGAAAAATATTTTATAAGTTTGACCATATTTTACTTGCAAACTGTAGACACTCTATTTTACAACTTGCATTTAACCAACAGGTAAGTCTTTAGATTTGTGATACAAAACAAATCTTGATGCTCTAACAATCATAATGGTATGTCATGGGTTTTGATCGGACCACCTGATCAAAAGTTATTATACAAACAATTTTCAATGATCATGCCTCATCTACACAATGAGCCCGATCACGTCCTATTTTAAACACTTAATTTTGATTGGTTTTCACAAGAATTAATTTAAAATTAATTAAGTGTGATTTTTTTATTGAATTTCATTTTACTTCAATTTTTTTAAGAAATAATAAAAAATGTTTTCCTTTATGGCATCTTATCTGCTTTAAAAAAAAAAAAAAAATTAGGGAGAGAAAAAGATATGATCCATGAAAAAATTCAAAAAAATAGAAAAATGCTCAAAAAAACGTTATTATTCTCAGCAGCAACTTGAATCACATTTTTGGCCAGAAAAACGTTGAAATTTGATTTTCTTTATTTCTAGAAAAGTTGTAGAGAATTGAATTTCCTTTTAACAAACATCAATCCCAAATCAATTGGAATTTTGAGCAGAAATTTATAGCCAAAATACGAAACAGGTGCATAAGATAACACAAATTCAGCATCAACTTCAATTTTCTTTCAAAATTTCAAATGGGGATCAACATCAAATCTATTCAAGCTTATCTAATAGGCTTATCCCTTCCCTTAGCTTCAGAAGAAAGTTTTCGAAAAATAAGTTGGATTGAAAAACAGATACATTCTATGAAAAATTTCAAAAAAAATAAAAACAGAAAAATGATAAAAAAAACATTACTATTTTCAGCAGCAACTTGAATCATATTTTTGGCCTGGAAAATGTTGAAATTTTGTTTTCTATATTTCTGGAAAAGTTGTACAGAATTGAATTTCCTTTCTAAAAAAACCAATCTTGAATCAATTGGAATTTTTACAAGAAAGTTAGAGCCAAAATATGAAACAGGTGCAGAAGATGACACATGTTTAGCATCATCTTCAACTTCCTTTCAAAATTCAAATAGGGATCAACACCAAATCTGTTCCAGCTTATTTAAACAGGTTTATCTCCTCCCCTAGCTTCAGAAGAAAGCTAATAACTTAGCTTTAAAGTCAAGCCATCCCTTCCCTTATAATGAGAGAAGACCACTTCCATTTTTTGAACCCCATTCCCTTTGGAGAGTTACGGAGAAAGGAGAAAAGAAAAGCTATTGTGCAACCATTGTTCTTACTTTAGTTATAGTCTAATACTTCCTTACTTTCTCCCTAGCCCTATAAGTGATCACTTCTGCCTTTAATTTAATTTATGCTCTATGCTGGTAAGTATTTAATTATATTCTTTAAGTTTCTGCACATGCTTGAATAAATGCTTCCAAGTCATTATTTGTTTCTTTCATGATATGTTTGGATGAACATGCCTATATATCTCATTGATATTCCTTTCACATGCTTAGATGAACACTTATAGGCTAATGTACAATTTTTTCTTGAGTGCTTAGATGAACATGTCTAGGTAGTTGTTTTACATTTTTTAAATGCTTAAACGAACATGTCTAGAGAAACAGCATGACAATTCTTTGTTTTCCTTCACGTGACAATTCTCTATGGATGGTGACAAATAGCATGGCAATTCTCTATTTTCCTTCACATGCTTGGATGAACAATTCTAAGTTATTTGCTTTTCATATCATGTTTAGATGAACATGTCTAGGCTAGGAATTCCTTGTTTACATTAATTTCTTAGATGAACATGCCATTACTTTCATACTTTGTTTACATTTACATTGTTATCTAACAGATTTCACATTTTGTTTCTCTTTATGTTAAATTCCCCAACACATATTTGTTTACAATTCTTACAAATTAACATGTTTATATCATATATTGTTTGTATTTGTGTGACATGACATGATATTGGCCACCTTAACCTAGGAGACCGGTTTTACCGGGAGAGATGGGTGCTTAATCCCTTCCCATCTCGTAAATTAGCCTTCGAACCAAGATCAAGGGTTCTAGACTAGGCTCTTGTATATGCAATTTTACATTTTTTTAGAATGTAATTAGGAAATAAAGCAATGTAATTTACCTAGATTGTATCTAGGACTAAAAAAGTATTGTAAATTTTTGTTACAAAATTAATGTAAATTGTCATATATAATAATAAAACAGAAGCATTTTTTATAGAGAAGGTTTTCTTATTTTTCCATTCAGATTAAATAAGTGGCAACTCCATGTAAAACCCCTGATCTAAGGGAAAGTACATTTTATAGTGAATTCGACATTTTGAGCATCACGGTCCCACCCGTTTGTGCAGGTTAGGCCCAATTTGAGAAAAAAATTGGCGGGTTGGGGTCACAGTCGCTCACACAAACAAACATCTATTTGGTGGCAAGTAAAATCTTTTAAGAAAACCACCAAAACTGGTGGCTCAGCCACTTGAGATGCTGGTGCTAAGGTTCGATGATCGGACTGCCAATACCGATGGTGGGAATAGTGTCTTTGGTTATTTGTCCTTTGATACTGGTCACTAAAACAATGTATGTTGATTGAAATGCCGACATTGGTCACTAGAATGATTGCTTCAACTATCAGGCCCACTAGCACTAGCCACTAGAGCACATAGGACAAGGAGAAGCCACTAGATAGGATGGGGGGAAGCCACAGTTTGTTTTACCAAAATTTTAAAGGTAAAATGTTTTATAGCTTTTTATAAAGGATATTACGGACAATAAAAAATATTTTATAAGTTTGATAATATTTTACATGCAAACAAACACCTAAAAATGGGAAAAATATATGCAAATGTATAAACTAACATGTTACTAAAGATAATAAATGTAATGAGATTTGTAATATCTCTAGTATCACTCTTTTTATTAAATGTGTGAAGATGATGACTGTCAATTTTTGATGTTGTAGATGATGGTTTTGATGTGCTGGCTAAACTTAAATCAAATCAGATTAATAAGAACCACCACATCAAAATGTATTTTTAGCGACTAAAATTAGTGAGGAAATATTTTTCGTCGCTAAAAATACAACTTTAGTGACGAAATATGAATTTCGTCACTAATAATGAAAAAAATTATAACGTTTAGCGACGGAAAGAAATTTTGTCACTATTGTGATCTGAAAAATGGGCGCAAGTGGAGGTAAACTTTGATGCGAGTTTAATTAATCTATAGCGACGAAATATTTCATCACTAAAAGTTGAAATTTTTAGTGACGAAATATTTTGTCACTGTAGGTATTGCTGTGGAAGAATTAGCGACGAAAAAAATTCGTCACTAAAAATAATAATAGTTTTGCACTTATATGTTTTTAGTGACGAAATCACAATTCGTCACTAAAAGTATGCTTTAGCGACGAAATATGAATTTTGTCTCTAAAAATCTTTAAAAAGCCTGGGTTCTTTAGTGACGAAAATTTGGGTAAAATAATCTTCTTAATCGGACAATGTGATGTTGATTCACTACCAGTTACTATTAATACAATTCCTACAGGAAGATGCATTGTCAATACGAAGGAATTAGGGCAAATACTAGTGTTGTGTGTACGGACTAGTGTAAAATAGACATTGCCCAAAGCATTATTTCATTCTAGTACTAATACAGCAACCCCATTGGATTAATGGGTTTCATAGTGGAACCACACATGTTAGCTTGACAAGCATTATAGTCAACATGGGACAAACAAGTTTGTGGATATGAGTATCCAATAATGCGCGTGGGCACTAGGAATGATAATCATTCATCATTAATGCACGTTGCAGTCAGCACCATACAAAGAAAAATCCTGTGGACTACTTCATACACATATGTTCATATGTTCATGTCCTACAAATTTCTCATAATTACAAGAGAAATGATACGTTTATAATATTTTTATAACAAATCTTAAGTGGCAGGTTGTTATTAGTTGTTATTATTGCGGCAAAAATGTAATTTTAGTGTTAAGTTCAAATTTGAACCAATAACAACTAACTACCTATAATTTGTTGTGAAAATGTTATAAAAATATTGTGAACGTAACATTTCTTTAATTACAAACACTGTAATGGCTAGCAAAAGTCGTCAGCTTCACATATTCTTCTTCCCTTTCATGGCCCATATATGGCCACCTGATACCAACCATGGGCATGGCAAAGCTATTCGCATCAAGAGGTGTGAAGTCAACCTTTGTCACTACTCCTAGGAACGTGCCTTCATTCTCCAAAACTCGTAGCATCAACATTGATAACCAAATAGTTAATTTTCCAGCTGTAGAGGTTGGTCTGCCCGAAGGATGTGAGAATATTGACTCAATAGTGGATTCCCAAGAAATGGTTCAGAATTTTTTCAAAGCCACTAAGATGCTCCAACAACCACTCGAGCAACTACTACAAGATTTCCAACCTAGTTGCCGACATGTTCTTTCCATGGTCAACTGATATTGCTACTAAATTTGGTATTCCAAGGCTTGTTTTCCATGGGATCAGGTGTTTTTTTTTTTTTGGTGTCTATTGACCATAGTTTGAGACTACATGAACCTTACAAGAAAGTTTCATCTGATTTTGAACCTTTTGTCATTCTTAATTTTCTAGGGGAGATAAAGTTGACAAGGATGCAACTTCTTGACTTCATTAAGCATGAAGTTGAAACGGACTTTTCAAAGTGGTTGAAAGAAGTTATGGAATCAGATTTGAGAAGTGATGGGGTGGTTGTTAATAGCTTCTATGAACTTGTGCCGGCTTATGCAAAGCATTACAAGAAGGTTATGGGAAGAAAGGAAGGCATGGAATATAGGTCCAGTTTCACTATGCAACAAGGATGCTGAAGATAAAGCTCAGAGGGGAAAGGAAGCCTCCATTGATGAACATGAATGTTTGAAGTGGCTTGGTACAAAGAAACCCAATTCTATCATTTACTTATGTTTTGATAGTATAGCAAATTTTAGTGATTCTCAGCTCAGGGAGATTGAAATGGGTCTTGAGGCTTCTAAACAACAATTCATTTGGGTTGTGAAGAAAGGAAAAAATGAAAAAGAAGAGGAAGATTGGTTGCCTAAAGGATTTGAGAAAAGAATGAAGGCAAGGGGCTAATTCTAAGAGGTTGGGCACCCCAAGTGTTGATTCTTGACCATGAAGCAGTTGGAGGATTTGTGACTCATTGTGGGTGGAATTTGACCCTGGAAGGAGTGACTGTAGGGGTGCCCATAGTCACATGGCCTTTGAGTGCAAAGCAATTTTACAATGAGAAGTTAGTAACTCAGGTTCTGAAAATTGGGGTTAATGTTGGTGTTCGGCAATGGATAAGTGGTGGGAGATGGTATCAAGTGGGATGCAATTGAGAGGGCAATGAAGCGAATTATGGTGGGTGAAGAAAGAGAGGAAATGAGACGCAGAGCCATGGTACTTGAGGAGATGGCAAAGAGAGCTGTTGAAGAAGTGGGATCATCTTACTCTAATTTAAATGCTTTAATTGAAGAATTAAGTTCACAATTTCCTTGATCTTATTTGACACAAGAAATCTCCAATATGGTTCTTTCATCCTTTAAAAAAAAAAAAAAAAATCACTATTGCTTAGTGTGTGTGAGTTTTACTCGCTTAGTTTTTCTTCAGTAATTATAGGATGTATTCATAAGAAATTGGAAATATGTGGCCACTTACATACTAATCGGAAATATGTGTCCATATACTTACCTACTAGAGGTTATAATGTTATAGGGTAAATTGTAAAGTAAACTCCTAAAGTTTGAGGTTGTTTGGATTTTACACTTCAACGTCTCAAAAATTTGATTTTACACTTGGAAATTTGGTTTCGTTAGCAATTCCCACCCCTCGGTTAGTTTTTGCTGTTAAGTGGCACATAGGATTGCTGACGTGTTTTTTTTTGTTTTTTTTGGGGGGGGGGGGGGGGGGGTGGTGGGGAATCGGCCCTTAAACCACTTTTAAAAAATTCAAGAGCTGTA
This sequence comes from Quercus robur, assembly GCF_932294415.1. NCBI lineage: Eukaryota > Viridiplantae > Streptophyta > Magnoliopsida > Fagales > Fagaceae > Quercus > Quercus robur. The sequence continues at coordinate 38,352,180 of NC_065544.1, forward strand.
TTCTCCAAATGACCCCGTTTCACCCAAAATAAAAACACAAAACTTAGTCAAACATTACAACATCATTTCACAAAACATCAACTCAATTCCCAAATCAAAACCCAAGAACCTAGCTTTCTAATGTTGGAATTATAGTTTGGAAAATTGTCCAAATTGATTAACAAAGTTACAAAGCAATAGCAATAATATATCAATAAAACAAGATATGCCCAAATTAACTTATAAGCAAAATAAATAGGTGCAAAAGCGTATAAAATTAAGGATTAAGTAAAACTTATTGCTGAGGCACGAAACTAAATCCGCTGATTTTGCCCCCACTAGAATGAATTCGTCGGTGCAAATGGCTCAGGCGGTCGCTCTCCATGATACAATGGCAACTCTGTTAATGTGCACTCACAAACAGAGTTTCGAACTCGTCACAAATGCCCAAGAGAAAATTTTCCAGCAAAAACGGAGTAGCTAAAGTATCAAAGTAGTATTTTTTTTTCAACTAATATCATATATGCAGAATTTTTTGATGGTCTTAGAGCTCTAAAAAGAAAAAAGGAAATAGCTAAAGATGATTAGAGTGAAAAAGGAAAGGCAAAAAACAAAGGAATTTTCTTTCCCATTGATGTCACAAGCTGCTATGTATTTTTTGCAAAACATGGGAAGCTGCGGCTGACTATTTTATAAAGAAATATGAGAAGATTGAGGGTTTTGTTTGTTGCCAAAAATTCCCACGCCAGCCAAGGAAAATTCTAGAGCATGGGCTTGGTCTTTACAACAAAATATCATGGGCTTAAATTTTAAAACATACCCAACAATCCCCCACATGTTTTAAAATTTTGATTTCTTTTAAAAATTTTGGGCAATCACAAGATGAAATTAGTGTTGATTTCTTGTGGAATTGAATCAACACTTGGTATTTGTATTCTAGAATTCACAAAATCTTGGTGATACTAGATCTTGAACCAGTTTCATGAACTACAAGAATACAAACACCTTTGCTTGTGAATTCTTGGACGAGTTCTCGATTTGGCATATTTTGGCCAGGCACCCCACCTGGATTTTCATGAGTGCTCTAGAGAGTTTGCCCTCACTCTCATAGGGGGCAGCCCCACCTCCACACCCACATAGTTGAGTTCATCAATTGTGTACTACCACACACCACCTATAAAGGCTATGAATTCATTAAGAGTCTTAAACTCAACCTCACTAGATTGGTAGTAAGCACTATCTACACCATAGGGAGGGACAATGAGATCTCATTCTCACTAATAGTGCTATCTTGAATCTATCCATGATGTCTATTGAACCTTTGTTGACATAGGTTGGGTTGTCATCATGGGTGATTCACTCAATGGGCTTAAGTCCCATCTCCCTCGATGTATCATAGACCAATTGTCTAGTTAGCCCTTTGGTCAGAGGATCCGTAAGATTCTTTTCTGACCGTACAAACTCTATGGCAATTACACCATTGCTTATGAGTTGCCACACTATATTGTGTCTTAGGCATATATGCCTCTTCTTCCCATTATAAATTTTATTTCTTGCACATGCAATTGCAGCTTGGGAATCACAATGCAATGATATTGATGGTAATGGCTTATCCCATTTTGGTATATCAGCAAGTAAATTTCTAAGCCACTCAGTTTTAGTACCTGCCTTTTCTAAAGCAACAAACTCGGACTCTATAGTTGATCTAGCATTACAGGTTTGTTTAGAAGACTTCCAAGATATAACTTCTCCACCTAGGGTGAAAACATAACCACTAGTGGAGTTGGTCTCATCATTATCTGATATCCAGTTTGCATCACAATAGCCTTCTAATACTGTTGGACGACCTGTATATGTAAGGCCCAAATTCATGGTGCCTTTCAAATATCTAAAGAGACGAGTTAGTGAATTCCAATGTTCACAGGCATGATTATGTGTATATCTACTAAGTCTACTAATAGCATATGCAATATCAGGGCGTGTACAATTCATTAGAAACATCACACTACCAATAATTTTAGCATACTTAAATTGTGCAATAGGAGACCCTTTATTTTTCTTTAAATGTATGCTTGGGTCATATTGAGTTCTCACAGAGTCACAATCAAAATGATTGAATTTTTTAAGTACTTTCTCAACATAGTGTGATTGGGAAAGTGTAATCCCTTCACTATTCCTTATGATTTTTATTCCCAAAATTACATCAGCCTCTCCAAGGTCTTTCATATCAAAGTTTGAAGATAAGAGATCTTTAGTACTTTTTACAACATCTATGTTAGTTCCTAAAATTAACATGTCATCCACATATAGGCATATGATAACACCACTATCACCAGAGAATTTATTATACACACATCTATCAGATTCATTCACAACAAATCCATTAGAAATTAAAGTGTTATCAATTTTTTCATGCCATTGTTTAGGAGCTTGTTTCAAAACATATAATGATTTTCTAAGTTTACACACTATACTTTCTTGTTCTTGAACCACAAAGCCCTCTAGTTGGTCCATGTAAATTTCTTCATATAAATCACCATTTAAAAATGCTATTTTGACATCCATTTGGTGAACAATCAATTTATGTATTGAGGCCATAGCAATCAGAATCTTAATTGTAGTTAATCTTGTCACCGGTGAATAAGTGTCAAAGTAATCTATCCCTTCCTTTTGAGTATACCCTTTTGCCACTAGTCTAGCTTTGAATTTTTTTATGGACCCATCTGCTTTTAATTTCTTTTTAAACACCCATTTGCAACCAATGGTCTTGCATCCTCTAGGGAGTTCAACTAATTCCCATGTATGGTTAGTCATAATTGATTCTAACTCACTATGGATTGCATCCTTCCAAAAGGTTGCATCTACTGATTTCATGGCCTCTTGATAAGTTTTTGGGTCATCTTCAATGAGAAAAGCAATGATAAAGTCAGGCCCAAAGTTGGTTTGGTTTTTAGGTCTTTTACTACATCTTAACTCTGGTGTTGAGTGGTTTTCATCTAAGTTTGAACTTGATCTCACTTGGGGTACGACTAACGAGGACGCATTAGTGAGTCTCATTCTCTTCATAGGAAAAATATGCTCAAAGAAATCAGCATCCCTAGTCTCCACTATGGTGTTAGTCTCCAAAACTAAGCACTTATAGGCAAGACTATTTTGTGCATATCCTATGAAGACACCTTCATTTTAGGACCTATCTTTTCTTTATGTGGTTCAGGAATTCCAACCTTTGCCAAACAACCCCACACCTTCAAGTACCCTAACTTTGGTGCATGTCCTTCCCACAGTTCATATGGAGTTTTTCTAATCCTTTTATGTGGGACCATGTTTAATATATGACATGTAGAAAGGATAGCCTCCCCCCACATGTTGGAAGGAAGACCAGAGCTAATGTGCATGGCATTCATCATATCCTTTAGGGTTCTATTTTTCCTCTCAACTATTTCATTTTGTTTAGGTGTACGAGGTGCAGTGACTTCATGAATAATACCATGTTCTTCACAATTTTTTTTAAACAAAGCTGAACCATATTCTCCTCCTCTATCAAACCTAAGCCTTTTAATTTTCTTATTTTTCTGATTTTCAACTTTTGTCTTAAATTTTATGAACATGTATTCAACTTCATCTTTACTACTTAAAAGGTATACTCTTGTATATCTAGAGTAGTCATCTATAAATGTCATATGATATTTTTTACCTCCTCTACTCATATAATTTTTGAAGTCTCCTAAGTCACTATGAATGAGTTCTAAAAGTTCAAAGCTCCTTTCAACAGTTTTGAAAGGTTTTTTTGAAATGTTTTGCTTCTACACATATTTCACATTTTGAATGCTTTGAATTAGTTAAGTTTGGAATTAGGCTCATTTGTTTCATTCTTTTGAAGGCTGCAACATTCACATGCCCTAGCCTACCATGCCAAAGATCCAAAGACTCAACAATATAAGCAGAAGAGTTACTAGATATATTCATGTTCTCACAATCAGTTTCAAGCACAAATAAGCCTTCATGACAAAATCCCTTGCCCACAAAATCACCATTTTGACTAAGAACAATCTTATTAGATTCAAAAACAATTTTTAGGCCTGCCTTATTGAGCAAGAACCCATAAACTAAATTTCTACACATGTTAGGAACATGAAGAACAGAGTGCAAGGCTAAAGACTTACCTGAAGTAAATTTCAAAAGTACCTTTCCCCTTCCAATAACTCTTGCAATACCAGAGTCTCCCAAATAAACATTCTCTTCATCTATTACTTCCTCATAATTAAGAAATAAATCCTTGCTGAAGCAAACGTGTCTATTAGCCCCAGTGTCCACTACCCAATCAGTTATGTTATTGACTAACTTCATTTCCGAAACAAGTGCTGCCTCATATTTAATGACAACATTAGGAACATCATACATTTTGTTAATCAATTAGAACATAAATAGCTTCTTAAGATTCTTGGAATTATAGTTTGGAAAATTGTCCAAATTGATTAATAAAGTTACAAAGCAATAGCAATAATATATCAATAAAACAAGATATGCTCAAATTAACTTATAAGCAAAATAGACAAGTGCAAAAGCATATAAAATTAAGGATTAAGTAAAACTTATCACCGAGGAACGGAACTAAATCCACTGTCCTTAAGAAGCAATTTCGCCCTCACTGGAATGAATCCGTAGGTGCAAATGGCTCTGGCGGTCGCTCTTAAGGATACAACAACAACTTTGTTAATGTGCACTCACAAACAGAGTTTCAAACTCATCATAAATGCCCAAGAGAAAATTTTCCAGCAAAAACGAAGTAGCTAAAGTATCAAAGTAGTATTTCATTTTATTTTGTTTTTAACTAATATCATATATGCAGAATTTTTTGATGGTCTTAGAGCTCTAAAAAGAAAAAATGGAAATAGCTAAAGATGATTAAAGTGAAAAAGTAAAGGCAAAAACAAAGGAATTTTCTTTCCCATTGATGTCACAAGCCGCTATGTATTTTCTGCAAAACATGGGAAGGTGCAGCTGACTATTTTATAAGGAAATATGAGAAGATTGAGGGTTTTGTTTGTTGCCAAAAATTCCCACGCTAGCTAAGGAAAATTCTAGAGCATGGGCTAGGGCTTTACAACAAAATATCATGGGCTTAAATTTTAAAACATACCCAACATCTAACACGTACAAATCAATCATGAACCTAGACCAGCTCCATCATTAACAGCTTCAAATCAAGTCCGCCGATAGTGAGCTACTATTCCAGCTCTGTTTTTCTCTTTTTTTGGAAATGGTTTACTTGAGCCTTCATTACAGTTTTTGTCACTGAAAAGATTTGGATTTTTGGGGTTTTTGTTGCTGGATGAACAGAATAATTGGGGGTTTTTGTTGTGTATTATAGGGCTATGATGACATCACAAAGGAAATTCCTGATATTGATGCCAAGAAGATAGTTATTAATTTCCTGTTATTTAAATATTGATGATGAAATAGTTACTGATTACATTTTACTTGACAAGAATTAGAAGTGAAGTTACTAACAAGGTGGTTTGTTTCAGCCTCAAGATTGGGATGATGAGGAAGGTGCTGTGTGGACACTCCCACCTCCGTGCAGAAAATTAAAAACCCCAACTACCAGGGGAAGTGGAAGGCACCATTAATTGATTGGTTTTTATTTTTTATTTTTTTGAGAAAGGCACCATTGATTGATATATAAATCTACAAATCGCATAACGTAATACCAATAATTTTAAGTTTTTTGATGTGCTGTGACACCCTATTAGTTTGTTGCTGTTAATGGTACTCTGTAATGCTTAGTAGTTTTTTTTTTTTTTTGGACTAAATACTTATTAGTTTTGTTATTAAGCAGATTTCAAGGATGATCCAGACCTATACGTCTTCCCCAAATTGAAGTAGTTTGGTTGAAGAAACGGTGTTGATTGAAGAAGCCAACTCTTGGACTTTTTTTTTAAGTTGTTTAAGGGCTGATTTGGCCAAAAAGAAAAAAGAAAAGAAAGACATGTCAACAATTCTATGTGTTATTTAACAGCAAAAACTAACTGAGGGTGAGAATTGCTAACGGAACCAAACTTTAAGGTGTAAAATCAAATTTCTGAAACGTTGGGCATAAAATCTAAACAACCTCAAATTTTAGGGGTGTATTTTGCAATTTACCCAATATTATAAGTTGCATTGCATGGGATTACACAAATTTTAACTAAATTTGACTTAAAAAGTCAATTTTTTTCCATTTATAGTGTAGTCCATTATTTTATTTTACTTTTAGTAGCGTTGTTTTCTTAATTTTTTTCACTACTTTTTTTAAATATTAGTTATTTACCAAAAAAAATCACCCAATCACCAATCAAACCTACAAATCTAATACTCAAACTGTTGTGACCCAACCACCTAGTGGCGGAGTCAGGAATTTTTCTTAGGGGGTTAAGCTAAGTATGAAAAAAAGTATCATAACTAAAAAAAAAAGTTTTGTTTCAAAAATTAACATTAACTCTAAAGTTTTGGCTTATATTTTTGGGTGCTATACCAAAATAATTTATAATTAATTTTTTATAATTTGGTAATTTGATAGTTGGGGATAGAGGATTTGAGCTTTAGATTGTATTGAAAACACTAACAAATATTTATTGATCTATAAGACTTTTGCCAATTTATAATTGATTCTGAAGTGTTTTTTAGTAATCTCTTTATGTGTAGTCAGACAAAACCAAACAACTAAGGTGTAAATTCGTATCTATAAAATAATTATATTGCTACTTGTTCAAATATGATTATATAGTTACAAATACTCAAACCATTTTCTCAAATAAAACCAAACAACTAAGGAGTAAATTCGTATCTATAAAATAATTATACTGCTACTTGTTCTAATATGATTATATCATTACAAATATTGAAACCATTTTATCAAATAAACCATAACAAGCCAGCCACCATTATGGAATTTAAAAAATAAAATTCAAATTGTAAATTATAAATTATAAATGATGGTAGCTGTTAACCACTCTGTACATATAATAAACATAATAAAATATATCAATATATTACAAATATCAATAAAGCAGCTAAACATAAAATCTTAAAGGCATAAATGCACTTTTGGTCCCTACATTTTGAGGTCATTTCTATTTTAGTCTCTACATTTCTATTTTACCATTTTCAGTTCCTAAAACAAAAAACGTGCTCTATTTTGATCCTTACCATCACTCATTTAACGGAAAAATCCTACGTGGTAAACGAAGTGCACTGTTTGCACGGTAAATACTGACGTGTCTATTAAAATAATATTAAAAAATGCTACCTTAACATCCATGTCAGCATCCACATCAGCATCTAACTTAAACAATTAAGTTTATCAATTTAAAAATTATAAAAAAAATAATGAAAAACAAAAAAAAATGGTGGAATTTAGATCTGTTTTGTTTGTACTTAGTTTCTTTTTCTTATTTATTTTCTTCTTCTTCCCCAGATCTTTCTCCGCCTCCCATTCTTTCTTTTTGTTCTTTCTCCCTCTATCTTGGTGCTTAGCCATCTTGAACTCTTTAAGCAAGTTCCTCCACTTGTCGGTGCACATAGTGGGTGATCGATTTCTCTCATCTCTGATGAAATCTGCTCCCACAAGTGCTTGTTCAACTTCGGTTTAGACCCATGTCTTGGCTCTCGTCTTGGACCCATGTCTCAGCTTGCTTTTGGGAGCATTAACTTTGACTTCGACTTCATGGTTGTCGTCGCCGCTTCTGAGGAGCGTGGCGAGGTGGCAAGATGTTGGTGCTGGTGCCATCATGTGGGTTTCTAGTTAGATCTGAAACCCCTCTCCCTCCCAACTTTCTCTTCTCACTCTATTTTTATCTGGGTTGAGTCTGTTGTATTTCTTTTGGATTTTTGATAAATTTGAAAAGGGATAATATGGGTTTGTGAAAGAAATTTTTTAGATCTGGGTGGCAATGGTCAGCTAGGCTCACAGGTGGTGGGTAGATTTGGATTTTTTGGCCATTGGTGGGGTTTGAAGGTGGTGGATCGGTGGAGGATTTTCTTGGTCTATTGTTGTGTTTAGTTGAGTTTTGATGTTTGGTGTTTGGTTGGCTAGGTCCGGTAGAGATGTTTAAGTGTTTTGGTTGAGATGTGTTTTGGTATTTTTGTGATTGTTGGGTTTTGGTCTCATTTAAAGATTGCTGTGTGTTTTCCATGTTTGGTTGCTAAGAAAATGCAAGAAGAGAAACAAAAAAATATTTATTTTTATTAATTTTTGGGCAACGAGTTATTTGAGGAAGAACATGAACCATTCTGGGAAAGTGAGGAAGAACATGAACAATTCCGAGGAAGTGAGGAAGAACATGAACAGTTATGGGAAGAACACAAAGAACATAACAAAGGCATGATCTTCCAACAAAATAATGAAAAGAATGGGAGGTGGAGAAATTGAGGAATATCTGGGGAAGAATAAGAAAATAAAGAAGAGATCTGGGTTACACACGGCCATTTTTTTGTTATGTACTTTTTGATTTTGATTGTTTGGTTGCCGAGAAAACAATGGGAGAAACTTTTAGATCTGGGTTGGTGCTCTTGTTCAGGAAACTTTAGATCTTAATTCATGTGAATTTTGGTTTTATTTTTTTTATTTAGTTAAAATTAATAAATTAATTTTTTAAATTTATATGTTGATATGTCATGGGTGATGAGGATTTTTAATAATATTTAAGTCCTCCATTAGCCACCTTAGATATTTCCGTCTGTTGACTGACAGAAAGGACCAAAATAACACTCGTTAATTGATTTAGGGACTAAAAGTGGTGAAATTAAAATGTAGGGACCAAAATGAAAAAAAGTCAAAATATAAGGACTAAAAGTGCATTTATGTCAATCTTAAACTAACCACAGAAACTCAAAATGGCCAAAACAGACCAACAAAGAGGGATACTACCACTAGGCACACTCGTCGAGTCTAGCTATCGCCACAATTAAGGTCACAAAACAGCAACTTGTGGAGGCAAAGTGTTGAAACTTTGCAAAGTGGAGACAATGGCAACAAAGTAAGGGATTTTTTTTTTTTTTTTTTCAAGTAACTGCAGATATGTATTAGAATTTTTTTTTCCCTTTTCCTTGTTGATTTGGTTTTTTTTTTTTTTTTTTTTAATGGAGCTTTTTAAGGAGTTAGATTTGGGAATTTTTTATATGCAGATAGGCCAAAACTTTTATTTCATTGGGTTGTTTCAAATGATTTTTTTTTTTTTTTTTTTTTTTTTGTGTGTTGGATATTTTCTAATCTCAAAATCCTAGGGGGCAGTATTTTAATTTTCATAAAATTTATCATTTTTTCCCATTTTATTAATATTATAAATAGAAATTTCGAAAATTTAGGGGGCGATAGCCCCCTCGGCCCCTCCCTGGCTCCTCCAGTGCAACCACCAATGATGCCCAAATATGTATAACAATGAACAACAACTCCATAACACAAAATGAAACACCAGAGTCCACAACTTTCCTAATACTCACCAAAAAATTTGCAATAATTGTCGTTTGGTCAAGTGTCACCCCTCAATGCCTCCACCAATGGCAATAAACCAAGTTGTCTACTTCATCATTTCCACTAAATATGACTTTTAGATTTGAAAGTGAGAAGATGTGGAAGGAAAAGAAGCAGGGAGAGAAGACAAAGGTGGGGGAAAAAAATGAGAGAAATAGAAAGAGGGGATGAATGGAGAGGAAGAAAAGAAAAAGAAAGGTGAAATGGAGTAAGGAGATTTTTAGTCATAAATTTAAAAAACAAATTAAATACAAAAAAAAAAAAAAAAAAACTATTGTTTCTTATAATGTCGTGGAGAGAGAGAGAGAGAGAGATTCTCACATCTATGTTTTATTTTTGGCGTGTTTTAATTGTTTTTTTATGGGTAGACGCAAAGATGGGCTATGGCTAAAGTTAAAATTAGTGGGCAAAGTGTTATTATTTTTAAGGAAAGTGCTAAACTCATGAACTATTTTACAAATTACTGATGTAGTGAGTGGTTATTGGTAAGTAAAAATGTGATGTTAGTAGTGGGCCCATATAAAAATAAGTAAGAATTTGACACATCAATAATTTGTAAAAATGTTGCAAAATAGTTTATGCCTGTAGCATTACTCTTTTTCAAAACCATGAGTGTGCAGAACGCTAGAATGCAACCACCAAAACCACTAGTTGATATTGTTTAATTAATATTTTTATTATGAAGCACATACATATAAACAGGTATGAGTATGAAACAGTGATATAACAATTTTTGAAAAATTAGGATGCGACATAGCATGACACAACGGTGATACATATATTAATTAATTATTAAACATTTTTATTTATGTGTTTTATATATTTTTAAGCATTTATTTTTCATAAATTGTTAAACATATAACAATTTAAGAACAATAATGGATAATAAAGTGACTCTATGGCTATTATGTGATGTTTATAATACAATTAATTAAAAAAAGCTCTAACCCACCAAAACTAACATGACCATCATTTATTTATAATCAAATCTTATAAATTTTTAACATTAAAAAAATATTAAAAATAAAAGTTAGTAAAATAATTCCTGAAAAAAATTAATATTTTTTGGTTGGACACATGCAAAAGTGTCCAAAGTGTGTTCTTGTTCAATACGTGTCTGACATGGACAATGGACACATGACCCATTTTGAAGTGTTCGAGAGTCAAATCATTTTCTAAATCAAGTGTGGGACATTCTCTATCAAGGCACTCATGTATACTTTATTAATGTGAAATACAATAATACTTATTCAATATTTCTAACATGGTATTAGAACCACTGCTGTAACATTTTCTTGTGTCTTGCAGTCTTGTCTTTGTTGGTATTATCCACTACCTCAACTTCTTTGGTTAGTAAGCCTTCTGCATCGTCTCCCGATTGCTCCACTACTGTCAGAAGTCCTTAAGGTTGAATCTCCACTACCATAAGCACTCTCTTCGTCGTCAAAGACCACTGCCTTCTTAGGTCTGTCCATTGTGATCTTCGATTACGACACTAGACATAACAACCTATAGATCTTAAACATATCTACTCAACGCGGCCAGAATCATCCCCATTTGACCATTTAGGCGATGCCATGCGCTGGTTAAAGTTTTAGCGAAACTATTCCACGCGCCTCATACGCCATTAGTGTTGTCCCGATCTTGTTGTTGCCGCTACCATCGGAATTGTCTTTCTCTGATCTACATCATTGGAAAATAATCGACCTTATCGAATACTGCACGCATCGTCATGTGTCGCCCGAAGCTTCTGCTTCTTCTATCTATGTGCCATACGCGGTACAAGCGTTAAGCTTTTGCCTGCTGATGTCATTTGTGAGTCATACCTGCAACGTCAGCCCTAGTTGACGCCATCAAGCTTACATCATCTGCTAATGTCATCAAAGCTTGCATCATCCGTTGAAAACATCCTCCGCTAATAGTTGACCGCCGCTAGTTGACCATTAACTTTGACTAAGTTTGACTTTTTTGCAGTCCAAGTGCTCCATATCCAGTTTTTCGCGTAGATTTCATTTTTGAAATTCATTTTTGCAAATTCTGCTTCTAAATGAAGAAAAAGGACATGTCTTCTTCTTATTGCAATAATCGTTGCCGACAATCCAACAAATGATTTTGCAATTTTTGCAAATGTGTTGGCCATAGTATTAAGACTTGCTATCATCATAACAAATCAACTGTTTCTATTTCTATTGCTACTGTTGCTAGCATTGAGAGTATCCAACCAATGGCTAACATTTGCACAAAGTCCAAGTCTTCTGAATCTACTATCACCATTTCCATAGTCGACCTGCCAAATATCATTGCTAATACCATTCATATGGTTAGTAATGCATCTATTTCTTCTTCTCTCTCAGCTTTATCTGGTATGTCTCCTTCCTCTTGGCTTATGGATTTTGCTTGTTGCAATCACATGACACCTCACGCTTCCTTATTTTCTTAACTTGAACCTGCACTATACCTTCTTTATATTTGTACAGCAAATGGTTCTACAATGTTTGGTCATAATATAGGTTCTATCTCGACCTCCAACCTTTCAGTTCCTAGGGTCTTTAATGCTCCTAACCTCTCTTACAATTTATTTTCTATGGGACAATTAGTTGAGTTGGGCTATCGCATTACCTTTGATTATCCTTGGTGTACTATATAGGATCAAAGGATGGAATAGGAGCTCGGGACCGGTCCTAGAGTAGGGCGTACGTTTCCCGTGGACACCCTTTGTCTTCCATCTGTTGCTCCTGTTTCTGTTATTGCAGTTTCTTTTATTCCTTCCCTTGCACTTTGGCATGCTTAACTTGGCCACACATCTTTCTCTCGGGTACAACACTTGACTTCTAGAAGTTTGTTAGGTTTAGTGTCCAAAGAAAATTTTGATTGTGTTTCATGCCAGTTAGGAAAATAACTAACTTTGCCTTTCAATACTAGTGAATCAATGTTTATTGATATCTTTGACTTAATTCATTCTGAAGTCTGGGGGCCTTCCTCTGTCTTTAGTATTGGTGGATCTTAATATTTTGTTGTCTTTGTTGATGATTATTCTCGCTATAGCTGGATTTTTCATATGAAACGTTGTTCTGAATTGTCACAAATATATTGTAACTTTGCAAAAATGGTTGAAACTCAATTTTCCAAATGCATCAAAAATTTTCAATCAGATAATGTTCTTGAATACACTCAATATGCTTTCTAACCTATTTTGCATTCCTAAGGCACTATTCATCAACTAACTTATTCAGGTACCTCTCAGCAAAATGGTAGAGTCGAAAGAAAATTTCGTCATATTCTTGACACTATTCGTACTCTCCTTATCTCTACCAAAGTTCCTACTCATTTTTGGAGCAAAACCGCTCTTCATGCTATTCATGCTATTAAATCCCAGTCTTGTCGTCCAAAATCAAACTCCATATGAGCACTTTTTTGGGTCACCTCCAGACTATCACCACCTTCGCTCCTTCGGTTCTACCTGTTTCGTTCTTCTTCAGTCACATAAGCATAACAAACTTGAGCCTTGATCTTGGCTTTGTTGTTTTCTTGGCTATGGCAAAACTCAAAAGAGGTATAGGTGTTATGATCGTGTCTCTCATCGTCTTCATATCACTCGCAATGTTATCTTTTGGGAACATCACTCATTTGTCAAGCTCTCTCACTTCCATACCTCCCTATCTACCTCCTCTGTCTTAGATCATTTTTTAGATGAACCACATATTCCCTCTATAGTTGCTCATGACCCTTCTATAGACTTCTCTATCTAACCACCCGATATTCTTGATGCCTCTCCTAGATCAAACTTTAATGAATAGGTGGAAGATGAACAAGTCGAAGATGAGCTACCCAACTTTGAGCCTGGGTCCCTTGCTCTTGCTCTACTTGAAGATCTTTCACAAGACATTCCACCTTGTCACTCAACTCGGGTAAAATCTATTCCTGCACATTTACTTGACTATCATTGTTACACTGCCCTTGCTACATTGCAGGACCCTCACACCTATTGTGAGGCCACCACTGACCCTTTATGGCAAATTGTAATGAAAGAGGAATTTGATGTATTATCCAAAAACCAACTTGAGATTTGGTGACTCTCCCCTTTGGGAAATCTGTAGTTGGTTGTAAATGGATCTACAAGATCAAAACTCACTCTGATTGGTCCATTGAGCACTAAGACTCGTCTTGTTGCAAAAGGTTTTACATAGGAGTATGAGATTGATTATGAAGAGGCCTTTGCTTCGATTTCTCAAATCTCATTTGTCCATGCCCTTTTAGCTGTTGTCGTTGCCAGTAAATGAGATCTTTTTCAGATGGATATCAAAAATACCTTCCTTAATTGGAATTTAAGTGAAGAAGTTTATATGCAACCTCCTCCTGGGCTCTTTGTTGAACTGAGCAGGGCTTGTCATATTCAACGTGCACTTTATGGCCTTGAACAAGCACCATGAACTTGGTTTGCCAAGTTGAGCTCTACCATCTCTCGCTTGCTTACACTGCTAGTCCTTATGATTCTACCTTATTTCTTTGTTAAACTGACAAAGGCACTATTTAGCTTCTCCTGTGTGTGGATGATATCATCATAATTGGTGATGATCTCAGTGGCATTCAAGAACTCAAGGATTTTCTCAGTCGACAATTTGAGATGAAAGATCTTAGACATCTCAGCTACTTCTTGGGTCTTGAAATCACTCATTCCATTAATGGACTTCATATTACTCAAGCCAAGTATGCTTCTAAACTTTTGTCTCAAGCTGGACTCACTAATAGCAAGACCGTTGACACTCCAGTTGAACTTAATGCTTATTTGGAGTGTTTTATTGTGTTTTTTTAAGGGTAGACACAAAGATGCATAATAGCTAAAGTTAAAATTAGTGGGCAAAGTGATATATTTTTTTAAAGGAAAGTGTTGAAGTCATATTATATTTTACAAATTACTGATGTGGTGGGTGGTTATTGATAAGTAAAAATATGATGGTAGTAGGGGGCCCATATGAAAACTAGTAAGAATTTGTCGAATCAACAATTGTAAAAATGTTGCAAAATAGTTTGTGCCTGTAATATTACTCTTTTTGTAAACCATGACTATGTAGAATGCTAGAATGCAACCACCAAAACCACAGGTCGATATTGTTTAATTAATATTTGTATTAGGAGGCACAGACATATAAACAGGTATGGGTATGACACGGTGATATAACAATTTATTTTTGAAAAGTTATGATGTGACACAGCACGACATGATGGTGATACATATATTAATTAATTATTAAACAATTTTTTATTTATATGTTTTTATATATTCTTAAGAACTTATTTTTCATATATTGTTAAACATATATTAATTTAAGAACAGTAATAGATAATAAAGTGACTCTATGATTATTAAGTGATGTTTATAATACAATTTATTAAAAAAAAAAAAAAATCTAACCCATCAAATACTAACATGACCATCATTTGTTTGTCAAAAAAAAAAACATGACCACCATTTATTTTTTAATCAAATCTTATAAATTTTAACATTAAATAAAGGATTAAAGTTAAAAGTTATTAAAATAATTCCTAAAAAAATTAATATTTTTTGGTTGGAGACGCATGTTGCAGTGTCCAAAGCGTGTTCCTGTTCAATACGTGTCTGACATGGACAGTGGACACATGACCCATTCTGAAGTGTTCGAGAGGCAAATCATTTTCTAAACCAAGTGTGGGACTTAAAGGACTTGCTAACAAGTGGGACAAAATATTGAGGTTGATGCACAAGAGTTGGGACTTTAGCTATAAATTTGTTGAAATGATGAGGTTGATGCTAATGCTTACTAGCCTTATGAAGTGATATAAATATATATATATATATATATCATCTATTATAGTAAGGTAATTTAATTTAATTTTATGTAAATAAGAGTATTCAGATTTTTTCAAGTATCTAATTATTCATTTGAGCATGTGTAGTCCCCCATCCTACATACACTAGGTTATGAGAGATTTTTTTTTTTTTTAATTTTAATTCAAAGACTATAAAAAAGTTGTTATGAGAGAGTTTTTTTTTTTTTTTTTTTTTTTTTTTTTTTAAATTTTTTTTTTAAAGTCAAAGACTATAAAAAAAGTTATAGGTTTGAGTATGACACATAATTCTCAGAATCGGACCAGACCGGGAGGTCGGACCGTGAAAATCAGGAATCGGGATGAAAACCGGTTTTTTAAGCATAAAGAACCGGGCATATGTGGCAATTCCGTGAACCCCTAAAACCGGGGTTGGACCGCATGAACCGGTGGCAAGAACTATGCGGTCTAACCCCTTAGCAATTTATTTATTTATTTTTATAAAAACAACTTAACACAATTTTATTCTACTTAATTAAATTATCCATCTCTTACAAGGAATAAAAAAAATTATAATTAAAATCCTTCAAAGATATTCAATTTTACTTCAAAAATTAATCATAAATTTTAATGTTTTCATGGTTATTATTTTATTTTATTAACTTTCTTATTTAATTATTAAATATATACTTGAAAATCATTAAATTTCCCTCACATATATAGATATATTAGTCAATTTTTCTAGTTTTATAAATTTAATATCTATATTTAGGCTTTAATTAATTATTAAATTAATTATGATGTCATCACGGTTCGACCTCGGTTAGATCTTGGTTCGACTTCAAAAACTTTGAACTTCTCCCTTTTACGGTTCAATGAACGGTTCGAGTCTGAAAACCTTGGTATGACAGTATGAGTGACACCTTAGTTGCCTCCGATGCGTGGTTAAAGCAACATGCACGTAGATCACTAGTCATCACAAGATCAAAGCTGTTGACATAGATTTCAAATATTGGTTTGTTAATTATGATCTTCTTCGTTCACTAACTAGAAGCTCCTCTGGTAGCTCGCCTATTGAAAATTATATATGCAGCAGTGGTCTATATTTTTTATAAAATAATATTAAAGATATTATAAATTTTATTACATAATTTTTACAAATATTAATCACAAAATAATAATTTTAACATTTTTATTTATTATGTTATTGACATGCATTAATTTTAAGAAATTCGGAAATAATATTTGTAATATATTAATTTTTTTTTTCAGTCCATTTGACGTATTTGGGTACAACTACGTACCTTCTTAATCAGTCCATGAGAATCATGTGATTTTTTTTTTTTTTTTTTTTTTTTGATAAATGATCATGTGATGTTTATTCACTACCATTATTATTAGGAATAAAAAAGTTTATGCGGATATAAAATTTTTTTTGGTGGAAAACGGGAGGTGTTATTTAAATTATATAATGTTCATACATCACCAACATCTGAGCCTGGGGCACATAGTCTAGTCACGCCCAGGCCCGCCAAATCCCTTACATAGTTAACATATACAAAATTGGGACAGGTACTATAGATAGTCAAAAGATTCTGTTGGTGAGTTCCCCGCTTTGCCAGAGCGTCCGCACATTCATTTGCTTCACGGTAAATGTGTTGCATACGCACTTCCCAGTCCTACTCTAAAAGGTTCCTGCAATCACAAATTAAAGGCATCATATTAGTAGGGAAACTCGTATTGGGATTTGTTAACCAATTTAATACCACTTTTGAGTCAAGTTTTAGGTAAATAAATTTAAATCCTAGAGTCCAAGCCCTGCCTGACTGCGGATAATTCAACCATATTATTTGTTGCTAGTCCCACGTGGAGAGAAAATCCTAATATCCATTGTCCCAAATGATTCTGCAAAATTCCCCCAGCTCCTGCTATACCCGGATTACCTAGGGCACTTCCATCAGTATTAATTTTTATAAAGGGGCTGGGGGGCAAATGCCAGCGTATATTTCGGGGGATTTTGACCTGGGTCTGCCTGACAGTGCTAGCTAGGTAGTAAAATTCCGTAGCTGCTTGTATGGAGGAGTAGATAATATTATGTTGGGATCAAGATTGATCCCTGAAAATCCATCCATTACGAGCTAACCAAATATTCCAACAAGTGAAGGGGAAATATGCATGCCAAGGAATTTGATGGGGCAGGATAACAACAGTCGTTGTTGCATTGTACCGTAACCAATCTTGCAACAACATTCGGAAGAAGTTTAGGGGCAAGATTCCTGGGGATTGTTGACAGATCTCTTTCGCCCAGGGGCAATCGCGTAAAATGTGGATGGTCGTTTCCGAGGTATGGCACCGGGGACAATAAGTATCCACATGTGGACGCCCAAAAGCTAGGAATTGTTTAGTGGGCAACCGGTTGCACATAGCCTTCCATAAGAAAATTTGAATCTTTTGGGGGCAAGTTAAATCCCAAATCCAGTTCCATAGAGGTTTATTCCACGGTGCATGGTGTTGGTGAAAAAGAAATTTTGAGGCGGATTTTATAGAACAAGTACCACTGTTGTGGGGCCATAGGAAAGTATATGTCAGTTGAGCATACTGTGGCACAAGAATACCCTGAATGAGGTTTTGAAGTTGGGTGGGAAGAGGGATATTGAGAGCCTCAAAAGACCAAGTCTTGTTGGTCCACAGCGAATGGACCCGACAGTCTTCATCATGAGGGAGGAGGGGCCCTTCGATATAGCTACGAAGAGAGCTGTGAGGGAGCCACGGGTCCTTCCATAGGCGAATAGTTTGGCCATCTCCTACTATCCAACTCATGCCTTGTCGAAGCAACTTTGCTCCTAGTGAGAAAGCGGTCCAAATATGCAACCCTCTTGAGTTACGCGGGCTAGTAAACAAAGTTGACTGTGGAAAATATTTGGCTTTGAACACCTGGGCCCATAGCATAGTGGGATTGGTATATAGGCGCCAGGCTTGATTCATGAGAATCGCATGGTTTCTATGCTAAGTGGATGGGATACCCAAACCTCTTGCCTCCTTGGGTAGCGTGACAATCTCCCATTTGACTGTGTGGCAGCCTCTATGGTGTTCAGTATCCCCCCAAAGGAAGTTACAACTCATTTTGTCTATTTGGTAACTAATTTTTTGAGGAAGGAGCATGGTTTGCATGGCGTAGATCGGGATGGTAGTCATAGAGGCTTTGACGAGGGTGGCCCTGCCAGCCATCGATAGATATTTGGCTTGCCAGCCTTCAATTCGCGATTGGATATTATCTACTAACTATTGGTAAGATTGTGCCGTGCAGCGAGAGGTGAATATAGGTGTGCCTAGGTAGGTACCAATGCGGTCAGTGGTGGGAATCCCAAATATTCCAGCCACTTGCTCTTTTATACGCCTAGGGGTATTAGGGGAAAACCATAATCTCGATTTGGTAACACTCATGAGCTGGCCAGATGAATCACAAAATTTGTGTAGAATTTGGCATAAATTTTTGCAGTCCCTAATCATGGCTTTTGTGAAGAGAAAGATATCATCGGTGAAGAATAAATGCGGGAGGCGTACCCTAGCCCTAAAATTTATAGGGTGAATGCGTTTACCACGGACAACCTCTTCCAATTGGAGAGACAACCGTTCCATACAAAGGATAAACAAATATGGAGATAGAGGGTCGCCTTGTCTTACTCCCCAACTTGGTGCCACCTCCTGGAGAGGAGTCCCGTTCCACAAAATATGGAACTGAGTTGAGGAGATCATATTCATTATAAGAGTAATGAGGGTTGGTGGCATGTGAAAGAATTCTAGGGTGTCCCGAATAAAAGGCCATTCTAACCGATCATAGGCTTTTTCAAGGTCCAATTTAAGAGCCACATATCCAGCTCGACCTCACCTAGATTTTAACGTTCGAATCACTTCCTGGACGAGGATAATATTATCACTTGTTTGGCGACCTGGCACAAACCCAGCTTGGCAAGGGTTAATAACCTCTGCAATATAAGGTTTGAGCCGTTGCACAATGATTCGAGAAAGTAATTTATATAGGGTATTGCAAAGGCTAATTGGACGAAATTGGGTGATCAATTCAGGATGAGCTACTTCTGGAATAAGCACAAGGTTTGTGAGGCCCCAGTTTGGAGGTATGGTAAGCTGTTCAAAAATTTCATGAAGAGCTTGAATTATACTCGGGCCCAAACTGGACCAATTTTGTTGGAAGAAAAGCACATGATATCCATCTGGCCCAGGTGCCTTTAAAGGAGGGAGTTCCCTAAGGTTCCTAAGGATTGCCGCAGGAGAGGGAATACAGGCTAACGAGTGGACATGAATAAGAAAAGGATTACATTAACTACCCTGCCTCGTAGTCCTAAGTGTAGGGTGCATATGAGGAAATGTAACCTGAAACAATTTTTTAAAAGTATTATTAATATGTTGGGTTAAGGGCTCTCCAGTCAACCATAATCCCGTGTCATCTTTTAAAGTAATCACCCTTAAATGGCTCCATCTTTGGATGGTTTTTAGGTGAAAGTACTTTGTATTGGCATTATATATACTATTATACAGGACATTATTGGAGTGCATAAGAACGTGCAGTGACTGAGAAATGAAAATCACTGCATTTCTTTATTACCACCGACAGAAGAATATTATTCTTTCTCAAATTTCTCATTCCGACGCTGAAAAATAATAACTTCATACTTTGTTTTTTTGGCATTATGGGTCTGTTTGGATAGAACTTATTTTGCTGAAACTGAAAACTGAAAACTGAAAACACTATAGCAAAATAATTTTTAAATGTGTAAATAGTACCATGGGACCCATTTTTAATATTTTTTAAGGGATAATTACAGTAAACCCACCTGAGGTTAGGCCCGTTTACACTAAGCCTACCCGTGGTTCAAAACTTATCACTTTGCCCACCTGAGGTGCCTTCCGTTAGGGATCTGTTACCCACCTCTCCGTTTGCCGTTAGAAAAACACATTTTTAAAGAAAAACAAACATAACAAAGATCAAAAAGTTAGGACTTTTTATTGTTTAAGAACTTGTTTGAGAACAAAACATAGGAATAGCACAGATCAAATGCTATTCTTGATTAAAAGTGATATCATTGAGCATTTGTTTTTTTATTTATTTATTTTTTTTTTATAGATCTCTCCAACTTTTATTCAAACCAAACCAAACCCAAAAAAAAAAAATCCAAATCCCAGAAAACACAAGCCACAAAAAAAATTCCAAACCCAAAAAAAATTCCAGATCGCGATCAACGTCGCGATCTCGCAGCAATCTCGCGAGCCTTCGCGAGATCGCGATGATCCACGTCGCGATCTCACGACGGCGCGCTCTCGCGAACTCCGGCGCGATCTCGCGAAGGCAAGATCGCAATCGACATCGCGATCTCGCCGTCCCGAGATCGCGACGTTGATCGCGATCTCGCCGGCGCGAGATCGAGACGTTGATCGCGATCTCACCGGCGCGAGATCGCGACGGCGAGATATGATTTTTTTTCTGGATTTGTGGCTTGTGTCTCACGCCAGCGAGATATGATTTTTTTTTCTGGATTTGTGGCTTGTGTCTCGCGCCAGCGAGATATGATTTTTTTTCTGGATTTGTGGCTTGTGTTTTCTGGGATTTGGAATTTTTTTTTTTTTTTTGGGTTTGGTTTGGTTTGAATAAAAGTTGGAGAGATCTATAAAAAAAAACAAAAATAAAAAAACAAATGCTCAATGATATCACTTTTAATCAGGAATAGCATTTGATCTGTGCTATTCCTGTGTTTTGTTCTCAAACAAGTTCTTAAGCAATAAAAAGTCCTAACTTTTTTTATCTTTGTTATGTTTGTTTTTTTTTTAAAATGTGTTTTTCTAACGGCAAACGGAGAGGTGGGTAACAGATCTCTAACGGAAGGCACCTCAGGTGGGCAAAGTGATAAGTTTTGAACCACGGGTAGGCTTAGTGTAAACGGGCCTAACCTCAGGTGGGTTTACTGTAATTATCCCATTTTTTAATGAATAAAGTAGCTGTGGGTCCCATAAACAGTACCGCTACAGTACTGCTACAGTACTGCTACAGTATCGTTTGTCTCCCTTTTCTGCAAAACGCGTGAAATGTTAAAAAAAAAAAAAAAAAAAAAGTGTGAAAACGCAGAAAACGCAACGCCACGCCAACCCAAACACACACTATGTGCCCGTCTGGATTCGAATGAATCCAGTGTCTGCATTTTCTGATTTTTTTTTTTTTTTTTTTTTTTTTGCAGCCGCATAATATGACCAAGTCAACTGTGAACAGTGCACGGATGCACTGTTCACGGACCCACACATTCCACTTTTCAGCAACTTTTTTATTAAAAATGGGTCCTACAATACTATTCACACTTTTAAAAATTATTTTATTACAGTGTTTTCAGTTTCAACAAAAATAAGCTCAATCCAAACGGACCCTATATATACTATTATACAGGACATTATTAGAGTGCACAAGAACGTGCAGTGACTGAGAAATGAAAATCACTGCATTTCTTTATTACCACCGACAGAAGAATATTATTCTTTCTCAAATTTCTCATTCCGACGCTGAAAAATAATAGCCTAGCCTAATAACTTCATACCGCTGGATTGGGCAACTTGTGGACGTACACTGAAATGAGAGCGTTGCATTTAACACCGTAAAGAAGAATATTCCATAGTATTCCTGTCTTCCTGTCTTCCTGTCTCCCTATGTTCATGTCTAATAAATTTCTCATACCAACACTGCAAAATATAGACCAGCCTAATAACCTCTCTATTTCCGCTTGTTCCAGGTGTTATGGGTAGCAAAAGTGGTCAGCTTCACATATTCTTCTTCCCTTTGATGGGCTATGGCCACCTTATACCAACGATGGACATGGCCAAGCTATTCGCAGAGCGAGGTGTGAAGGCAACGATTGTCACTACTCCTCGGAACGTGCCTTTATTCTCCAAAACCCGTGGCACCAACATTGATATCCGAATCATCAAGTTCCCGGCTGTAGAGGCTGGCCTGCCTGAAGGATGTGAGAACATTGACACATTGACTTCCCTAGAAATGACTCTCAAATTTGTCAAAGCCACTAATATGCTCCAACAACCGCTAGAGCAACTACTAGAAGAGTACCAACCTAGTTGCCTTGTTGCTGACATGTTCTTTCCATGGGCAACTGATGTTGCAGCTAAATTTGGTATTCCTAGACTTGTTTTCGGGGGAACCAGTTTTTTTTACCTGTCTTCACAACATAGTTTGAAACTATATGAACCCCACAAGAAAGTTTTCTCCGATTCTGAACCTTTTGTTATTCCTAGTTTTCCAGGAGAGATAAAGTTGACAAGGAAGCAACTTCCTGACTTCACTCTGCAAGAAGTTGAAACAGACTTTTCCAAGTTGTTGAAAGAAGCTATGGAGTCGGAGTTTACAAGCTATGGGGTGGTTGTTAACAGCTTCTATGAGCTTGAGCCGGCTTATGCAGATCATTACAGGAAAGTTTTGGGAAGAAAGGCATGGCATATAGGTCCAGTTTCACTATGCAACAAGGATGCTGAAGATAAAGCCCAAAGGGGAAAGGAAGCTTCCATTGATGAACAGGAATGTTTAAAGTGGCTTAGTACAAAGAAACTCAATTCGGTTATTTATATATGTTTTGGGAGTATGCCAAAATTCAGTGATTCTCAGCTTTTCGAACTTGCAATGGGTCTTGAGGCTTCAGAACAACAATTCATTTGGGTTGTGAGGAAAAGCAAAAATGAGAAAGAAGAGGAAGATTGGCTACCTAAAGGATTTGAGAGAAGAATGAAAGGTAAAGGATTAATTATAAGAGGTTGGGCACCCCAAGTTTTGATTCTTGATCATGAAGCAGTTGGAGGATTTGTGACTCATTGCGGGTGGAACTCGACCTTAGAAGGAGTGGCTTCAGGGGTGCCCATGGTCACATGGCCTATGGCTTCTGAGCAGTTTTACAATGAGAAGTTGATAACTCAAGTACTGAAAATTGGAATTAGTATTGGTGTTCAACAATGGACTTGGGTGGTAGACGGTATCAAGAGGGAAGCAATAGAGAAGGCAATGAGGCAAATTTTGGTGGGTGAAGAAGTGGCCAGAGCCAAGGCACTTGGAGAGATGGCAAGGAAGGCCGTTGAAGAAGGAGGATCATCATACTCTGATTTGAATGCTTTAATTGAAGAATTAAGGTTGTATTGCCTTTGATCTCTGGCGCTAAAAATTGCTTATATGACTCTTTAATAATTATATATATAAAAGGATTTATTATCCTTGCTGTTTAGTGTGTGATATTTTTACTTGCTTAGTTGTTCTTCAATAATTGTAGGACATTGTCCTAAGAAATATTTGTGATCGATAGTCCAATCAAAATTATAATTCCATAAGTTGTAGATTAGTGTTTAGTTGTCTACTATTTCTTAAGTTTCAACTTTTATAGCATTTGTACGGGGATTAGGCAAAAGTTTAGCTAAACTTAAAAAGTTACTTTTCCCTTATTGCCTAATCCATTTCTTACTTGTGCAACCACAAGACTTTCTATTTGTTTTACTACTTTATTTAAATATTAAATAAAGAGCTACAAAGAGAAAGGGGTAATTTGAGAGAGAGAATGAGCTGTTGAAAAAAAGAGTAGTTTATTGAGCTACAATGTTATGTATTTTTAGGAAAGAATGATAATTAAGATGCATTATTTCTATTGGGTTACTAGTTTAATTTGAGTCTTTTTTTCTTTTTTTCTTTTTTTTGGATTTTGTTCGACATATTTTTGCTGGACCTGTCCAACTGTCCAGTGATAATACCACAAATTTTACTATATAAAACTTATAAATTGATGTTTAACTAATCACAAGAAAGCAATTCAAATTTTAATGTATTAGGTTTTCAAAGTTCACTAATCACATTTATTATGATATTAGTATGTAAATACTTTGTAGTAAAATTCATAGTACCTTTACTATTTTTATTTTACACTTCGTTTTTTTTTTTTTTTTGAAGTACAATATTTTATGTATGTAAAACATTTTAGGTGTTTGGTATGATAAATAATATCTTTTAAGAAAAACACCAAAACCGATGGCTCAACCACTAGAGACGTTGGTGCCTAAGGTTCGGTGACTAGACTACCAACATTGATGACCAAAATAGTGTCTTCAGTTATTGGACCTTCAGTACTGGTCACTGGAATGGTGTCTATTGACTGAACTACCGACATCGGTCATTAGAACAATTGCTTCGACTACTGGGCCCACTGGCACTAGTCACTTGAGCACATAGGGTGAGGAGAAGCCACCGAATCGGATAGGGGGAAGCCACTGTTTGTTTTACCAAAATTTTAAAGGTAAAACGTTTTATAGCTTTTCATAAAGGATTTTACAGTCAACGAAAAATATTTTATAAGTTTGACCATATTTTATATGCAAATTGTAGACATCCTATTTTACAACTTGCATTTAACCAACAAGTAGATCTTCCAATTTGTGATACAAAACAAATCTTGATGCTCTAACGATCATAATGGTATGTCATGGGCTTTGATCGAACCACCAGATCAAAAGTTATCATACAAACAATTTTCAATGATCATGGCTCACTTACACGATGGGCCCGATCACATCCTATTTTAAACACTTTAATTTTGATTGGTTCTCACAAGAATTAATTTAAAATTAATTAAGTGTGATTTTTGATTGAATTTCATTTTACTTCATTTTTTTTAAGAAATAATAAAAAAAAATTCCTTTATGGCATCTTATCTACTTTTTTTTTTTTTTTTTAAAAAAAATTAGAGAGAGAAAAAGATATGATCCATGAAAAAATTCAAAAAAACAAAAAAATGCTCAAAAAAGCGTTATTATTCTCAACAGCAACTTGAAAATGTTGAAATTTGATTCTCTCTATTTCTAGAAAAGTTTTAGAGAATTGAATTTCCTTTCAAAAACCATCAATCCCAAATCAATTGGAATTTTGAGCAGAAAGTTATAGCTAAAATACGAAACAGGTGCAGAAGATAACACAAATTCAGCATCAGCTTCAATTTCTTTCAAAATTTCAAATGAGGATCAACATCAAATCTGTTCAAGTTTATCTAATAGGCTTAGCTTCAGAAGAAAGCTTTTGAAAAATAAGTTGGATTGAAAAATAGATGCATTCTATGAAAAATTTCAAAAATAAATAAATAAATAAAAACAGAAAAATGCTAAAAAAACTTTACTATTTTCAGCAGCAACTTGAATCGCATTTTTGTCCAGGAAAATGTTAAAATTTGGTTTTCTCTATTTCTGGAAAAGTTGTAGAGAATTGAATATACTTTCTAAAAACAGCAATCTTGAATCAATTGGAATTTTGAGCAGAACTTTAGAGCCAAAATATGAAACAGGTGCAGAAGATAACACATGTTCAGCATCATCTTCAACATCCTTTCAAAATTCAAATAGGGATCAACACCAAATCTGTTCCAGCTTATTTAAACAGGTTTATCTCCTCCCTTAGCTTCAGAAGAAAGCTAATAACTTAGCTTTAAAGTTAAGCCAACCCTTCCCTTATAATAAGAGAAGACCTCTTCCATTTTCTGAACCCTATTCCCTTTGGAGAGCTAGGGAGAAAGCAGTAAAGAAAAGCTATTGTGCAACCATTGTTCTTATTTGAGTTGTAGTTTAGTACTTCCTTGCTTTCTCCCTAGCCCTTTAAGTGATCACTTCTCCCTTTAATTTATGTTCTATGCTGGTAAGTAGTTAATTATGTTCTTTAAGTTTCTACACATGCTTGAATAAATGTGTCCAAGTCATTATTTGTTTCTTTCATGATATGTTTGGATGAACATGCCTATATATCTCATTGATATTCCTTTCACATTCTTAGATGAACACTTCTAGGCTAATGCACAACTTTCTCTTGAGTGCTTAGATGAACATGTCTAGGTAGTTGTTTTACTTTTTTTAAATGCTTAAACGAACATGTCTAAGTATTTTGATTTTCTCTAGATGAACATGTCTAGAGAAATAGCATGACAATTCTTTGTTTTCCTTCACATGACAAATCTTTGTGGATGATGACAAAGAGCATGACAATTCTCTATTTTCCTTCACATGCTTGGATGAACACTTCTAAGTTTTTTGCTTTTCATAACATGCTTAGATGAACATGTCTAGGCTAGGAATTCCTTGTTTACATTAATTTCTAGGATGAACATGCCACTACTTTCATACTTTCTTTACATTTACATTGTTATCTAACAGATTTCACTTTTTGTTTCTCTTTATGTTAAATTCCCCAACATATATTTGTTTACAATTCTTGGAAATTAACTTGTTTATATGATATATTGTTTGTATTTGTTTGACATGACATGATATTGGCCACCTTAAACTATGAGACCGGTTTTACCAGGCGAGATGGGTGCTTAATTCCTTCACATCTTGTAAATTAGCCTCCAAACCAAGATCAAGGGTTCTAGACGAGGCTCTTGTATATGCAATTTTACATTTTTTAGAATGTAACTAGGAAACAAAGTAATGTAATTTACTTTCTTAGATTGTATCTTGGACTAAAAAAGAATTGTAAATTTTTGTTACAAAATTGATGTAAATTGTCATATATAATAATATAACAGAAGCATTTTTTATATTGAAGGTTTTCTTATTTTCCATTCAAATTAAATAAGCGGCGACTCCATTTAAAACCCTTGGTCTAGGGGGAAGTACATTTTACAATGAATTTAAGATTTTGAGCATCGTGATACCACCCGTTTGCACGGGTTAGGCCCAGTTTAAGAAAAAAATTGGCAGGCCAGGGTCGCGGTTGCTCACTCAAACAAAATTTATTCGGTGGCAAGTAAAATCTTTTAAGAAAACCACCAAAACCGATGGCTCAACCACTTGAGATGCTGGTGCCTAAGGTTCAGTGATCGGACTACCAATACCAATGGTCGGAATAGTGTCTCTGGTTATTTGTCCTTCAATATCGGTCATTGAAACAGTGTATGTTGATTGAAATGCCAACACTGGTCACTAGAATGATTGCTTCGACTACCAGGCCCACTAGCACTAGTCACTAGAGCACATAGGGCAAGGAGAAGCCACCAAATAGGATGGAGGAAAGCCACTGTTTGTTTTACCAAAATTTTAAAGGTAAAACATTTTATAGCTTTTTATAAAGGATTTTACGGACAGTAAAAAATATTTTATAAGTTTGACAATATTTTACATGCAAACAAACACCTAAAAATGGGAAAACTACATGCAAATATATAAAATAACATGTTACTAAAGATAACAAATGTAATGAGATTTGTAGTATCTCTAGTATCACTCTTTTTATTAAATGTGTGATGATGATGGCTGTCAATTTTTTATGTTGTAGATGATGGTTTTGATGTGCTGGCTAAACTCAAATCAAATCAGAGTAATGAGAACTTTGTAATTGAAACAAATAACCATGCTTAAATTGGACAGTATTTGGGTAAAATAATCTTCTTAATCGGACAATGTGACGTTGATTCACTACCAGTTATTATTAATAGAATTCCTACAGGAAGATGCATTGTCAATACGAAGGAATTAGGGCAAATACTAATGTTGTGTGTACGAACTAGTGTAAAATAGACATTGCCCAAAGAATTTTTTCATTCTAGTACTAATACACCAACCCCATTGGGTTAATGGGTTTCGTAATGGAACCACACGCATTAGCTTGACAAGCATTACTAGTTGTGTCCAGTAAATTATGGTCAACATGGGACAAACAAGTTTGTGGATATGAGTGTCCAAGAACGCGCGTGGGCACTAGGAATGATAATCATTCATCATTAATGCGCGTTGCATTCAGCACCATATATACAAAGAAAAATCTTGTGGACTACTTCATACACGTGTGTTCATGTTCATGTCCTACAAATTTCTCAAAATTACAAACATTGTAATGGCTAGCGAAAGTCGTCAGCTTCACATATTCTTCTTCCCTTTAATGGCCCATGGCCACCTGATACCAACCATGGACATGGCAAAGCTATTCGCATCAAGAGGTGTGAAGGCAACCTTTGTCACTACTCCTAGGAACGTGCCTTCATTCTCCAAAATTCGTAGCATCAACATTGATATCCAAATCGTTAATTTTCTGGTTGGAGAGGCTGGTCTGCCCGAAGGATGTGAGAATATTGACTCAATAGTGGATTCCCAAGAAATGGTTCAGAATTTTTTCAAAGCTACTAAGATGCTCCAACGACCACTCGAGCAACTACTACAAGATTTCCAACCCAGTTGCCTTGTTGCGGACATGCTCTTTCCATGGGCAATTGATATTGTTACTAAATTTGGTATTCCAAGGCTTTTTTTCCATGGGATCAGTTTTTTTTTTTTTTTTACCATAGTTTGAGACTATATGAACCTCTCAAGAAAGTTTCATGTGATTCTGAACCTTTTGTCCTTCCTAATTTTCCGGGGGAGATAAAGTTGACAAGGATGCAACTTCCTAACTTCATTAAGCATGAAGTTGAAACAGACTTTTCCAAGTGGTTGAAAGAAGTTATGGAATCAGATTTGAGAAGCGATGGGGTGGTTTATTAACAGCTTCTATGAACTTGAGCCGGCTTATGCAGAGCCTTACAAGAAGGTTATGGGAAGAAAGGCCTGGCATATAGGTCTAGTTTCACTATGCAACAAGGATGCTGAAGATAAAGCTCAGAGGGGAAACTGGAAAGGAAGCCTCCATTGATGAACATGAATGTTTGAAGTGGCTTGGTACAAAGAAACCCAATTCAGTCATTTATATAAGTTTTGGCAGTATAGCAAACTTTAGTGATTCTCAGCTCATGGAGATTGCAATGGGTCTTGAGGCTTCTGAACAACAATTCATTTGGGTTGTGAAGAAAGCAAAAAATGAAAAAGGAGAGGAAGATTGGTTGCCTAAAGGATTTGAGAAAAGAATGGAAGGCAAGGGACTAATTCTAAGAGGTTGGGCACCCCAAGTGTTGATTCTTGACCATGAAGCAGTTGGAGGATTTGTGACTCATTGTGGGTGGAATTCGACCCTAGAAGGAGTGACTGCAGGGGTGCCCATGGTCACATGGCCTTTGAGTGCAGAACAATTTTACAATGAGAAGTTAGTAACTCAGGTTCTGAAAATTGGGGTTGATGTTGGTGTTCAACAATTAATGGATAAGAGTGGTGGGAGATAGTATCAAGAGGGATGTAATTGAGAGGGCAGTGAAGCGAATTATGGTGGGTGAAGAAATAGAGGAAATGAGAGGCAGAGGCATGGTACTAGGGGAGATGGCAAAGAGAGCTATTGAAGAAGGGGGATCATCCTACTCTGATTTGAATGCTTTAATTGAGGAATTAAGGTCACATTGTCCTTGATCTTATTTGACACAAGAAATTTCCAATATGGTTCTTTCATCCTTAATAAAAAATAAATAAAAATTTATCATTGTTGCTTAGTGTGTGAGTTTTACTCGCTTAATTTTTCTTCAGTAATTATAGGATGTATTCATAAGAAATTGGAAATATGTGGCCACTTACATACTAATCGGAAATATGTGTCCATATACTTACCTACTAGAGGTTATAATATTATAAGTTGCATTGCATGGGATTACACAAATTTTAACTAAATTTGACTTAAAAATTCCCTTTTTTTATTTTTTTTTTACAACCACCAATCAAACCTATAAATCTAATACTCAAACTGCTGTGACCCAACCACCTAGTAGTGGTGTCAGGAATTTTTCCTAGGGGGGCCAAGCTAAGTATGAAAAAAAGTTTCATAACTAAAAAAAAGGTTTTATTTCAGAAATTAACATTAACTCTAAAGTTTTGGCTTATGTTTTTGGGTGCTATACCAAAATAATTTATAATTGATTCTTTATGATTTGGAAATTGGATATTTGAGGACAGAGGATTTGAGCTTTAGACTATATTGAAAACACCAACAAATATTTATTGAACTATAAGACTTTTGACAATTTATAACTGATTCTAAAGTGTTTTTTAGTAATCTCTTTATGTGCAGTCAGACAAAACCAAACTAAGGTGTAAATTCATATCTATAAAATAATTATACTGCTACTTGTTCAAATATGATTATATAATTACAAATACTCAAACCATTTTATCAAATAAACCATAACAAGCCAGCTACCATTATGAAATTTAAAAAATAAAATACAAATTGTAAATTATAAATGATGGTAGATGTTAACCACTCTGTATATATAATAAACATAATAAAATATATCAATATATTACATATATCAATAAAGAAGTCAATAAACAACTAAACATAAAATCCTAATCTAACCACAGAAACTCAAAATGACCAAAACAGACCAACAAAGAGAGATACCACCACTAGGCACACTCGTCGAGTCCAGCTATGGCTTAGCCACAATTGAGGTCACAAAACAGCAACTTGTGGAGGAAAGTGTCGAAACTTTGCAGTGTGGAGCAAGGTTTTCAAACCCAGACCGTTCATTGAACCGTAAAAGTGAGAGGTTCAAGGTTTTTGAGGTCGAACCGAGGTCGAACCGGAGTCGAACCGTGATGACGTTTTAATTAATTTAATAATTAATTAAAGCCTAAATATAGATATTAAATTTATAAAATTAGCAAAATTGACAATATATCTATATATGTGAGGGAAATTTAATGATTTTCAAGCATATATTTAATAATTAAATAAGAAAGTTAATAAAATAAAATAATAACCATGAAAACATTAAAATTTATGATTAATTTTTGAAGTGAAGTTGAATATCTTTGAAAGATTTTAATTATAATTTTTTTTTATTCCTTGTAAGAGATGGATAATTTAATTAAGTAAAATAAAATTGTGTTAAGTTGTTTTTTTTTTTTTTTTTTTTTTTTTTTTTTTTTTTTTAATTGCTAGGGGGTTGGACCGCACGATTCTCACTAATTCGTACAGTCCAACCCCAGGTTTAGCGGTTCACAGAATTAACAAAAAATCTGGTTCTTTATGCTTAAAAAGTCGGTTTTCATTCTAGTTCCCAGTTTTCACGGTCCGACCTCCCGGTCCGGTCCGGTTTTGAAAACTATGGTGTCAAGCTGTGTGCAGTGTGCATTGTCACTGTACAGTGCTGTGAAGTGTGAGCAAACTGTGCAAGAGCAAGACCAGCGTGTTGTCCTTGTTTTATCAATCAAGTGGGTTAAAATATATAACTTAAAATATTTAAATTGAATAAAAAGCGAACATTTCAATCTTAAATATTGGAAAGACAAAGATGGAGAGAGGGGTTACCCCTGTTATGCAGGGTTGGCTGAATAAAGAATGACTAAGCTTATAAAAAAAGAGCTTGAAGAAAAGAAAAGTAAGAATATAGAGAGGGAGAGGCAGAGAGACAGAAAAATGAGAGATTTTTTCTTTTGTTTTAGAAATTTATAATCTCTCTTTTTAGTATATTTCAAGATAATTACGTTGTACTATTAATGAATTTGTCTTGTATTAATTTTGACTTAACATATTTTAAGAATGAATTAATAAATTTGTCTCCTAAAATTTAATTTTATTAGTTAAAGCTTGACTATTTTTGTTTTTTCCCTTTAATCTTCCGCATTTCAGGATACAATGGAGCATTTTTAATACATCTTATTGATCAATAAAAGGACTTTTTTTTTTTTTTTTTTTGTAATTAAAATATAGGGAAAATTACACTTTACAACCTTAAACTATACATCTTGCTACACTTTGCATCCTAAACTTTTCGAATGCATTTTTTGCATCCTAAACTATGATCATTGTTACTTTTTGCACCCCAACGTTAAGTTTGCTATTAACTTAAATGGAAAAATATGACACCACATGAAAAGATCTAATTGCCCCTCTTCTCAATATTTTAAAAACAAAAGATAAATTACACTTTACCACCCTAAATTATACTCCTTATTACACGTTGCACCATAAATTTTGAATTTTCATTCAAATTAACAGCAAATTTAATGGCAAGGTGCAAAGTGTAACAATGATCATAATTTAAGGTGTAAAATGTGCATTCGAAAAGTTTATGATGCAAAATATAACATGAGATATAATTTAGGGTGATAAAATATAATTTTTCTCAATATATATAGATAAATATATTATATATATAA
The DNA here is from genome assembly GCF_932294415.1 of Quercus robur. Classification (NCBI taxonomy): domain Eukaryota; kingdom Viridiplantae; phylum Streptophyta; class Magnoliopsida; order Fagales; family Fagaceae; genus Quercus; species Quercus robur. Next base: position 38,384,575 of record NC_065544.1, read on the forward strand.
TTTTTTTTTTTTTTTTTACAAGTGGAGCTTTCTTTTATTTGGGCTTTTAGGCGATTACACCAATTACATTTCTTGTTCAGCTGTCCCTACCAATAGCTACTCAGCTCCACCCACGATCAATTTTGGCTACCGCGCTTCAACGACAACCATCCCAAATGCTTCTATCAATTATCAAAGAAGAGAGACATGAGTTAAAGGGGGAAAGCTAATGAGAGGGGTAATCTAAGAGAGAGAATGATTCGTTAAAAAAAAAAAAAAAGACATTTTTTTGGCTGGAGCTGTCCAAATGTCCAATATCTGAACGTAAAGAGTTAATAATGACTGATTTGGATAGTATCACCAAGAAGCGCCCGTGGCCTAATGGATAAGGCGTCTGACTTCTAATCAGGCGATTGTGGGTTCGAGTCCCACCGGGCGTGTACTGTTTTTCACAGTAAATATCCTTTTTTCACTGTCCCACTCCCACTCCAAACTGAAGTAACAACTCGTTAACTCCACCTACGTATCTACCCACTACATATGAAAACCCCGTTTCGTCCGTTAATTCAACCCATCGCCCTCACCAGATCAGAGAAACCCAAACAGAAAATAAAAAAGTGCACCGCCACTCTCTCCCTCTCTCTCTGTATTATTTTTATTTTATTTTTTTCAATTTTTGGTCATACAAATCAATCAGACTCAAATCGCACCCGAGCAGCGCACACCGTTTGTCTTCTCTCTCTCTCTCTCTCATTCATTCTTCGCTTACTTTGTGTTGTGTTTGGTGCCCAATCAAATGCCTATGGCTTCCTCTCCTTCTCTTTTAGTTTCGGCTCCGCTCTCTCTCCCTCTCCCACGCGCTCGACAACGCCCCTTCGTTTTCTCTCCCTCTCGGACCAAACCCGACCCGACCCGACCCGCCTCATTCCCTTTCCATTCCCGCACCTTCCCTAGGGTTCCATCTCCATCTCCTCATCTCCCTCTCAAGCTTCTCTGCTCGCGCGAATCCAAAGGTACTCTCTGATTGAACCATTTTTGTTGCCTTTGATTTATGATTATGCATATGAATATTAGTTACTACTCTCTGTTTGGTTTCCGAGAAAACAAAAAAAGAAAGAGAAACTTGTAGATCATATTGCATTTCTCTGCTGCTATTAAACCTTTGATTAAAAAAAGTCTTAGTTGTTATCTTCTCTTTCTTTTCATCTTTCGTGCTGTATAATCGTGTGTCATGATCATTGGTAACTGAATCGTAACCGTAAAGTTGTAGAACTGTGCGCTGAAGATTGAAATTAAAATTTAGCAAGAAATTAGGCCAATGAGCTCGGAGTTCTTTCTCTAGTAGGAACGGATTGGAGGATTAGTAGTTTAGGGTTCAAGATCCGCCTTGTGCATGTGTTTCTTGCCAATAAGAAAGAAAATCGAAACGAATAGATCAAGATTAAACTGCCTTGAATCGAAAGAGTTGCGAATTGATATTTGGAAGATGCTTTTTTATACCATTTTTGTTTTTCCTTCTCAAAATATATTCACCTTGTCTTTGGATTTGGGAACATGATCCACACTTCATTTCAAAAACAGTTCATTTCGTCCATTTCATGGTTCGGATTTAATTTTCCTTGGATTTGATTGTTTTGTAATGAATAAATGAAGTAATGTGAATCTATATGTGGCGAATTGATAATAAAATTCTCAAAATGCTTTTCTTGAAGTCACACAAGTAGGGCGTAAAATGACATGTTGCCAAACTTTTAATTAGAACTATGAACATAAAAGATTAAAAGGACCAATCAGGGTACAGCCTAGTAGTTGGAAGCTTAAGATGAGCTGTAGACCCAAGACATCCTGGGTTTGATCCCCACTAAGAGTTCCCTTGGATTACCTGATACACGGTTCTAGCGGGTGGGGCATGTATCCGTGGTTTACATTCCAAGGGATGGGGCCAAAGGACCCTGCCTTGGTGAGGTTCCACATCATAAAATAAATAAATAAAAGGTTTAAAGGGAATAATTGATTCAATTTTATAGGAAATTTTTACAAATATTACAGTTTGTGAAAATATGATTTTTAAACTGTATATTGTATCCTATTTGTTGGCCCAGTTTTTTGCGGATGGTGGAGTCAATCTCAGGGGAAACAAAGCGATATAATTTTTGCTTGTGATACAGCAAAGGTATATTTGGCGAGGTGATCAAGTAATTGCAAGTAATGGTTTATTAAATCAGGATGCCTTTATTGGAGATCTCTTAGATACAGAAATAGGAAGACCGCTGTCAGTTTACATTTTGGATTTCATCAGTCATTGGATATTTGGATGTTAGGTTTTCAATTTAAACTTCATTTTCATGTAACACTTGTAGTTATCTTTTGGAACTCCATATGACACTATCCTAAGAACTTCAAAAAGCAATGGATTATTACATGCTAGATTTTCAAATCTACAATTTATAAGGTAGAATGATGTTGCATATATTAGCTAATGCATGTTTGATCTGGTTTCCTTTTTCATTTTCAAGAAAATGGTTCAGTTAGTCAATTGTATTGGATTGGTGTGGATCTCTCTCTCTCTCTCTCTCTCTCTCTCTCTCTCTCGTTTATATTTATTTATAAAGATGAACAATTTTTGTTTTTGGCTTTGTCCGTGTTTTCTCATATCTGTCTCCATTAGAAATAAAGTAATAATTCTTGTTGAATTCTTTCTTCCAGACAAGATATTGGTGAGAATTTTCCTTTGGGTCTTCAATCCATAAAATTATTGCTCCCTATTGTGGATGTACTTCCTTCATATGTTAATTGTTTGAGTCGATTGATCGTTTTAATTTTCAATCATAACTCTGGTGTTTCTCTTGTATATTTCCCGTGTATTAGGGTTGTGCCCCTTTGTGCGTTTTCAATGAATCAATTACTCATAATTTTTTTTTTAATTAGTATCTCTCTTGAAATGGATTTCCCTGTTTTCTTATTTCTATTTCCTATAGATTTCCTCACTTTATTTTTCTGTCATTTGTTAAACTCTGGTATATTTTATCTGTTTGAATTCTGAATTTGGATTCCTTGGGTGAGATCTGAATGCATTTGGGAGAACAAAGGAAGAATAGCAACCTTTTTGGTAACTGAAGAACAGCAACCGAGGGTGATGGGATCATTGATTTTTTCTGCATCTTATATAATTCCTCAACAAATGTGTTAGATTAGATCATGATTTGCCAAAAAAGTTTCCACTCACATAAGGTATGACATTTTTGAGAGTGAGAAATATATCTCTCTGCCTGCAATATAGAATGTGTACTCAAGGCAATGGTACATGCTGCCTTGACACATCTATGGTTTGGTATACTGCTTCTATTACTTAGAATAGCTTTATTTCTGAAATGTAAGTGAGACTAATGAGACACAAAGATTAAAACATTGGATGTCCCTTCTGACAATATTATGTTAATATGTGCAGCTCCAGTTACAAAAGAATCGTGGGAGAAGTCAATTCTGAAGAGTGAAATCCCTGTCCTTGTTGAATTTTATGCGAGTTGGTGTGGCCCTTGCAGGATGGTCCACCGGGTGATTGATGAGATTTCAGTAGAGTATTCTGGGAGACTTAAATGCTTTGTGCTCAACACTGATAATGACTCAGAGATCGCTGAGGACTACGAAATTAAGGCTGTACCTGTGGTTTTACTGTTTAAGGATGGGGAGAAACGTGACTCTGTGGTAGGTACCATGCCAAAGGAGTTCTATGTGGCTGCCATTGAGAGGGTACTGAAATCTTAATCGTAGTTCTGTGCATGACTAGAAGCTTTAAGCAAAGTCAAATCAATTTTCCAGTAGTACCATAATATTTGAATAACTCGAATCTTTCAACGGGTGTCACTACCTTGGCTGTATATATGTTAGATGTTTGTTTGCTTACCGGATAACCCACATAGGTGCTGGACTGTTGGAATATGTCATCACTATGGTGGTGATGTTCTTCTCCCTTCTCAGCTTTTCATATTTTTTGGTTGAAGAACTGGCTTGAACTTTTGAAACTACATTTTGTAGATATAGGTCGTTTCTTCCTTTCAGTTTTGTAAATCTGAACGGCATTAAGTTCCCTATGCACAAGTTCTGATTGGAACTTTTTAAAGGTTGAAAGTGATCATATTTGGCAATTGTTTTCCTACTCTCCTAAGTGGATCTGGAATTTAAACCTTCTCGATTGGCTTGCAGAAAGTAATTTGATTTCCTATGGAATATCATTCTTTTGAAGTCACTTGTTACTCTAGTGTTATTAGGTTTTACAGTTTTACTTGTTAGTCTCAATCTAAGAAGTAATTATTCAGAGCTTGTCAAGTTTATGATCTAATCCGTCTTGCTTTAACAACCATGTGAAACTTATGAGGCATCCACTTCCTTCTCCCATGAGACCTCTGGCATCCGTGAAGAAATGTTTATATTATATAGGCATTAACATTAAAGGAAGATGACATCAAATCATGCTCCTCTTATTAGCTGGTTCACTATACGAGTAGTATTTTTTCTTCCCAATAAAAGAAAAAGGAAAATATAAGATTAACTTATAATAGACCTGATTTTGGTTTCTAACGATCTCAAGATAAAACTGACCACTTAGTTCATAACTTTTTACCATTTAAAAAAGCACATTGCAATTCATGATATTGGAAGTTTGGAACCATGCGATCATCTAAATAATATCTCAAAAATTAGTTTTTTAATTATGTTGTAGAGCTCAATTCGTAAGACATGATAAGGAGTTAAAAGTATCAGGATTTAGGACACAAAATCCCGTCCCAATCTATTCCATATATTTCAGAAATGCCCTTAATTTTTTTTTTTTTTTTTGGTGATAATTACAGAATATTCAATAAATCCGCTGTGTAACTTTATTTTCTGGGTGAATCTTTGTCACTGTAAATCTTTTGTGAATGTGAAACAGAAACACTATTTTACTCAAAAGAATATTTTACAAATCTTCATTAAACCACATCTATTTGTTAAAATTTTACATTTTGCACGAAAGTAAACTATTTTTTAAAGCCTTTTTATTTTCTGTCAAAATATCACTTGACTTATAAGAATGGATTTTTATATTTAAAGAGATCCAAAATGCAATTTACATGAGCTTGTGTGTGTGTATATGTGACAAATATAACTTTTTTATGACACAAATCTGTTAAACTCCAATCCATTGTATTGTGTTGTGTTGGATTTGCGGGTCTTGAATTTTGCTCTCTGTTTGAGGGTTTTTAGATTTATTGAATAGTTTGCTCAAGTGAAAGACAATTCACTCGAGCAAAATGCAATTCATTCGATCGAGATCGCGGGTAGATTAAGTGCAGGCTTTCAAATTCTGCAAAAAAATAAAAAATAAAAAATAAGTGTCTAAGTGATGTCTAATGACTATTTTAACAAGTGATTTGAAGGTTGTGTCTTGTTAATAGTGGCTTTTCAATTATGTCTTTTTATTGATGTCTTTCTTGTTAATATATTTTACTGCAACTTTCATAATACACACTATAAAGAAAATTAATAGAATTTTTTAGAATTGCTGTCTAGAAAATTCATGCTTATTTTTGTGAGCGTTGTTGCAAGTGCCATGGGTAAGGGTCATCAAATAGTTTATGGTCCATGGCTTGCCCCAATAACCTGCAAGCCCATCGGCCTAATGAGCAATCCAACTCAATACTGTTGAGGCCCATGGATAGCTCACTAGCCTAATGGGGCAGGCCATGGGTTGGTTTTTCTATCCATCGGTGCTTGCTGGCCTAATTTGTTGCTCACCCAAATAATCATATGCCTTTTTTATTTTTTATTTTTTTAAAGTATCCTAAAATCTATAAGTACCAATAGTATTTCTCTCACATAAAATCTATCAAATTCAAACTCAATTCTCAAGCTCTCTAGAGTCTAGACTATTATCATCTCTCACTATTTTTTTTTTTTTTTTTCTCTCTTTTAGTTATATACTTATAGTCTTATGTGAGAGACTACACACCCATGAATTCTTGTTGAGCCAAACCAATATGAATGAGAGAAGTCACACTAGTGCCATTAAAATGACAATTTAACTGATTATATATCTCCCCTTAGATTGAGAGTTTTACAATGAAGTTGCCCTTATTTTATTAACAAGGAAAATAAGAAAACCATAATTTAAATAAACAATTTATTGAATAATGTTTATTAAAGAAATAAATAAACAATTTATTGAGTCAACATATATTAATGTTAGCAACACTACTATTTCAACTAGGTTGCAAACTTCATATAAATTTTTCATCATCAAATCATCAGTTTTCTATTTATTTTCTATTTATTTTGATATGGAAACTTTTCATCACCTTTATACATTACATATTTATTTTTGTCAATCGTGTGTATCTTTACATTCTGACCCAACTTCGGATGATATAAGTAGAATCCATCCTCTTGTACCGTCCAAATGAAATTGCGTCCATTACACTCTTGTTTAAGATATGTTGAAAACACATCAAAACTAGTATTGAAGTTATTGTACAAAAAATAACAAGAGAAAAGCTAGCATCAAATATATTCAATGGGGGCGAAAAGTGAATTCCCACTCTCCTTTGGGTAGAAGAGTTCTAAGACCTAAATCATCATTACTAGATTTACAATGGTAGGTAAGGGATTTGTAATTGAGGTTGTTGATGATTCGTACATGGTGTTTTTTAAATAAGTCTGGTATTAACGATAAAGAACTACTTAGTCCAAAAGCTAAAAGAAGGACAAGGACAAAACCATAAAACTAGAATGCTACCCTTTATTTCATTTTGTGATGATTAGAAAATTTTTTTGTTACATTTGAAATGCATTTCTCTCTTACTTAGTGGTTGCTCAATTGCACATATACAATGCATATTCATATTCTACGTGATTACTATATGTATTAAATTCACCTTAATTCTAAATTAGGAAAGTTGCACTGACCTCCCCGAGATTTACTAAAACCATACTAAACACTCCCTTGTTTTGAATTATACATAAACCTCCATAGATTTTCAAAATAAACTACACTCACCTCTCTATTGCTTGAGAACATTATATTTACTAACAAAAAAGGTTAAAATTTTGCATATTTCCTCTTTTGCCCTTCCTTTTTAAATGAAAATCTCTCTCTTTCTCACCCCTTAAATTCATGGAAAAGAGAAAAGACAAATTTCTTTTAATCTAAATTCAATAACAACGAAAAATATGAAAAGGTCAAGAACTAAAGGTCTGTTTGATAGGAAATTTCAAGTATTTTTGTTCAAAATTTTGTGAAAATTGTGGTTTAAAAAGTGTTGTGAAAATACATGTTTAAAGTATTCATAATGCAAAAAATGTGTTTGGTATTATGTTTCAAATAACATATTTTAGAATGTAAGAAAACATAATTGTGTGTTTGATATATATGTTTTTTTTTTTTTTTTTTTAAGTTGACAAGTACAATAAAAGTATTATTATTTTATTTGAAGAGAGAGAAAGTTCCCTCATTTGGTCTAATTAGGTGGGACTTACAATTTTTAACATATTTATAAAAGTGTCATTAAGTAATATTATTTGAAAACTAAACTGGTAAAATGAGTTCTCTAAACTTAGTGTTGAAACATCCTAAAATGAGAAATGTAACTCAAACACTCCTATAAGAAATCCCTTATCAAACATGGTTTTTTTTTTTTTTTTTTTTTTTTGGCCCACAATTTTTTTGGACTCAATAGTTTTCAGTGTTTAAACACCAAAAACTATTTTTTGAACTACCTTACCAAACAAGCCCTAAATGTTGCAAGATTCAAAATAGGTCATGATTTTTTGGGAATTCTAAGGAAGAATGTTTGATGTTATTTTTGTCAATGGGTTCGGTGCCCGACAAATAGCAAGATAAAATCACCCCCACCCCCCCATCACCAATTGCCCCATGTTTAGTGATCCACTAACACTCTAAGCAATGTTTTTCCTTTCACTTTTACTTCCTTTTAATCTAAAGGTCAACAATAAGCTCCAAAATGGTGGGATAGTCCTACCCTATGTATTGATAATTTGCAATGATTAAAGGATACAATTCAAGCAATTTCCTCCAAAACACCCTTTAACCTCTGCCCTTCATTAGTTTTTGTAAACATACAGTTAGAAAGAACACTGTTGCAACTCGTTGAATTATGCGAACACTTCTCGTTCTTTTATTTGTAGCTCAAATTCATTAAGCGGGAAAAAATAGTACTCCACCATAAGTTTTTTATAATTTTCCTAATGTGATTTCTTGATGGGAAATATAATATTTATATTCCTTGAATCTTGCAATATTGATTTTTTGAACTTTTCTTATTTTAGGTTGTTATAAAATTTCGAGTAAAATAATTCCTCCTTTTTCTTTTCAACCCATTAGTTATAGATTTAAAAATAAGAATTTCATTTGAAAAAGAGGATAAAAGAGGAAATATAAAAATTTTATAAATTATTTTTAAAATTCATTTAATGGATTTAACATTGTTAAGTTGGAAGAGAGGTGATTGTAGTTTATTTTGCAAAACTAAAGAGGCTTTTGTATAATTAAAAATACGGGGGTGGTCAATATAATTTCAATAAATCTTTGGAAAGGTAAGTGCAATTTTTTCACTTTTCATTTTTGGCACCAATCAACTTAAGTCTTAATAAATGCAGTATTAAATATCCAGCATTAAATATACCTGATTATTAAATGTTTTAACTTAAATGTATTTGAAAATAAATTTGTCTGAATTAAGATATTAAAATTATGAGAAAGGCTAACGAGTGCCCTTAAGGTACTGGTTAAGAATCCAATGAAAGAAAGTTTTGACATCATTTTTATGGAAAATGAAAAAAATTGGTAAAGCATTAATTGCTTTTTTTTTTTTTTTTTTTTTTTCCATAAAAACTTTCTTTAACTGGATTTTTAACTAGTGCCCTAAGGGCACTCGTTAGCATGATCCTAAAATTATTACAATAAACTGTTTCTAGTTTGGTTATTGATTGTTTGTCAACAAATATGTTTGCTTGATAAATGATGTAATGACTATTTTATGTTTAAGGGCTGGTGTTTAATTAAGTCTCGAGGAAGAAATTTCTATCTTGTAAAAATAGATTTATGGAGATGGTTGGATGTTAATTCAAGATAAATTTAGAGATTCTAAAGCTAGAATTTTCTAGGCTTGTAAGGGGGAAGAGTACAGTGATTGATAAAAATAAAAAATAAAGAATCACCTAGTAGCTCTTATTCAGAATCTCTCTCATATTAAAATGTTAAATGTACTTTGTAATTGAGGATCCCTCCTCCATTTATAGAGGGGAAAATCTTTGGCAGATGAGTTAGAGTGAATTACTAACTTCTCAATGCTAAAATTATTTGGCATTTCTATTTGAAAATAATTGGATTAAGTTACATCTAAGCAAAATCAAGAAAAAGACTTAATTTTGAAACATAGCGCTAAAGCGTCATTTGATGTTTTTTTTTTTTTTTTTTTTTTTTTTTAATTTTTTATTATTATTATTTTTAACTACCAATCGGCACTTGATGCACTAGCTAAAGTGTCAATTAGCATTTTGACTAAGACACTTACGTTTATTGAGTTTGATTTACATAGTTTTCTGAATAATAAAAGAAATAAATACGACTTTGGACCTATTTGTATCCTATTTCAATTTTCAAGTAAGATAATGCCAAGAGATACTTATTAAATTTAAATGTTTACTAATTTTCTTAAATTAAATGATAATTAATTATTTATTTAAAATTGACACAACTATCCATGGGAATTATCTAGTACATGCATCCACACTCTTATTTAAGCTTTGCTTTAATGAAATTATCTTGTATAATTAAATTCAAATTAATACTTGCAAGAACCAAAACCTAATCATGGGAATGCATATCAACCGTTAAAATCATAATTTGGCTGGCTTAATCTAAGCATGTGAGATGTTGTTTTGATTGTTAGAAGTTGTACATATTTTTTTTCCTATCAAGCTTTTGAAAATCCAATGATCAAAATTAGTATTTTTCCTTTAATGATAGATTAACAGTTTTGCTTGTGGTGAGATTAAACGGAGGTTACAAAACATAGTTTTAGATAGGCTTGCATGCATAAGATTAATTCCAATTTAATCTAATTTTTTGAGAATCAATTCCAATTTAATTTTAATTAGTCATAATATGATTAATTAAAATATAACTAGAGAATAATTCCTATTAGTCCAAATGATAAATAATCATTAGCATGTTGATTCTAAAATAACTTTTATTATTTTATGTTGTTTCCTCTTTCCTAGTTTAATTAGGTTCTTATTTTAAGTTGATTAAAAAAAAGGATCTCAGTTTATGTTCTTTTATTTTTCCTAGTTGAACTATGATTTTTCATATTAAGATTTTAAGTTTTAATGGGTGCAATACCATTTTTATATAAGCTCATTTCAAACATTACTTTTATTATATATAATCACTACATACCATCATCCTATTGGTTATATAATAATAATAAGGGGAAATTACAAAGTTGGTCTTTATCCTTCATACCATATTTCAATTTTGTTCCTATCCTTTCAATTGTGTCAGTTTGATCCCTAACCTTTTGGTATTGTGTTAAAATGGACATGGTTATTAAGTGATAGAATGGATAATACTAATAAGGGTAAATTACAAAGTTAGTCTTTACGAAGTTGGTCTTTATCCTTCACACCATATTTCAATTTTGTCCCTAAACTTTCAATTGTGGCAGTTTGATCCCTGACCTTTTGGTATTGTGTCAAAATGAACATGGCCGTTAAGTGATAGAATGGAGAATACTAACATGGCTAACGCTCAAATTAAAATATTATTTTTTATGCTACATGACTTTCACATAAGCTGCCATGTCTCACCTTCTCAAAAAAAAGCAGCCATGTCTCATTAATTATAAATATCAACATTCTCTCTCTCTCTCTCTCTCTCTCTCTCTCTCTCTCTCTCTCTCTCTCTCTCTCTCTCTCTCTCTCTCTCTCTCTCTCTCTCTCTCCACGACCGAAACTCTTCAAGCTCCTTCAATTAGGCCAATCAATTGAATATAAATTGGAGTAAAACACAAGTTTTTTTTGTAACTTTTAAGAAGAAAATAAGCCAAGGAAACAAATGCAAACACATCAAAAAATCAAATACGAGATCAATACTGTAAAATCAAAGAAATATATCACACCTGTTGCATCATTAAAGGGTATTGATAGCATTATTTTTAACACATTGTGTTGTGGATCATTGCGTGCGTTTCAGTTTTCTTTTGGCAAAGGAATATCTTTGATGAGTTTTTTTTATCAAGGAAAGCCTATGCTAGACTGAGACTTGCGGTGTTTGATCCATGGTTTTCAAACCTGGACCATTCATTGAACCGTAAAAGGGAGAGATTCAAGATTTTTAAGGTCGAACCGAGGTCGAACCGTGATGATGTCATAATTAATTTAATAATTATTTAAATATAAATAAATATATTAAATTTGTAAATATTAGCAAAATTTACTAAAAATATCTTAAAAATTGAAACAAAATTTCAATGAAAATTTCATGATATTATAAGGTTAACATAAAATAGTACATTATAAGGTTAATAAAAAATAGTACCACATAAATAAGCATAATTTTTTATTATATAATAATCCTTTAAGAGAAATCATTTCAATTAACTAAAAACAACTTTTAAAATAAATTCATAAATTGCATAGGTATTATTCTTAAATAAAAAGTTAATTTAGCAATGAAAAAAAAATTAGTAATATTTAATATGTTGAGAAAGATAATATAGAAGTTTAGAAACTATAAATCATGTAAATTTAATATAAATTTAATAATACTGCATATTAGCTCCCAAGAAGAGCACATGGTTCGTTGGTCATGGCTTTAGACTTGGTGCTTACAAGGTGAGAGAATTCAGGTTCGAATCCTGGCAGCTTTCCCTATTCCATGTATACTCGGTTCTCTTAGAAATCATGTATACTAGGTTCTCATAGTTAAAAAACTGGATTTATTACCGGTTCACGGTTAACTCGGTCGGACTAGAGGGTCCGGTCTAGGTTTAAAAACCATGGTTTGATCTCATGGATTTCGGAGGTGCGGGTGATGGGGACACTATGAAGTATGAACATAGAGGCCATTGAGGATAATTTTTTTTTTTTTAAATTTCTTTTTAATGTTGACGTGGCAATACACATGGCTATTCATGTGAATGAAAATAATATTTTATTTTAAACATTAGCTATATTAGCATTTTCCATTCATTACTTAACGGTATGGACCATTTTAACACAATACTAAAAAGTTAGAGATCAAATTGACACAATTGAAAGGTTATGAAACAAATTGAGATATGACTTAAAAGATAGAGACTAACTTTATAATTTACCCTAAAGCTCAAAACGTATCATCAACAATAAGGTTTGCTAAAGTATATCCCTGACCCTATATCAACCCTTGATTATTCTTACTTTTGCTGAATGTGACTTAGATGAAGGTTGAATTTCCATAGACATGAATTTTGAAGGAAAAAAGGTCTATAGATCTCATCTTATGAAATGATTTTTTTAATAAAAAAGAAAAACAGAGATCACGCTAATATTGATGTCAACAACACTACCATTTAAACTAGGTTGCAAAATCCATATAAATTTTCCATCAAATCATAAATTTTTGTTTATTTAGATTTGCAAACTTTTAGTCAAATTCATAATTATTGTTACCAATCATGCATCTTTATATACTGAGCCAACTCTGGATAATATAAGTAGAATCCATCCTCTTGTACTGTCCAATAGTAATTGTTCCCACCACACACCTTTGCAAGATATGCCGAATACACATCAAAAGCAGCATAGAAGTTGTCGTACCAAAAATAGCAGTAGAAAAGTGTTGAAGCTATCCAATGGAGGCGAAAAGAGAATTCCCACTCTCCTTTGGGCTGAAGAGTTCTAATGCCTAAATCATCATCTCCAGATTTACAATGGTAGTTAAGGAGTTTGTTGTTGAGGTTGTTGATGATTAGTACATGGTGTTTAGCAAAATTGTCCAATGTCAACGTAGAAGAACTACTTAGGTCAAAGGCTATGAGAAGGACAAGCACAAAACAATAAAATTGGGATACCATCATTTGTTTCATTTTTATGGTGCTTAGAGAAGATATTTGTTTACTCCTGAAATGTATTGCCCTTTCACTTTTATAGCTAAAGGTTGCCCAATTGCAGGTATAGTGGTATACAAAGCTTGTTCAAATTCAATGTGACTTTTACATGTATTAAATGCACCTTAATTTTACATTAGGAAAATTGCATTAACCTCTGCCAAGCTTTGCTTAATTATACTAAATACTCCATTGTTTTGAATTGTTCACAAACCTCCATAGATTTTCAAAATGAACTACACCCAACTCCCTGTTGTTTAGGAACATTAGTTTACTAATGAAAAATGAAAAATTAATTTAAATTTTGTATATTTTCATTTTCACCCTTCCTTTTCAAATGGAATTTTTATATATATATATATATATATATATAAATTCTTAAAATCATCCAAAAGAAAAAAAAGAGAGATTTATTTAAATCCAAATTTAATAATATTAAATAAATAAATCGAAAAAGCTCAAAAAATCAATGTTGCAATATTCAAAATAGGCCATCAAAGAATTTAAGGTTTCTCAAGAATTATAGGGAGGAATGTCGATATTTTTTTGTCACTGGTTTTGGTGCCAAACAAATAGCAAGATAAATCCCCTCCCCCCAATAGCCTCATGCTTAGTGATCCACTAGCACTTTAAGCAATGTTTTTCAACTTCTTTATTTTCATTTTTACCTTCTTTTCATCCAAAGGTTAACAATAACCTCAAAAATGGTTATCAATACATATGTATTGATAAAGGATAATTGGCAATGATGGAAGGATACAATTCAAGAAATTACTACCAAAATACCCTTCGGCCTCTGCCATTCATTAGTTTTTGTAAACATACAATTAAAATAAAATAAAAATAAATAAATAAAAACACACGATTGCAATTCAATGAACTATGCGAATATGCTTCTCGAAATTTTATGCGTAACTCCTGATCTAGCTCAAATTCGCTAAGCAAGGAAATAGTGCTCCACCATAAGGTTTATGGTGATTTTTTAAAGAAGAACGTTATTTCTTGATGGGAAATCTTATATTTCTTTAATGGGATATATTGAAACTCGAAATGTTGATTTCTTGACCTTTTCTTTTTATGGTTATGGATTTAAAAATTTCCCTATTTGCTTTTTAATCCATTAGTAATAGATAATAAAATGGGAATTCCATTTGGAGAGGATTAAAGCAAAAATATACAAATTTTATAATCATTTTTAAAGTTTCTTTAGTGGATTTATCGGATTTAAGTTGTAAGAAAGGTAAGAACAAAGTTTAATTACAAAATTGGTTGTAGTCTTAAATTACACAACCTTACTTAATATTTTTTTATTGGAAGTGAATTTTGACAAATCTACTATTGGATCCATCTTCTTCTTATATTCTCCATGCTTGCAAAATTTCTAAAAAATTAAAGATCAATAGCTATGTCATCATTAAATTGTTTAAATTGCAAGTTTTTGTAATTTAAAATTATGCATAAAATATAAATTTATAGATCATATAATAAATAATATCCAATTGACACAAAATTTGATATGTGTATTAAGAGTGTAATAAACATGCAAACAGTTAGATTTCTAAAATATGTAGTAATGTTTATTTTATTGAGTAAGGTTGTAGCCTTAGACTACAACTAATTTTGTAATTAAACTTTATCCAAAAGATAATTGTTATTTAAAAAAACCAATGACATTTTTATTATAATGTAGAACTACAAGGACTTTAGTGTAATTTCAATAATCAGGGAAGGTAAATGCAATTTTTCTACTTTTCATTTTTGGCACTCATTAACCTAAGTCGGATGGTTCGTTAAATATTCAACATTAAATATACTTGAATATTAAATATCTTGACTCATTAAATGTATCAGAAAATAAATTTGTCTAAATCTAGATTTTAAATTTGGGTCATGTTAAGGGATTCCCTTAGAGCAATTGTTAATAAACCATTTTATGGGAAATATAAAAAGCTGATAAAAAAATTAATTGCTTTATCATTTTCCCATAAAATGTTTCTAAAAATAATTCCTAAACTAATGCATATAGAGTACTCATTAACATTTCCCTTTAAATTTTTTGCAATAAATCAATCAAAAAAATATATTGCAATAAATATGCTTGTTTAATATTTGCATAATTAATTTGTCTTGCATTAATAAATACGCATAATTAATGCTCCAACATTAAGGGTCCGTTTGGATACAACTTATATTGCTAAAAACTGAAAACTGAAAACACTGTAACAAAATAATTTTTAAATGTGTGAAAAATTACTGTTCACTCTTTTTTTTATTGTTCATATGCCTTGGTGTACTGTTCATGTCCCATGAACAATGCACCAAGCGCTAGTCTTTAAAAAAAAAAAAAAAATGCAAACGTGGGGCTTAAAACGTGGATCCAAACCCACACGAAATGTACTTGCATATAAAATATCTTGATGGTAATTAATTTATCATAATTAAGTAATATCTTCCACTAAAACATGCTTGTTTTAAAAAGGAAAATGCTAAAATTATAAACTATTTCATAAACTTTTTACAAAATGATGATGATGTAAGTGATTATTGGTAAATGAAAATATGATATTAGTGGTAGGCTTAGATAAGAACTAGTTAGAACTTGTCATATTAATAGTTTGTAAAAATATTAGCATTACCTTTTTAAAAAGGATTTACAATAACAATTTTTTCTTACATTAATAAAAATGCGTAGTTAATGTGTAACATTAAGTATACTTGCTTTTTAAATGACTTAGCACTCATTAAATATACTTGATAATAAACTACTTTCAGTTTAATTATTAAATGTCTGTCAATAAATTGCTTAATAAATGATATGACTATTTTATGTTTAAGATTTATGGAGGCCGTTGGGAGTTAATTCAAGATAAAATTAGGGATTCTAAGACACTTTCTCGAAATCTATCTCTTGGACTCAAATGTTGAATGTGCTTTGAAATTGAGGATACCTCCTCAATTTATAAAGGTGAAAATCCTCGGTAGATAAGTTGGAGTGAATTATATACTCCTCAATGCTAAAATTATTTGGCATTTATCTATGAAAATGATTGGATCAAGTTGCATCTCAACTAAATCAAGAAAATAAAGAATTAATTTCAAAACAGAATACTTATGTGTTATTTTATGTTTTTTGAGTGCCAATTGGCACTTGATGCACTTTAAAAATATAGACTTGATTTCAAAACAGAGTACTTGAGTGTCATTTGATGTTTTTTGAGTTCCTATTGGCACTTGATGCACTTTAAAAATCTAATCGACATTTTACCATAAGAGACTCAAGTTTATTCGGTTTGAGTCCAACTTGATTTTCTGATCAATCTAAGAGATAAATACGACTTTGGACCTATTTTATCATTTTTCAAGTATTATAACGCCAAGAGATATTTATTAATTTTAAATGTTTATTAATTTAAAATATAATAAACTATTTATTTAAAATTAAGACAACTATCCAAGGGAATTATCTAGTGCATGCATCCACCCTCTTATTTAAGGTTTGATTTAATGAAATTATGACACAGAAATAAATTAAAATTATATTTTAATACTTTCAATAAACAATCTTAATAAATTAATCATAATCACATGTGATAAACCCTAATCATGGACTGCATATAATCCGTAAAAATCATAATTCAGCTTGATCTTGCAATTTGTGGTTCAATTTATGCATATGAGTTTTTTTTTTTTTTTTTTTTTTTTTTTTTTTTTTTTCTTTTTTGTTAGGACTTGTAAGTTTTATTTTTCAATTAAGCTTTTTAAAATATAATAATCAAAATTTTGATTTTTCCTTTCATCATAGAATGATGGTTTCCCTGGTGGTGAGATTAAATGAAGGTTGGAAAACATGATATCTACTAATAGGCGGCATGCTGATGCATGTATAAGATTAATTCCAATGTAATTTTGATTGATCCAAAAATGAATAATTAAAATATAATTGAAGATAGTTCCTATTGGTCCAAATGATAAATAATCATAGGCATGTTGATGCAAATTGGTTGATTAAGCAGATTTTTTATTTATTTTTATTTTATGTTGTTTCCTCTTTCCTAGTTTAAATGGGATTTTATTTTATGTTCTTTTATTTTTGCTTGTTGAATTAGGAATTTCTTTCCCTTTTCTAGTTGAGTTAGGATTCTTTTCCTTTTTCTTTTTTTTTTTTTTTTTTTGGAGAGGAAACGATAGTAGATTTTATTAAGTAAAAACAATATATACAATAGGGAAGAGAAAGAGGGACATATGACCCCCTATTTCTATTTCTCTTTTGCATCACTAGAGTAGCACGATTACATCGTAAACAAAGAACAACATAAAACTCTGTTGTTTCTAATCACTTCCCATAAAAAGAGATTTAACAGTTCAAAAAATCATTACATTACATTTTTATTGGTTTATTTATTTTCTTTGTTTTCACCTCCTTAAAGAGCACCCCGCCATTTTCAAGAAACTGAAATCCATTATCAAGAATAGCATGATCGTCCATTGATGGAGTTAGATTTTTTAAGTGCAATCCATCTCATGTATAACAAGTTTTTTATTTTTTATTTTTTATTTTTAGAGAGATTTCAACAGTTGATCTAATTAGAACTCACAGTATAACAAGTTAACAACACATGCTTAACAAAAAGGTTGTGGACTTGATTTGATTACGTACAACCCCTACATCTCACGTGATGATGTCGTAAAAATCACCAGTGAGCCACACAGTCCTCGCACACTCGAAGCAAGACCTACACAACAAAAAGAGAAGACCTAATAGAGAGCACCGGTGTGGTGCCGGCTAAATACCCTTCAAAGGTCAAGTTAGAACTATTCTCACAACTCTAGAGTGTTAAAGAGGGGTAAATTATGCGTACCTTTTTCTTGAGGGTCTTTGGGTTTTTATAGTCGCATAGGGACATACCCCAAGACTTGTGGAACAAGTCTTTTCCTTATAAGAAAGATATTCATTAATACGCGTATATTCTAGAATTCTAGTCATATTGGAATTCCATTCATGTTGGGACTCTACGAATCAGGGCTAATCGTATGTCACAAGTATTTAAGGTTCCTTCGAGACTACGTGATGATGAGTTGGATGCCACATGGCCACTCGATCCATCCACGCTGCACCCATCCTAACGTGATCCGTCCAATGCGAGTACACTTTTCTTACGTCAAGTCCGTCAAGATGGATCCATCATGTTTAATTTTTCCTCTTTAGTTGCCCCCTTCACCCCATGGGTCCATGATATTTGAGTGGAAGGAACCATGGGGTGACAGTTCATTCGAGATCCTCAGACTTGTTAGGTTGGCCTGAAATCATTTATTGCGCAAGACATGTGGCGTTCGTTGAGTGGCCATTCTCTTGGATTGAAGTGTCACTTCGCCTTCCGTGATATCTCTCTATATAAACCAACCCTCCTCCCTCTCATTTTTTACTTTTCTGTTGAAATCTACGATCAGAGCACATTCGTCATCCTTGCTAGACAGACAAGACTGTCCAGCCGTTTTACCCATTGTTGTAGCTCTTATCCGTCCGTCCTGCTATTTTGGTGAGTATTTCTCCCCTTCCACTTAGAAAATTTCTTCTTTTTACACTTTAAATTTGCATTACCATCGCCCACTACAGACACATCAGAGTCTTAGGATTAACCGTCGCATGTAGGACATGTTTAGTGCGTCAAGTCACCAGTCATTTGTCTGTTACGGGGCGGGCTACGAGGAAGTGTACCCGTCAGGTCACGAAGACCATGATAGTCAGAGTGAAGAGAGGAGCCCATCTGCTTCTTCTTTGTCCTCAAGGAACAAGGGTTTGGAGATGAGTGATGAAAAGGGTTCTAATGACGGACCAGACAACAATGACCTCCCAATCCAGCCCATTGTGGGTCCTGATGGACTTAGGCAGTTCGTCATGCTACCCGAGTGATCAGTAAATTATTTTACTTCCTCAATTAAAGAGAAACACTTTAAAACGTTTAGAGCCCATTTTCAGATACCAGATAACATTTCCGTCCGTCTGCCCTACGAGTCGGAGAAATGTTATTACGAAGGTTTGGAAGGTGTCAGAGTATATGAGCAAATGTTGAAGGCTAGGCTCAGGTTTCCCTTGAGTTCCCTTCATCATGAGCTACTCCAACACTTAGGTCTGTCCGTCAACTAGGTATCTCCAAATGCTTGGAGGGTCTTCCTAGCAGTGGATGTCCTTTATGGGGTTATGTCGGACGATGCTAGGAGGTTGACGGTATGAGAATTCCTTAACTGTTACCGTCCAAATGAGATAGATAAATCAAGGGGCATGTATAGCTTTACACCTAGAAGCCTATTGTTGAGGCTTGTGTATGAGATCCCGGACTCCAATAGGAACTGGAAGAGTCATTATTTCTTCCTAGAGGGGAATGAATGGATAGACCATCCAGGGGACACAGAGTTCATGCTCATCGACACAACTTGGGGCATATTGAACCCATCCGGTATGCACCCGTCCTAATGCATGAGTCCTTTTAATTGTTCGGTTTTCATTTTTCCCAATCTCTTTAACCGTTCTCTTTCTGCAGTTTGATGGCATCCACAAATTACTCTTGAGCAGTAGAGCTTTCTAGAAAGGATTTTTAATAAGACCAAGCCAGAGGAGAGGACTTGGGCTAAGTTAGTTACGCTAAACACTCTTAATTGGTATTGTGACGGACCGGAGCCTACCCCTGAGGCCATTAGATACGACATTCGAGTGCGCCAACGTAAGTCTGTCACTAACACTTATTTGAATTTTTGGATTTCTTACCATATAGCTAATTTTCGTCCATCTTCCTTTTATAGAAATGGATGCTGCCAAGAGGAGGGCTATGATTAAGGCCCCGGCTGCCAAGAAGGTAGAGGACGGTACTCAGGCACCAAAGGGGATGGGCCCAAACAACCCGTCCACTAAGAGGAAAACTTTAACCAAACAAGACCATGTACCCAAAAAGCCTAGGATTCCTTCGGATACCGTCGTGGGGCTGGAGGCAGAAGGGGCGAAGACGGTTACCCCGGCTAAGCATGGAGCTGGAAAAGGCTTAATGAAGGGGCCGTCACCCTCTCAGTAGAAGCCACCCGTCCTTTTCTGTGGGGACCCCGAATATGCCCTAGAGACGCTGACGTCCATCATGACAACTGACAATTATGAAGACTTAAGCAACCATTCCACGGAGGCAATGGGGGAGACGAGGCTCTTTAGCATAGCTCAAGTAATTCTCCATCTGTCATTACTTTTTAGTTCACATCTAACCCCCTTTTCCCTTTTCAATGGTCATCATGAAAGGGCTAATGGGACGGTGCCTTCACCATGAGACAACCCTGAAACGTGTGCGGGCAAAGGCAGACTTGACGGAAGATGAACTGAATCAGCTCAAAGCATGGAAGTCTAATATGGAAAAGAAGTTTGACCTTTCGGAGAAGGTAAGGAAGGAGCTTGAGCAGGGGATGGAGGAGGTAAAGAAGGTCCTGGAGGACAAGGATAAGGAGATCTAGGACCTGAAGGATCAACTCCGTCAGGCTAAGGGAGTGGCGATCCATTAATACCGCAACTCCGACGCCTTGCTGTCCGAGCTCGGAGACTCTTTTCTAGAGGGTTTTGATGATGCTATCCGTTAAGTCAAGATGGCCTACCCTGACTTGGACATGTCCAACATCAAAGTCGAAGACCGAGGCCAAACCTCCATCATGCCCGTCGCCTCAGAGAATATTGAGGATCTTTTTGCTGAGGATGCAACTCAAGGCGACGGAGAGTTAGCCCAGGCACAGAATGCTCAAGGTCAAGTCCAACTTGTAGGGGATGACACCCGTCAGGAGAAGGATGCAAACCCTCAAGAGTGGTGTTTTTTTTTTTTTTTTTTTTTTTTTTTTTTTTTTTTTTTTTAAGTTGGGAGAACAATCCTTTAATTTTATCCGTCATCACTTTTTCCATGTTAAACAATTTCCCTTCAAGGGTTTTATATTTTTATCTGCTTATTTTGGTTTAATTGGTTGTATCATGGTTGTTATGAACACAATGGGTCCATTCTATATGACCCGTCATTTAAGCCTTAATGGAAATTATGGGGGTTTGAATTTCGACGGATCCGTCCGTTATGTGCTTTTAAGGCCTTCCATTTTTTGGCCATGGAGTTAAAAACCCATCTCCCAAAATGTGTCCGTCCACATTGTGTTTTGGACTTTAAGTTATGTCCGTCTTAATGACTAGAGGGACCGTCCTCCTTATGGACTCGGTTAGACTTTCACCCTCAATGGGCGATCCGTCCACTTTTAAAAATTTCCATACCCCTGGATGGATCGTTCACCTTATAGGCTTAATAATTCATCATTCAAGGATTGTCCGTCCACTAAATGGACTTTCATCTCCTTTAGACGATCCGTCCATTTTTTTGGACTAGGATTTTCATCCTCCCTGGACGAACCGTCCACTTTATGGACTTGATAGTATTTACATCCTTTATGGATGAACCGTCCAGTTTATGGACTTGGTAAGATTTTCATCCTTCGTGGATGAATCGTCCATTTTATGGACTTGGTAGAACTTGGTAGAATTTTCATCCTTCATAGATGTACCGTCCACTTTGTGGACTTGAATACAATTTTCATCCTCTGTGGATGACCCGTCCATAAAATTCTCATCCTTCATGGATGAACCGTCCACTTTATGGACTTAGTAGAATTTTCATAAAAAGACCAGTCATATCTGAATATTCCTTGTATTATTAAACCAAAAGTAGTTCTTTAAAGGAGAAGCTTAAAAACTTAAAAAGTGAAAATAAACCGTCTAGATAGTAAACTAGAAAAGCGGAGAATGTTGCAATAATTAAATTAAACTAGCAAAATGTGAAAAAACTGAGAATCTGTTGAATGTCGCTTTCTACTGGCAGTACTTTCTTAGGTACTCAGTGTTCCATGGATGGGGTAGCTTTTGCCCCGTCTAGTGTCTTGAGGTGGTACGTGCCTTTCCTCTGCCATGACGTAATTCTGTAGGGTCCTTCTCAGTTTGGGTTGAGCTTTTCTTAAGTAGGATCTTTGCTAGCGCCCATTACTTTCATTAGGATGAGATCTCCAACCTGAAAGTCCTTGTGCCTAACTCTGGAATTGTAGTGCTTGGCCATGAGGTTCTGGTACCGTGCCAATCTCTGTTCAGCTGTAGCCCTGACTTCATCTAGTAAGTCTAGCTGCAAGCGCATGGTCTCGTCATTCTTCCGTTCGTCATGATTGTCTACCTTGTAGCTTGTGAATCCAACTTTGGCTGGGATGACTACTTCACTCCCGTACGCTAGTAGGAACGGTGTCTCCCCGGTAGGTGTTCTTGCTGTTGTCTGATAAGCCCATAAAACGCTCGGAAGTTCCTCCGGCCAGATGCGATCTTGAGCAAGGATCGTTTCATAACCTCTACCTATCCGTTGGCTTGGGGGTGGGCGGGCGACGAGTAATGGTTCTTGATTCCTAGCTCCAAACAGAAGTCCCTGAATGCGTGGTTGTCGAACTACTTTCCGTTATCAGAGACAAGCACTCTTGGTATCCCATACCTGCAAATGATGTTCTTCCAAACAAAACTCCAAATATTCTTTTCCATGATAGCGGCTAAGGCTTCGGCTTCGGCTTCCACTCATTTTGTGAAGTAGTCGATGCCGACCACCAGGAACTTCAGCTGCCTGACTGCTATAGGGAAGGGGCCCATGATATCTAATCACTGAGAAAATGGCCATGGGGCCGTCATAGGGGTTAGTTCCTCGGATGGTTGTTTGATGGCATTGCTGAACCTCTGACACTTGTCGTAGGTTTTGATATAGGCTTGCGCATCCTTCTGCATGGTGGGCCAGTAATATCTTGCTCTAATCAGCTTGTGTACTAGTGATCTTGCCCCCGAGTGGTTTCTGCAAATCCCCTCGTGAACTTCACTCATGACATATTCTGCCTCCTCGGGTACTAAGCATCTCAGATATGGGCGGGAGAAGCCTCTTTTATACAAAACATCTTTTATAATAACGAATCATGAGGCTTGGACCTTTAGTTTCCTTGCAGCGTCTTTCCCGTCCGGTAGCATTCCATTCTTTAGGTAGGAGATTAATGGCGCAGTCCAGTTGTTTTTAATACCTATCTCTTGCACACTTGTATTCTCATCAATGAGCGAGGAGGTTTAGATGAAAGATAATACCTATTGGGGACAAGCATGCATTCTGCTGAGGCAGCCTTAGCAAGTCAATCGGCGCGTTCGTTCTCCTCCCTTGGGATTTGGACGAACTTGATTTGGAGACTACCAATTCGGCCCTTCACCTCATCGAGGTATCTTTCATTCTTGCATTCGTAGCCACCGTTGACCTGACTAGTTATGACTTGGGAATTGCAATGTATGATAATGTTTTTTGCCCCTGCTGCTCTTGCGAGGTCTAGTCTTGCAATCAAGGCTTCATATTCTACCTCATTATTTGTCGCATCGAGTCAGATCATGCATTCGATCTTATCTTCTTTTGGGGAGAATAGCACTACACTGGCTCCACTTGCTTGCCTATTAGAAGATTCGTTCGAGTAAATATTCCACAGGGGAATCTTTTCTGCCCCTTGGCCGTCCATGAGAGTGAACTCAGCGATGAAGTCAGCCACAACCTGTCCCTTTACAACCGTCCTCGGCCGGTACTATATGTCGAATTCGCTCAATTCTACAGCCTATAAAGCTATCCGTCCTGCGGCTTTGGGGCTATTCATGACTCTTTTCAAAGGTTTGTCCGTTAGGACCACAATGGTATGCGCTTGGAAGTATGGCTTAAGCTTTTGTGCCGCATTTACCAATGTGAAGGCCAGCTTTTCCATCTGGGGGTACCTCTTTTCTGCTTCTCAAAATGCTCGGCTTGCGAAGTAGACGGGTCTCTGAGCTCCATCTTCCTCTCTTACCAAAGCGGCACTGATAGCGGCTTGTGAGACGACTAAGTATAGGTAGAGCTCTTCTCCTGGCTTGGATGGGCTGAGTAATGGGGAAGATGACAGATACGCCTTTAGGTTTTCAAACGCCTGTTGGCACTTGTCTGTCCATTCAAATGACTTCTTCAATGCGCGAAAAAAAGGGGAGGCATTTGTCTGTCGCCCGTGAAACGAACCTATTTAATGCCTCTATTTTTTCATTCAAGCTTTGCACTTCCTTAACCGTCTTTGGTGGAGCTAGCTCCATTATTGCCTGTACTTTCTCTGGATTGACCTCTATACTTCTTTGAGATTCCATGAATCCCAGAAACTTCCTCGTAGTGACTCTGAATACACACTTACTCGGATTTAACTTCATATTGTACGTTTGGAGCATGTTGAAAGTTTCTCGGAGGCCGCTTAAGTGGTCGTCTTCCCTTACGCTTTTCACTAGTATGTCTTCTACATAAACTTGCACATTCCTCCCAATCTGGTGGACAAACATCTTGTCCATCAATCTCTGATACATCGCCCCTGCGTTTTTGAGTTCGAATGACATTACTTTGTAGCAGAAAAGTTCCCGACTCGTAACAAAGGAAGTTTTTCCTTAATCCGTTTTCTCCATTCTGATCTGGTTGTAACCAGAAAAAGCATCCATAAAGCTCAGAAGTTCGTGTCCTGCGATCGAGTCTACCAAGGCATCTATCCGTGGGAGTGGGTAACTGTCTTTTGGGCAGGCTCTATTAAGATCTGTGAAATCAACGCACATCCTCCATTTTCCATTGGCCTTTTTAACCATAACCACATTTGCCAACCAATCGGGGTAGTACACCTCCCGAATGAAATCTGCATCAAGCAACTTTTGAACTTCTTCAGCTATAGCTTTGCCTCTTTCTTGAGTGAACAGTCATTTTCTTTGTCGGATGGGAGGCAATGAGGGCGACACATTCAACTTGTGTACTATGATTGAAGGGTCAATCCCTGGCATGTCCTCATGACTCCAGGCGAACACATCTTGGTTGTCCTTAAGGAAGGTCGTGAGCGCTTGTCGTACCATCTGACTTGATAATGTACCCATCTTAGTCGTCCGTTCGGGCTTTGATTCATCAAGGGTTATTTCTTCTAGCTCCTCAACCAGCTCTACTATTGCCCTTTGTTCATTTATGCACAATGTTTGTTGGTGATCATCCATTTCTAGCATGGCAATGTAGCATTTGCATGCAGCCACCTGATTTTCCAGTAGCTCTCCTACTCCATAATCTGTAGGGAATTTGATCATCAAGTGGTAGGTTAAAGTTACAGCCTTCCATGAGTTAAGGGTTAGTCATCCAAGAATGATATTGTAAGCGGATGAACAGTCGACCACAAGGAATGTTATGTCCTTGGTAATCTACTGCGGGTAGTCGCCTACCGTTACTGACAATGTGACGGCGCCAAGGGGGAAAATCCTTGTGCCTCCGAAACCGATGAGGGTGGTATTTATCGAGACCAGTTGTTCTCTGTCAATCCTCATCTGCTGGAAGGTCGGGTAATACAGGATGTCTGTTGAGCTGTCATTGTCGATCAGAATCCGATGCATGTTATAATCTCCTACTCGTAGGCTGACGACAAGTGCATCGTCATGCGGGTGGTGGAGCCTTCAAGTGTCTTCTTCCGAGAATCTGATTATATGGTTGTCGATCTGTGCCATCTTAGGTACGGAGCCTGTCAGCTGGACGTTCTAGACCATTCTGAGGTAGGTCTTACGGGCCTTCTTGGACGACCCGGTTTTGGCTGTGCCCCCTACTATCATTCTTATATCTCCAATGAGGGGTCTAAGTCGTTCATTCTCCCGTTGTGGGGCTTGCTCTTGTGGTGGATCCGTCCTTCCCTTACGAATGAACCTCTGCAATTTCCCTTGTCTTATAAGAGCTTCTATCTGTTGTTTCAAATCTTAGCAGTCGGCTGTGTCGTGTCCGTGATCACGATGGAACCGGTAATACTTATCCCTTGACCTCTTATTGGGATCTCCCTTCAGCTTGTCGGGAAACGTCAGAGCTCTTTCGTCTTTTATCTACATCAAGACTTGGTCTATCGGGGCCGTTAGCGGTGTGAAACTTGCGAATTTCCCAATGGTGGGTCCGGAGTGTTAGTCTTCTTGTCGTTCTCTAGTTCTAGCCATCTTTCGACCCTTATCCTACCGAGCGTCTTCCTGTCTTTCCCTCTTTCTAGGCTTCTCTTCTTGGGCCAATAATGCATCCTCCACGTTCATATATTTGGTAGCCCTGTAGAGCACAGCCGACATGGTTTTTGGATCGTTCTTATATAGAGAAAATAAGAATTTTTCTTTTCGTAGGCCATTAATGAATGCTGCTACGCATATTTTGTCATCCGCTTTATCGATTGAGAGGGCCTCCTTGTTGAAATGAGTTATGTAGGACCTTAGCGTCTCATCCTCCCTCTACTTTATGTTCATCAGGCATGTAGTAGACTTTTTATACCTGTGTCCCCTGATGAAGTGCGATGTGAATTGGGCGCTTAACTCCTTGAAGGACCTAATGGAGTTGGGCGTCAACCTGCTAAACCAGACCCTTGTGGGGCCCTTCAGTGTGGTGGGGAAGGCTCTGCACATGATCTCATCTGGTATCCCCTAAAGGTGCATGAGGGTCTTGAAGGAGTCCAAGTGATCCAGCGGGTCTTTGTTTCCATCGTAGTTTTCCACCTGCGGCATACAAAACTTTGGTGGAAGGGGGAAAGAGTTGACTAACATGGTGAATGGTGAGTCGATTCGGTGGACCAGATCGTCGAGATCACTGGACACTCTCCCCTTGAGTGCGTTCATCATGAAGTCCATCCGTTCTCTTATCATCTGCATCTCCGCGACAATGTGGGGCAGAGCCATATCAATAGTTGATGGACGACTCATGTCCTGCCTTTCTGGTTTGCTTGGGGCATTACTTCCTTTCGGCCCCTCCTGGTCTCTTCGTTCAGCACTGGTACCTTCTTGATCCTCCTCTTGGATACTTATAACTACATTCTTCTGCCGTAGCTGCTCCTCTAGGACTTCGTTTTGTTTGGTAAGGCACTCCACTATAGCTGTGAGGGTTTGGACCTGTCTCTCTAGGGCAATAGGTCGCGGCTCGTCTCCTTGAATGTTGTTGGTGGTTGCCATTGAGCGAGTAAGTACCATGCAACTCTTTGTCCGGGAAGCGTTTGTATGGCTTACAAATTGCTGTCGATTCCCATAGACGGCGCCAACTAATGATGCCGTAAAAATCACTAGTGAGCCACACAGTCCTCGCACACTCGAAGCAAAACCTGCACAACAAAAAGAGAAGACCTAATAGAGAGCATCGGTGTGGTGCTGGCCAAATACCCTCCGAAGGTCAAGTTAGAACTATTCTCACAACTCTAGAGTGCTAGAGAGTGGTAAATTATGCGTACCTTTTTCTTGAGGGTCATTGGGTTTTTATAGTCGCATAGGGCCATACCCCAATACTTGCAGAACAAGTCTTTTCCTTCTAAGAAAGATACTTATTAATACGTGTATATTCTAGAATTCTAGTCGTATCGGAATTCCATTCATGTTAGGACTCTACGAATTAGGGCTAATCGTGTGTCACAAGTATTTAAGGTTCCTTGGAGACTACGTGATGATGAAATGGATGTCACGTGGCCGCTCGATCCATCCACGCTGCGCCCGTCCTAACGTGATCCGTCCAATGCGAGTACACTCGTCTTACGTCAAGTCCGTCAAGATGGATCTGTCATGTTTAATTTTTCCTCTTCATCACATATTCATGAAAAAGCAAAATTCTCACTTCAATATTTAACAGAGAAGTTGTTGATTTTATATTGGTTCCACTGCCATTCCCAAATGCTTGGTGGTCTTGGCCCTTGGCTGAAGAAAGTTTTGGCCGCATTTGATGTTGATAGCTTTTTCAATTTTTCATTGAACAAAGTTTCTCTACAAATTTGTTTGAAGAAAAACCCTTCAAACTTTCCTTATATCTTTTTATTGGATATGATTTTTGAAAAATTTACCTTCAAATTGCATTTTCTTATTATTATATTCTCTATGCTTGCAAAATTTCAAGAAGATAAAAAATTAATAACTATGTTATTAATCAAATATTTAAATTTCAAATTTTTGTAGTCTTAATTAAATTATGCGTAAAAAATATGTTTATAAATTGAATAGTAATTAACATCAGATTCGAACAAAATTTGATGTGCATGTTAAGAACATAAAGAACATGTAATCCAATTATTCGATTTTCAAAATATATAATCATGCTAATTTATTAGTCGAAGTTTGAAAAAAAAAATTTCAAACTAGTTTGGAGATAAACTTTGTCATTTTCCATTTTTCATATATATATATATATATATATATTAAGAAGGTATTTCCCTAATGAGTATGCTGTTTAATTTTTTCAATTTATTATACCGTTTTTCTCTGGTACAACACACCACATAACACTACACTCCACACTTCTCTAAATGACTTGTTTGGAATGAAGGGGAGGAATGGAGAGTAGAGGGAAGTTGGCTAGAAATTGATCTAATTTCATCTCTCTCTCAATTTAAAAAAAATAAAAAAATAAAAAAATAAGGAGATATAATTGTGTGAGTAAGATATTGCCTAAAATAAATCTCAAATTTAATTCTAATATTATAACTCACAACCAAACTTATACATAGGTTTATTTATTCCATTACTTTTTATTTCCAGAAATAAAGATTACCATTCTTGCTATAATTCTCATTTAGCGTACCAAACGTGCCCTTAATCCTTTAGGGCATTCACATCAGTCCGTGTAAAATTTTTCGTCTATTTTACAATAAAAACATACTTTTTCTATTTTATACAACCATTTTTCCAAAACACCCACAATAGAGTTGGCAAAAAATTAGGTTAATTTCTGGCCAACTCTACTCTACTCCCCCCCCCCCCCTCTCTCTCCCCCTTAATCCAAACGGTCCTAAAGGAATGGGTGATTTGTGGGTGCAATGTGAATGCAATAATTGAAAATAAAGTACAAAGAACAAGAAGAACAAAAGGCAACAAGCAAAATACCAAAACATGTGATTCACAAAGAAAATAAAAGGTTAAAGAGGAAAGGGTCATGGTGATCGTCCATTACTTCCTTTCTTAGCAGCAACCGATGGTGATTAGTTGACTTGTCTCTCAGTTGTCCATCATAACTTTGTGTGTTCAACTAATGTTCTGAATATGTTTCAAATCCATTACAGTTTGTCCATTTGGATATAATATTTAATTATCAGTCTATTTCGGTGTATTGTTTCGAGATTTCTTCATTACTCACTTACTCTTTCAAACTTTCAATCTTCTTCCTTATAACAACCGCGAGTCTCAGTGCTCTCTTGTTCTCTTATTCTCATCATCATCATCTTTTTCTTTTTCTTTTTCACCTCCTCTATGCCAGAGTGAGACATAGATCAAAGAATGAGAAGTGTTGTTTGTGAGTTTTGACCCAGCAAAATATGACACATATAGGTTTAGGAAGGCCAAAATTCATACCAAGCAAAAGATGAATTTTGGCTGAAATCGACCAGAACTGCCAAAACAAGTCAAAAATTGGGCAAAATTTAATCTGAGGTGTAACATAGGGTATTACTATTTCGGTTTGCAGATTGGTAAGAGAAATTCCAACTATTCCAATTGGAATGGAACAATTTTCATGATTTTGTTTAACCAAATAGGAAGTATAACATTTTAGCAAGGCTCAAGATAGGGTATTAGCAACTTCAAAGAGTTAAGATGGGATGGGTAGTGAGATTGATTAGGACTAGTGAGTGAAATACTAGTTTTCTCAAAAGTCTTTACCATTATGCACACTTGGCACGATAGTCACTCCACAAGTATAAGTGCATATGAGGTGTGGGTGGCAAGAGTCGGGGTTTAAATCTCATAAGGAAATTTTACACACATGTACACTTAGATTAAGTTAGAGTAGAATTCTATCTATCTAAAAAAAAAATCATTGCTTATTACTTTGGTAGTAGGCCAATGGTAAAATTGTATAAGTTTTGGCAGGGGGATTTCTAGATCCTTTGAAATGGAGGTGAAGGGTATTATTTATAGGTGTAAGCACAAAATCTCAAATTTGGAAATGAAACAATTGAATATGTTTCACAAGTGTAAATTTTTATTGATGAATTAGTAGTACAATTCTCTATATTTGGATTCTAATACAATAGAATGATCCTTTGATTTGATCTCCTTGGAAAAGTCTTCAATTGAAGTATTGTGTCGATGTGATCTTGACTCAAACACAAGATATCCTCCCCTTGGAGTAGATTGAAAGATCTTTGGAATGAAATTGCGATGATCTCTGGCTATGTGCTTGTTAGAGATTTCTTGTTCTTTGTATTCTTCATGTGTTCTTAATCTTAATTAGAAGATTTGTGGTGGAAGTTCTTTGAGGCTTTAGAGCTTGAATCTGATGAAGTTTTGATGGATCAAAGTCTTTGAAGTTTTTGGAAGCTTTGAATCTTGATTCCAGTAGAACTTTAAGACTAGGAAGAATGATTTAGACAAATGTTCCTTGTCTTCGAAGATTTTTAGTGAAAGTTCGTTGGGACCTTGGAGGCTTGGATTCGTAGAATTTCACTAATTTGTAGTCTCTTGGTGTTTATGAGGCTTTTGAGCTTGATTCCAATGAACTTTGAGATCTAGAAAGATGACTTGAATGATTTTGCTTCGAAATGTTCTTAAGATTCAAACATTGAAGTTGTTGATGTTCTTGGAGGCTTTGGAACTTGATTTTGGCAGAGCTTTAAGACTTCTGAATTTTTCTGAATCCCCTCCATAAGATTGAGAAGGGTCTCTATTTATAAAGGATTTGAAGACATGTGATTGGCTCTCATTAGTGACACGTGTAATGATCTGAATGGATGGACTTTATGTCTTGTTCTCCAAGGGACATGTGACATTATTTGATTAGCCAAAGTGTTTTAATTTAAAATAACACATGGCAAATTTTAATTAGAGTTCTTATGTCATTTAAATTAACACATGTCAACATGCAATTGGCTCTTAAGTATTCTTTGTGATTTTTTATTTAAAAACACTTGGAATATTTACATTGGTCTCTAAATAATGTCAATGGGACCCACTAAATAGTATGTGGAATCTTGTAATTGGTTGCAAAATTTCTATTTCTACAATAGGCTTAAGAGCACTAGCATTAGGGGGTGTACAACCCCCCTAGTTGCTATTTTAGCAACAAACAAGCCAAACATTAGCCACCGGGGAGAGGGGTGGGAATCTATATTTTTATACTAACTATAGCTTAGGATGAAAAAAAGATATTATTTTATTAAAAATATCTCATCTTTCTCTCTCTTCAATCACGCTACACCTCTTCTTCTCTCCTCTCATTTCTCATCTTCATTTCTCTCTCCCTACTCTCTTTGTTTCGGTTTCTCTCTCTCTCTCCTCACTCTCTGATTCTGTCTCTTCGTCTCTTCTCTCTTTCTTTCACTCCGATTTTCTCTCTCCTTCTTTTCTCTCTTCGCCTCTTCTTTCTTTCACTCTCCGATTTGGTGGTTTTAGATTTTATGGGTTTTTGTGGTTTTTGAGTTAATGGGTTTTGGTGGTTTTTGATTGAGTTTATGGGTTTTAGTGGTTGGCATGGTGGATTAGTGGCTAGGGTTTGGGTTTCTCTCAGCTGGAATCGATTTAGGTTTCTCTTGGATTGGGTTTCTCTCGGTTTGGATAAGGTTGGAATTAGTGGCTAGAGGTGGGATAAGGTTGGAATTGGTGGTCGTGGTGGCGTGGAGGTCGTTGGTTATGGGTTGTGGGTTTTGGGTTTTGGTGGATCATGCAATGGTGGGTTTTGGTCTATGTGTGGTATGGTGGATTGTGTCGATACTATATTTCATTTAGCCTTGATTCATGCATAAAAAAAAATAAAAATAAAATAAATAAAAAAAAATAAAAAAGATTGAAAAAGGTGCAAAATCATGAATTTCAAAGCCAAAAATGGTAAAAATAAATACAACATGTTTGAATGGAGAATCAAAAAGTCACAATGATTGAAAAATCAATTTTACAGCTTAAGACCAAAACCCTAATCGGGTATGGTAAAAAAAGATGACTTTTTTATCCGACCATTAGATCATGTTGATTTTGGACTGTCTCATAGGGCATCTTTTTCCCTTCGAAACGATAGTTTATGGGCCAAAATCGGGGCTAAAATGGATGAGATATCATTAAAATACCAAAAAACCCTAATAAAAATCTTCACTTTTTTTTTAATAGGAAAAACTAGTAGTTTTTTACCTAACTTTGCGCCATAAACTTTACTGATTAGGCAAGAACTGGAACGAGCAGGCTGGACCATCTCAAAGAAAAAGATCTTAGCTAATTTTCATCAAAAGGGCTTAACAATATCTGCTCTGAATTAGAAGATATGAATTTTTCAAGAAAAAAAGGAACAAAAATTTTTAGCAATGTGTCACATTCCTTCTGAGCGCAATATCTTGATGACCGTAGCTCCAAATCAAAGGCCAGGACCATTGGAAACTGGACATCTAGAGCTTTCCATGCATATGAAATTCAAGGAAAATGGAGCTCGGAAAGGCCTCCAAACAGCAGCACAAAGATCAGGCCAGAAATTAGAAAAAGATAAAAAAAAAATGGCTGATGAGGTGGCAAAAGTGGAAGGCTAGCATTAGTGTATCAGTATACACTAGTGCTAGCCTCCCATTTTCTTCATCCCCCTATAAAAACTCCCCATTTTAAAGAAAAATCATGGAGAAAAATAGGAAGAAATAGGTAGAGAAAATAGTGAAATAGGGACAAAAAAGTGAGCAAAATTAAAAAAAAAAAAACAAAAAAAAAAAAAAAGAAAAAGTAGTAAAAAAAAATTCCGGAAAATTACCTTTTTGGAAATTCATAAAAAAAAATTTCTCTCTCCTCTTTCTCTCTCTCTAGGAAACTCACACAAAAAAGCTTCATCCATTTTTATTATAATTTTTGTGGGTAAGGGTATAGGGATGGGTTAGTTTCTTAATAACTACACCTATCCCACCCTTTTTATTATATTGTAATCATCTTTCTCCATACATATAAATTTTTTCTTTTATCTTACTTGTTCGTATTTGCTTTATTTTTCTATGCTCTTGTATATATTGTGTATATATCTATCTATCTCTTTATTTTGATGTTCATATTATTGTTGTTGGTTCATATTATTGTGCTTGTTTTCCCTAGATGGGTATTGGACCATCACCTAGGATTTGTATGGGAGGTACCCTTAGGGGGAGGAAATCCCATCCCACCTAGGCATTTAGGGATTTTACTATGATTGTTCTTTAATTTATGTCATCTCATTTACTTTCAAGCAATTCCATCCCCTTTTAATTTATGTCATCCCATTTGCTTTCAACCAATCCCCATTTTTTATTTTATGTCATCTCATTTAATTTCTTGCACATCCCCTCTCCCCCCTTATTTTATTGCACGCGCACACACACACACATATGTATGTATGTATGTATACTATATCTAGACACCAAAAAAAAAAAAAAAAAGATTTTCTACCATCTCTCTTAAACCTCCATTAGAGCACAATATGGGTATGTCTCATAAGAATAGTGATGACTTAGAAATCTCATTTCTTTATGATGAAGAATCCATAAGGCTTGAAAGAGATTAAAATTTATTTAAGAGAGAAAAAAAGAACATTTTTTAATCAATCTTTACAATATTTCAACACTTTATATTCTCGTCATTTAATTTTTAGCACTTTATATTCTTGTCATTTAATTTTATGCATTTTACTTTTACGTCATTTAAATTTCTACACCTTAATTTCCTTGCAACTTATTTTCTGCACTTTTTATTGTTGTTCCTTTACGGATCTCATTATTAAAGTTGCCATAAGATAAATATGTCTGGGTAAACATTTCCCCTACACACTATTCTAAGAAAATGCTTTTCTTCAAAAATATTTTTACACCTCTTTCTTTAAAAATGAACTCTTTTTCAAAAAAAAAAAAGGAAAAAAGGAGTCTTTTTAAAATGCTTTTCCTTTGTTCTTCTTAAAAGTTTTCAAAACAAAAACCTCATATCTCTAACCTCCACTTGCCCATCAAAGTTGAAGTTACTTAGGAAACTTCTTCATTAACCAATGTTTTAAGGACATGTAACTTCTTATTAAATCATAACATATATGAAGTTATCAAATGGATACGTTATCAAATGGGACAATTTATTCTTACATTCTCCCACTTGGCCCATATGATAACTTATGAAAAGGCTAAATAGGAGTAAATATTAGGTGCACAATGGTACATATCCTCTTACTTTAAATTGGTCATCATAATACTATAATTAAACAACCCACTAATGCGAGTCATGGCAGTTCCATATCAATTATACAACATAGTTCCTTCCATATACTACAACACTAGCAACCTACTTAATATAGCCTATCAATGAGAAGTGACTTAAAAGTCCAACAATAATGTCTCTTTTGTTAGAAATTATTCCTGTTATTATTTATTTATTATCATATATGTATGTACATAAAATAAAATAGGAATAATTAGAAACACATTTAATGAGATCTCCAAGTGTCAAGAGCATACATTAACATTAAAATAACAACCATCATGTTCTACGTTCAAGACCCATTCGATCAATATGCTCCTTCAATGTTTTAGGACGTAACCCCTTTGTCAATGGATCTGCAATCATCAGCTGTGTGCTTAAGTGTTCTATTGACACTCATTGTTTCTGAACTTCTTCCTTAACCGTAAGGTATTTCAATTCCATGTGTTTCGCATCATTAGAATACTTATCGTTTTTAGAGAAAAACACAGCTGCAGAATTATCACAATAAATTCTCAGAGGCTTGGAAATAGAGTTAACAATTCCAAGTCCTGAGACAAAATTCCACAACCACAATCCATGAACTATGGCCTCAAAGTATGCCACAAATTTAGCTTCCATGGTGGATGTAGCAGTGATACTTTTCTTTGAACTTTTCCATGATATTGCTCCTCCACCTAACATGAACATATAACCAAAAGTGGACTTTCTACTATCAACACATCTAGCAAAATCTGAATATGAGTAACCAATGACCTCAAGATTATTAGATCTCTTAAGATCAAGTCTTAGTATAAAATGCACTTAATTCTTATAAAATTGGTTTCTCTCTCTTAACCCTCTTTTCTCTCTAAATATTCAGTGTCTTTGATGGTGTAGCTAAATGTCTCTTTTGTAAATAGAGAGATGACTAAATTCCTTGTATCTATAACCTCCACTTGCCCATCAAAGTTGGAGTTACTTAGAAAGCTTACTTCTCCATTAACCAATGTTTTAAGAATATGTAACTTCTTATTAAACCATAATGTATATGAAGTTATCAAATGGATACGTTATCAAATGGGACAATTTATTTTTACATACAAAACTGTTTTTAGAAATTGTTTTCAAAAAATGTTTTCCAAAATAAAAAACTTGTTTTCCAAAACTGTTTTCAAAAAAAAAAAAAAAAACTGTTTTCTAAAATTTATTTAAAAAATTGTTTGCAAAATAAAAAAAAAAAAATTTCAAAAAAAAGGGGAAACCCGAAACTAAAAAAATAAATATAAATGTTTTCCAATTGTTTTTTATAAAGAACATGTTTTCAAAAATAAAATGTTTTCAAAAGCGTTTTTCTACGTATAAAAGTATGTTCTCAAAAAATGTTTTCTTCAAAAAGCTACATGCCTTTCCCATAATTTTTTTTTTTAAATCTCTTCTAAAAAAATATGTGCTTTTCTAAAATAATAAAAGATAACGTTGTAACCTTTTTATTTTCTAACATTTTCTTAGAATAGTAGTAGTTTGAGGATTTGCGTTCAAGGTTCATTCTCTTGATTCTTTGAACACCCTATAAGTTTATATTGCCCCTAACATTTCTTGGCACTAATGAGTTTTCTTTTTCATTTTTTTTGCATGATTAAAATGAGAAAATGGTGAATGACAACAAGGTGATACTCTTCCAACCATCTTTTTTTATGTTTGTTTTTGTATGGCATTTAGCACACATATGCTAGCTATATAATAAATAAATACTCACATGCTATTGTAAAGTATACTCACATTCTATGTACATACCTCACATGTCTTGATTGTATATTTTTTGTTGGAGTTAATATTTACATGCTAGTCATATGTAAATCTTTACTCACATGTGTGTGTGTCTATATATATATATATATATATATTGTTTGAAAAACATTATAAAAAAAAAATCAAAATGCCAAGTATTCTATTTCTTCATAAAATTTAATGTTTGGAAAAATGAGATACTATCTTCGGATAGGCATTGTGGGGTGTTTAACACCTTCCCCACATGTAACCAAACTTCCGAGTCTAAGATCTTTGGTTCAAAAACTTTTGGTTTGCCTTAATTAATGAACCTTGAAAATTTGGTTTAGTTAATTAGGTAACTTAAAATAAATTACACACCTAGGTGACCAATCACATCTAATACAAAACCAATGATTGGTGGCGACTCTTAAAATAAAAATAAGAAAAAGGGACTCACACAAACACACACACCCCATGCTAGATACACAATTCACAGGAATCACGTCACCAAGGACCCAATGTGCGACAAAACCCAAAAAATGGGCGTCCACAGATTGTGGTGGTGAGATGGTTTGATGTTGTGGAGAGTTGCGGCGGTGGTATCACAGTGGGTTGTTGTTCTCTTTTTCTTTTTTCTTTTTTTTTGTTTAAATCTGATTTCTGGTATGAGTATTATCATATGATGATGGTGGTTGTGATTGTTTTTGAGATTGTGGTGGTGGTGGTGGTGATAGATTTGCTGTGGGGGTGGTGGCAGCAGCTGCTGGTATTGGTATTATGTGGTGATGTGGTTGATATAATGGGTACTATATGGAGTGGCTAGTTTTGATCGTGGGTGTGTGGTGGTTAGTTATATTTGTGGTAGGGGTGTGGTGGTTGGTTATCTTTGTGGTTGTGGTTGAAGAGAAAAAGAGTCTGGGAGGAAAGAGAGAAAGAGAGACGAGTAGTTTATATTATTTTATTGGATTGTATGTAAAAATAAGAACTGGGATGTTGGGTGAGTTGTGAAATGGGTTGGTAGAATAAATAATGTGGTGTTTGAAGATGTAAAATAAGTTTTTTTTTTTTTTGAATCCCCGTATGCTAGTGTTCTAAGAAGGCTAATAGGATTTGGTGTTTGCTAACTATCGGGCTAGACTAGCTAACTTGATCAATCCCCAAAATGGAAAATGAGGATTTTTAGGGTTATGTCTCTAAGTGGCACATTGTTGTATGCCAGTGAGTGGTGTGCAACTCTAAGGCACCTATTGCAAATGGCATTTGGAACTGTGCATGAATCTTTTAATCAACACTATTGTGGTTTACACGTGATTTTGATAATTCTGGTAGAAATTAGGACTTACTTCATTATTTACTTACTTCATTATTGAGACTGAAAACCTCAGGTATAAGATGGATTGAAATAGGGTGTTTATCATGGTTTTAAAAATCAAACCATTGCAAAAACCGTTTTTACCTCCAGTTCCTGATTCAACCCAGGTTTTGGTTGGTTTTCACCGATTTTAAGGGTTTTTATCAGACCAAATTGGTGCTTTGTTCCCAGGTTGAACCAATTGGATCAGCCGGTACGATTTCGTTTTTAAAACCATGGTGTCTATAATTGTATAATGGAGATGATTTGCATGTATTATTTTAGCAAACTCCTTGAGTGGGGGTAAAAATTGTATTAAATAAAGTGATTCATCGAACCTCTACGCTTACTTTGTAACTTTGTTCTATTATTCTTCCATATTTCCTTCTAATCTAATTTCCCCATACAATCCAAGTTGAAAAAGTGTTTTGAACTTATAAGAAGGATAATGATATATAATATTGAAATTTTAGGATATAGTTTAAAACTAAAATTGACTAATTGACTACGGTGCTTAGTTCCTCCAAAAAAAGAAGTTGAGCTTGGAGCATTCACATCATGTTAGGGTCATATTTTTTATGTAATTGGCTAATCTTTTGACAAAACGCACTTTACGTATAATTTGGTAAATCTAATTTGGGTTTAATATATCAAGGAGTATGTTATTCAAACATATCAAGTGGTATTGTTAAAGACATAAAGATTGATTCGAGAAACAAGTGAAGAAAATATGTCTCATTAAGTCTTAACAGAAGCTCGACAAATGCTAGTTTCAAAGTTTAATGGAGAAGCTCGACACAGGCTTAATCTATTGAGATCTACGATTTCAGAATTTCCAGATCTGGAATTCAATCTATGATAACTTATTTTATTAGGGTTTCTTTTCTCACAAATCTAATCATATATAAAGCTTATTTTAAAAGTCATTAGGTATGGAAACAAAGACCTAGAACTCATATACTCTGTGTGAAGCTACTGCATTTGTACGCCTTAAGGTTTTGTAACCAAGTGCTTCCTAATCTTTATTGTTTATGAAGTGAAGAACTTTGCTGGCAACAATAATCATTCAAGTTGTTGGAGTTAGTTACGTATTGGGATCCATGCAAAGGAGTTAGTCCCAAATTGGAGATTTGTGCAAAAAAGGAAAGAACGCTACTACAATATCAAGTTCAATTGGATATTGAAGCGAAGGTTCAACTATAGGTTGGTATTTTGAGATAGGTCAGGGTTGTGGTAAGATTCCTCATACTTGTAACCGCTTGATTATTGATTAGTGGATTCTTGGGGGCGGTGACCTTAAATTCACCCGATGGGATTTTTGCCTTGTGAACGGTTTTCCCCATTTGTCAACAAATCACCATATCAATTTTGATTTTTGTTGCATTTAATTTATTTGGTGATTTGTTAGTGCCTCCACAATTTGCATGTAATTTGACCTAATTAAATTAATTAACCGAGGTCAATCTATCTTAACCAACACATTAGTCTCAACAAACTACTAGTCTAAGGTAAAAATGTAGCTAAAATCCCACAAAAGCCATGCATTAGTCTCAACAAACTATCAAAAAAAATTTAACATCCAATTTGAACTTGCTACAACCGACAAGACACTATTCTCGCTACTACTATTTTTGTTTTCTTTTCTTTCTCTCTTGTCCCCCTGGCTATAAATGAACTAAGCCGATCATAAACAGCTTGAGCTCGGCTCAATAAAAAGCTCATTTATGTTTGTTTGTTCATAAATAAGCCAAGCTTGAGCCTTAGTTTTAGGCTTGTTTAATAAACAAACCGAGCCCAAGCAGAAAAATTTGTTCATGAACAAGCTTGTGAGCTATTAGGCTTGATACAAAAATATTCAAGCATAGACTTATTTATAAGTTTATATGTGTTAGCTAAATATACTCATTACACATATCTTAGTAATGACATGCCCAACATGGGACCACTACCCATTACCTTAATTTTGTCCTTCCCTCTAAGCTGACCAAGAACCACTTTAGATTATAGTTGCATTTAAAAAGAAATTTGTTAATTAAGTGGACCACATAAGATCTTTCACCATCAATCATCTAAAGTAAAGTTACAAAACATGTTAGTATTTTCTCATTCATAATAGTTACAAACAAGTATTTTTCTAGTTCTTCATCATCTAATGTGAATAAAAAAAATTGTATTTTGAATATTTGCTGAAGCTATAGACAAGGACTAATGAATGAATGAATTTAATTATGTAAAATTTTAATTTGAATAATGGCCAATCATAAGTAGGACTAGATGCATGATAAAATGAGTATATTATTTTCTTTTTTCTTAATATTAGAGATTTAAGCATTTGAC
Source organism: Quercus robur (assembly GCF_932294415.1). Lineage (NCBI taxonomy): Eukaryota > Viridiplantae > Streptophyta > Magnoliopsida > Fagales > Fagaceae > Quercus > Quercus robur. The sequence goes on from NC_065544.1 coordinate 38,424,380, forward strand.
AATGTAATTTTTTTAGATCTCAAGCTCAAAAGCTTGACTTAAGCTTGAGTTTGAGCTTGATATTAAGCTTGAGTTTGGCTTGACTAATTAATCAAGCCAAGCCAAGCCAAACTCAAGCTTTTTAGCTTTCTCATGTGCTCAAGTTCAAACACTATTTTTAGGCTTGTCACGAGCTCAAGCCAAGCTTGAGTTTTTTACTTTTCTTGACGAGCCAAGCTTGAACATGCACTACTCGACAAAGTTTGGCTCGTTCATAGCCCTAATGCAAGGTCATTCTTGCTCTAGTGAGGCAATTGCAAAATGTGTTTTTCTATAGAAAATTGTAGAAAAATGAGGGAAAAAGAACATTTTGAGTTCCTAGTGAATAGTAACAATTAGTTTACCATTTTAGGAGGTTTGTATCCCCAAAAGTAACCTTTCAAGTGTGCATTTTCAAAGGCAACTCTTCATTGATACAAATAGTCATCCACATTCAGTTATTTATAGATTTTGAAGGCTTATTAAACTTTTACAGATTTTGCAGGCCATTAGAGAGATATTCAAAGGATTTTTCAGTATTGCTACTTGTTGAATCAAGCTTTAATTGTATCTTGTAGGCAATTTTCTTGGAATCTGTTAGCAAACTCATTCGAGTGGAGTCAAATATTATCCTAAGGAAAAATATTGATTCAGCCCTCTAGGCCTACTTCAATAACTCATTTTTCCATTGATTTCCCCCTAAAATGCCCAACATCAAGTGTGCTTGGCTTAGCTAGGTTTATGAAATGAGAAATACTCAACCATTTTTTAAACAGTTTTTTAAGATTTTAAGTTTTAATTGGTACAATACCATTTTTACATAAGCTCAATACTAACTTTACCTTTTTTTTTTTTTCCATATATAATAATCACTACATACCTTCTTAATCAAGCATGGACCTAGGTGGGGCCTAGGCCCCCCCAAGTCCAATTTTATATTTAATTTTTAGTTATCATATATTAATTTTTGTATTTGGGCTCCTTCCAAAACCTTAAGCCCTCATTTTCCTCAATAAGCCTAACTAGCTTTATTCAAATAGCAATTATCCAACCCAAAAACTTAACAAAAACAATAAAAACATTCACAATGGTAATTGTATTTTAGTAAAAGGAAAACTATTTTACCAACGAAGAACCAAAAAATCATGTGTTATTGGAGAAGCTAAAGCTAAATTTTTTGCAACTACAGTAAACTGGTATAAATATTAGTCGACTGTAGCAAGTTCTTAAAAATAAAATAAAATATTTTATTAAGATTATATCTCTTCCTTTAATTAAAAAACTGAAATTCTCTTGCTTTCGTTATAATTTTAATGAGTTGTTTATATTATTTTAAATGAAGTGATTAAAAAAAAAACATTTGATATTGAGTTTATTGTAAAGTGAGGTGGTAAAATAGATAAAGTAACTTTTTGAGGTGCTAAAAGCTAAAATTTTTAACACCACCACTATGAATGATCTAACTTCCTAAAAAAAAAAAATCCTAGCTAGCCTAGTATTAAAAAAAACATTATTTTGTTTTTGTTTTTGTCTTTGTTAATAAATGATTGCATTTTAATGTATTTAGAAACAATAATTTTGAGTATTTATAATTTTTTAATACTATATGGATGCCTATTTGAAGTTTTTTTTTCTTTATATTTCAGGCCCTACTAGCTTAAAATTCTGGATCCACTCCTATTCTTAATATATATTTTATTATAATAATAAGTGTGATAATAGATCAATAAAGCACAAAAATGTCACATCGAATCCTTGTGGGTTGGAGGTGGAGGATTCTAGTATCTTATTTTGGCTTTGTCTCAAAGCACAGGAGGTATGGGAAGCATCGGGCTTGACTGTTGATGTTAAACAATCTCATATCAGATCCTTCTTGGACCTGTTATGGATTCTGAGAAATGTCAATCTTCTGGATGCAGAGAAGCTGACTTTGTTTGCCGCGCTTGCTTGTGCCTTTGGACCTCTAGAAATCAAGCTAGAGTGGGAGGTGACCGTAAGTTAGCTTTGCAGATTTTTCAATGGCCTCAAACTTACCCTAAGGAGTTCCAGATAGCGAATTTTCTCCCACCCCAGTCACGGTCTTCTATTGAGCATTATTGGATTCCACCTAAACCTCCTTGGCATAAAGTTAATGTTGATGGCGCAGTCTTCTCTAATCTAAAAGCTGTTGGGTTGGGTCTTGTGGTCCAGGATCACAGGGGCAACGTAGCTGCTGCAATGAGCAAGTTTGTTGGGTCTCCGTTTGGTCCACTAGAAACAGAGGCGAAGGCTATTGGGGAAGCGGTCAGTTTGCCAGAGACACAAGTTTCCCTGAAGTCCTCTTTGAGAGTGATTCGCAGATGATAATTCAATCCCTTAATGGTTTAATTGTTCCGCCTACCAGTACATCCAATATTATCTCCGATTCTCTCCAGCATCTCTAATCATTTTGAAAGGTACAGTTTTCTTATGTTCCAGGCGCTCGCAATAAGGCAGCTCATGGTCTAGTGCAGTATGCTAGAAACATTTCCAATTTTGTCACTTGGATAGAGGAATCTCCATGTAATGAGCGTGTTTTAGCGTATGATGTACTGTTTTATCCTCGTTTGAATGGAAGTCTCAGTTTTCATCAAAAAATAAATAAATAAATAAAGCACAAGAGGAATCATCAACAATGAGGAGCTAGCGCTAAAGTAAGGATTGACCTTTGATTGTTCTTAGATTTTCTGAATGTGACTTAGGTATCAGTTGAAATTTTACAAACATAAATTTTGAAAAAAAAAAAAAAATCAATAGATCCCGTCTCATGTAAGGATTTTATTTAATAATAATAAAAAAAAAGTCAAGCAGATATTGAAATTTGCGACACTACTATTTCAGCTAGGTTGCAAAATCCATATAAATTTTCCTTCATCACTTTTTTATTTATTTTGTTATGTAAACTTTTCATCACCTTCATACATAGATACTAGTCCAAACATGCAACTTTAAATTCTTACCCAACATTGGATGATATAAATAGAATCCATCATCTTGTACAGTCCAAAAAAAATTTTTCCCATTAACCTCTTGTTTAAGATAACTTGAATAGACATCAAAAGTAGAAGTGAAGTGCTCATACCAAAAATGACAGTTGAAATATGTCTGATGAAACCAGTCGGGGCCAAAACTGAATTCCCACTGTCCTTTGGGTTGAAGAGTTCTCGGACCTATAACATTATCTCTAGATTTACACTGGTAGCCAAAGGATTTGTTAATGAAGTTGTTGGTGATCCGTACATGATCTTTTATGTCTGGTATAATTGATAAAGAACTACCTAGGTCAAAAGCAGAGAAAAGGAGAAGGACAAAACAATAAAACTGGAATACTGTCATTTGCTTCATTTTTATGGTGATTCAAAAAGATATTTAGTTACACTTGAAATGCATTCCTCATCTAGTTTTATAGCAAGAGGTTGCTTAGTTGTACACTTGTACATATTCAAAGCATATTCTATATGTGTTAAATGCACCTTAATTCTACATTAGGAAAATTGTGCTGACGCTCTCGTGATTTATTGAAATTATATTGACCACTCCCTCGTTTCAAATTGTTTACAAACCTCCATAAATTTTCAAAATAAACTACACTCACCTCCATATTTCTTGAGGACATTATATTTAATTATTAACAAAAAATAAAAAATACGTTAAAAGTTTTTTATATTTCTACTTTTGCCCATCATTTTAAAATGAAAACCTCTCTCTCTCTAAATCATGAAAAAAAGAAAAGACAAATTTCTTTTGATCCAAATTCAATAACTAGGAAAAATATGAAAAAAGCCAAAAACTCAATGTTGCAAGATTCAAAATAGGTCATCAAAGAAACATAAGATTTCTCAAAAATTATTGGGAAGAATTAAATTTCTTTTAAGGGTCATGCTAAGGAGTGGTCAAGGACGGACTCAGGTGGGGGCTTGGGCCCCCCCCTGGGTCCAATTTTTTTTTTTTTTTTTTTTTCACAGTTATAATATGGTTGCAAAATTTTATTAAAGAATTAAACAAAATCAGACTGTAATACATCCTCCAAGCCATCAGGTAGTTCTTCTACCCATACATCAGTGTTAGTAAATAAAACCGTTCTTCTTGCTAGGCCATAAGCCAACCTATTTCCCTCTTGATGGACGTGTTGAAAATGACAATGCCGCAATGTACACCCTAGCCGTTTAGTTTCCTCAACAACCTGGCCAAACAAAGTCTTGCACGAACCAGAATTCTCCAAAGCTTGAACAACCCGAAGACAATCCCCTTCTATAATGACATCAAACAGACTTAATTCTTTAGCCAAAATCATGGCCCTCCTTGCTGCCATAGCTTCATCTAGTTCAATCAAAGGTGTGTAGCCAATTCATTGACTTAAAGCAGCAATAACGTTCCCTGAAAAGTCCCAAAACACAACCCCGATCCCAGCATAGTCCAAACCATCAAAAAGGGTAGCAACAAAATTACCTTTGTAATGTATTTAGAAATGACAATTTTGAGTATTTATAAATTTTTAATACTATATGGATGTCTATTTGGAGTTTTTTCTTTCTTTATACTCCGGCCCCCACTAGTTTAAAATTGTGGGTCCATCCCTACGAGTGCCCTTACGGCAATGGTTAATGATCCATTTTAAGAAAGTTTTGACACCACTTTTATGGGAAATGAAAAAAGCCGTCAAAATATCAATTCCTTTTTTTTTTTTTTTTTCTTTTCCCATAAAATTTTCTCTAAATGGATAGTTAACCATTGCTTTAAGGGCATCCGTTAGCATTTCCTTTCTTTTAAAATAATTTCCATTTTTCCTTTTAACCCATCAGTTACAGATTAGAAAATGGAAATTCCATTTAAAGAGTAGAATAAATCTGGAAATGTAAATATCTTATAAATTATTTTTAAAGTTCATTTCATGGATTTAATCGTGTTAAGTTATAGAAGATGTGATTGTAGTTTATTTTGAAAAACAAAGGATGTCTTTGTAAAATAAAAAATACAGGAGACATCAATGTAATTTTATTTAGTCTCAAGAAGGAAACTGTAATCTTCTCACTTTTCATTCTTGGCAATCATTAACCTTAATCTTAACAAATTAATAAGGTTTATTAAATATCCAGCATTGAATGTACTTGATTATTAAATTTCTTGACTCATTAAATACATCTTCTTCTTTCTTTTTATTTTTTTAAATTTCAAACCTCATTAAATGTACCTTAAAATAAATTTGTCAAACTCTAGATATTAAATTACTTGCAATAAATTATTAAATTACTTGCAATAAATTGATCAAAAAAATAATTGCATTAAATATGATGTTTTTAATATTTGCACTAAATTTATTTCTCTTACATTAATAAATACACATAATTAATTTTCTAGCATATACTATACATGCCTTAAAATTGCATTGACCCCCCATGATTTATAAAAATTACATTGACCAATCCCTTGTTTCAAATTGTTCACAAACCTCCATATATTTTCAAAATAAACTACACTCACCTCCATATTGCTTGGGAACATTATATTTACTAACAAAAAAAAAAAAAAAAACGTTAAAAGTTTTTATAATTCCACTTTTGCCCTTCATTTTCAAATAAAAATCTCCCCCCTTCTCTCTCTCTCTCTCTCTCTCTCTCTCTCTCTCTCTCTCTCTCTCTCTCTCTCTCTCTCTCTCTCTCTCTCTCAAAATCATGGAAAAAAGAAAAGACAAATTTCTTAAAATCCAAATTCAATAACTAAAAAAACATATGAAAAAGGCCAAGAACTCAATGTTACAAGACTCAAAATAGGTCATCAAAGAAACATAAGATTTCTTTGAAATTATAGGGAAGACTCAAATTTCTTTTAAAATAATTTCTCTTTTTCCTTATAATCCATTAGTTATAGATTAGAAAATGAGAATTTCATTTGAAGGGTGAAAATTGGAAATATAAACATTTTATAAACTACTTTTAAAATTCATTTCATGGATTTAATAGTGTCAAGTTACAGGAGAGGTGATTGTAGTTTATTCTGAAAACAAATGAGGTCTTTGTATAATTAGAAGTACGGGAGACATCAATGTAATTTGAATAAGGCTCAAGAAATGTAACTGCAATTTTATCACTTTTCATTTTTGGCAATCAATAACCTTAATCTTAATAAATACTTTTTATTAAATATCCAGCATTGAATGTACTTGATTATTAAATTTCCTAATTCTCTTGATTATTAAATTTCTTGACTCATTAAATGTATCTTACAATAAATTTGTCAAAATTTAGATATTAAATTACTCGCAATAAATTAATCAAAAAAAATTATTGCATTGAATATGGTTTTTTTAATATTGCACTAAATTTATTTCTCTTACATTAATAAACACATAATTAATTTTCTATCATATAATATACATGCTTTAAAATTGCACTGACCCCCCGTGATTTATTGAAATTATATTGACCACTCCCTTGTTTCAAATTGTACACAAACCTCCATAAATTTTTAAAATAAACTACACTCACCTCCATATTGCTTGAGAATATTATATTTACTAACAAAAAATAAGATTTTCTGAATGTGACTTAGATGTCGGTTGAATTTTTACAAACATGAGTTTTGAAAAAAAAACAAAAAAAACAAAAACAAAACAATAGATCCCATCTCATTTAAGGATTTTATTTAATAATAATAAAAAAATTCAAGCGGATATTGATATTTATGACACTACCATTTCAGCTAGGTTGCAAAATCCATATAAATTTTCCCTCATCACTTATTTATTTATTTTGATACATAAAGTTTTCATCACCTTCATACATATTTAACTATTCCAATAATGCAACTTTAAATTCTGACCGAACTTCGGATGATATATGTACAGTCCAAAAAAAAATTGTTCCCACCACACTCTTGTTTAAGAAATTCTGAAAAGACATCAAAAGTAGCAGTGAAGTGCTCATACGAAAAATAGCAGTTGAAAAATGTCGGATGTAACCAGTCGAGGCCAAAAGTGAATTCCCACTGTCCTTTGGGTTGAAGAGTTCTATTGCCTAAATCATCGTCTCTAGATTTACAATGATAGTCAAATGATTTGTTATTGACGTTGTTTGTGATTCGTACATGCATTTTTGGTATCAACGATAAAGAACTACTTAGGGCAAAAGCAAAGAGAATGACAATGACAGAACAATAAAACTGGAATACTATCATTTGCTTCATTTTTATGGTGATTAGAAAAGATATTTAGTAACACTTGAAATGCATTTCTCGCATACTTTTATAACTATCTTAGTTGTATGTATACAAAGCATGTTACCATATTCATATTTTATGTGACTACTATATGTGTTAATTGCACCTTAATATTAGGTTAGGAAAATTGCACTGACTTCCCTAAGATTTATTGAAATTATACTGACCACTCCCTTGTTTGAAATTGTACACAAACCTCCATGGGTTTTCAAAATGAACTATAGTCACTTCTCTATTGCTTGAGAACATTATATTTACTAACAAAAAATTTAAAAAAAATTAAAAAAAACCTTAAAATTTTTGTATATTTCCAATTTTGCCCTTCCTTTTTAAATGAAAATCTCTCTCTCTCTCTCTCTCTCCCTCAAAATCATGGAAAAGATAAAAGAAAAATTTCTTTTAATCCAAATTCAATAACAAAGGAAAATATGAAAAACATCAAGAACTCAATGTTGCAAGACTCAATAGGTCATCAAAGAAGAAACATAAGATTTCTCAGAAATTATAGGAAAGACTCAATATCTTTTAAAATAATTTCTCTTTTTTCTTTTTAATTCATTATTTATAGATTAGAAAATGGGAATTTCATTTGAAAAGTGGGATAAAAGTGTCAATATAAAAATTGTACAAATTATTTTTAAAATTTTTTTAATGGATTTAACAATGTTAAGTTATAGGAGAGGTAATTGTAGTTCATTTTGAAAAATAAAGGAGGACTTTGAATAATTAAAAATATTGGAGAGGTCAATGTAATTTTAATAAGTCTCGGGAAAGGTAAGTGCAATTTTCAAACTTTTCATTTTTGGCAATAATTAACCTAAGTCTTAATAAATATGGTATATTAAATATCCAGCAATGAATGTACTTGATTATTAAATTTCTTGACTCATTAAATGAATTTGATAGTAAAATTTTCAAAATCTGGATATTAAATTTTTTGCAATAAATTAATAAAAAATATTTATTGCAGTAAATATGATTTTTTTTTTTTTAATATTTGCACTAAATTTATTTCTCTTACATTTATAAATAAACATAATTAAATTTCTAGCATATAATATACTTGCCTTAAAATGTCTTTGTGGGGGGTAAAATCTGTCACTGCTGATGTTGGGCCATAGTACATGTACCAAGCCCAACCACGATAAGAAGAAAAGGCATGGACGTAGGATATCCCATCCCAACCATGATGAGCCGAGCCTGCTTAGGGGCATCCGAGGAGGAGTACCTCCTCGGACTCGCCAAGTGAGTGTCCAATTCGCACTCCATACCTGGCGAAAGGTCACCCAATACGAAGGAATAGTACGTGACGTTCAGGAAGGGGGGCAACCACAACTGCTGCATTAAATGCCAAGGAACTACTTTTCCAGCAGCATTAATGTGGAAGGGACAGGAACGCAGAATCATCTTGGCCAGTGCAACTCACAGAAAAGAGGAAGGATGACCTATGGGACAGGCACTCAAGTAGAGGGTCAGATGGTTGACAAGTGTAGGGTCATGATCTTAGGAAGGATGCTATATAAGAGAAGGAAATCCCCATGGAAAGGGGATCGCAAGCAGAAAGAAGAAAAAGATAAAAAAAGAGAAAAGAGATAGAAGCAGAAGAAACAGCCCCAGGGACCGTTATTCCAAAAGTTTGAAGGAATATCCTTACGTCCAACTGGTTGCATGACTTGGTCATAACTACGTTTCCTCTGTCAAAGACCTAGTTCTGTAACCTACTCTCTACAAATTCATTGTTGAGGGACTTTTGGGCCAGAACCACCCGCCTGTTGGGCCTGAGCCCCAAAACCGACCCCCTACAATTGGCGCCGTCTGTGGGGAGAACTCGTGTCTCGACAAGTGAAACAGTAAGGGATGGAAGGATCAGGTCCGCACCAAACCGGACGTGCAGAATCTCAACGACAGGACAACTTTGTAAACCTTGAACGGGCAAAGGACCAAGATAATCAACGAGAGGGCAGTGTGAACACCTCTCACACGAGTAGAAGTCGCTCGAAAGGGAAAGATCACGCGTCCCACCAGCACAACGAGCGGAGGGCTCTACAGCAAGAGATTAAGGATTTGAAAAAAAAGCTGCGTCAAGCCCAGCAAAAACATCCTTTGCCCATTTCAGATACTAGCAACGGTGAGGATGATGAATACAGACGTAGGACGAGAACCCCTCCGAGCGAGACGTTCTCCTATGAGGAAGAGCGGCCTCACAAACGCGGTCGCAAAAGCCCACCTTACCAAGGCTTGGTCAATGACGCCATGAGCAAGGCCCTGGATCGAATCTCCCAGTCGCCGTTTACCCGAAGGATAGAGCGGGCGGTGCTCCCTCGGCGGTTTAATCAGCCAACGTTTACCCTGTACAATGGTCGAACTGACCCCGTGGAGCACGTGAGCCAGTTCAACCAAAGGATGGCCGTCCACTCCAGGGACGAGGCGTTAATGTGTAAGGTGTTTCCATCCAGCCTGGGGCCCCTAGCCATGAGATGGTTTGATGCCCTCCCACCAAACTCCATAGACTCCTTTAAACAGTTGACGCAGGCTTTTGGCTCCCGCTTCATCACCAGCACTAGAGTCCCTCGGCCCCTCGATTCCCTTTTATCCCTGTCCATGCGAGAAGGAGAAACGCTGAAGGCCTACTCGGACAGATATTGGGAGATGCACAACGAGGTAGAAGGAAATCACAATGACGTCGCCATCAGTGCCTTTAAAAGGGGCTTGCCGATAGAGCATGGCTTAAGAAAGTCTCTTACTGGGAAACCAGCCACCAGCGTGCGGCAACTTATGGACAGGATAGACAAGTATAAAAGGGTCGAAGAGGACCAGCAAACCGGGAAGGGAAAGGCAAAGTTTGTCCCTCAGGAGAGAAGGGACTTCAGGTCGGACCGCTTCAGTAGCAGTAATAAGCCGAGAAGAGATTATACGGAACAATCGGGATCTACAGGGGCTCAGATAGTCCACGCTGTGTTCCGAGAGCCATTGCACGAGATCATGGAGAAGATAAAGCACGAACCCTTTTTTCAATGGTCGAATAGGATGGCAGGCGACCCCTCAAAACGCAATCAGAATCTATATTGTGCGTATCACTAAGAGCCTGGTCACGTCACTGACGAATGCAGGAACCTGAAAAACTATTTTGATCGACTTGTCCGAGAAGGAAAGCTAAGGCATCTGTTGCAACGCCTTGAGCAATCAAATGTCGATACCAAGCAAAGCGCCTTGAGGCCACCCATAGGCACGATAAATGTCATTCTTGCCGCACCGGGGAGAACCGGTTCCGGCCCATTCAGAGTGATGTCAGTGGGTAAGTCCCCGACAGAGCCAGGTGAAAGGGAATTCAGGAGTGCTAGAGGGAAGGACCTGCCATTAATTGGGTTCACGGAGGAGGACAAGGAGGAAACTATTCAACCCCACGAGGATGCCCTAGTCGTGACGCTCAGAATAGGAGGTTATGACGTGAAGAGGGTGTTAGTTGATCAGGGTAGCGCCGTGGAGGTGATGTACCCAGACTTGTATAAGGGGCTAAATTTGAAGTAGGAGGACCTGTCGCCATACGATTCCCCCCTGCTTAGCTTTGAGGGAAAAATCATCATCCCGAAAGGTATGATTAGGTTGCCAGTGCAAACAGACATAGAAGTAGTGGAAGTGGACTTCATCGTGGTGGACGCATACTCACCCTACACAGCTATTGTGGCACGGCCATGGCTTCATACACTAGGGGCTGTGTCGTCTACCCTGCACCAGAAAGTGAAATATCCGTCAGAGGACCGAATCAAAGAGATAGTGGGGGATCAAGGAATGGCCAGGCAATGCATGGTATCGGCAATTGCTCGACAATTAAGTAGCGGGCCCTCCACTTCAGCCGGGAATAGCTTATAGCAATCAAGGACCCCAGTCCTAGCTACGGGTAATGAAGGACCGGCCATGGAGGCAAGCTGTGAAGAGCTGGAAAAAGTGCTCGTCGGATCAGACCCCGAGAGATTTTTCCAGATTGGCTCGGAGTTACCAGCACAAGAAAAGTCGGCGCTAATTAATTTTCTACGACGAAATGAGGACGTATTCGCCTGGGATCCTTACGAAGCCCCTGGGGTTGACTCAGACCTAATACGCCATCACCTTAACGTTAATCCGGCTATTACCCCAAAGAAGCAGCCTCCCCGACGCCCGTCAAGGGAGCATGCAGACGCTGTGAGAGAGGAAGTGGCAAAATTGAAAAGAGCTGGGGCTATCAAGGAAGTGTTCTACCCCGAATGGTTGGCGAACACAGTCGTGGTGAAGAAGAAGAGCGGGAAATGGCGAGTCTGTGTGGACTTCACGGATTTAAACAAAGCCTGCCCGAAGGATCCTTTCCCAATGCCGCGGATAGACCGACTGGTCGACGCAACTGTCGGGCATCCCCGAATGAGTTTCTTGGACACTTTTCAGGGCTACCATCAGATATCCTTGGCCACGGAAGACCAGGAAAAAACTTCCTTTGTCACCCCAATTGGCAACTATCATTACAAGGTGATGCCTTTTGGCCTGAAGAATGCCGGATCGACCTATCAAAGGATGATGACTAGGATGTTTGAGCAACAGATGGGAAAAACTGTCGAGGTGTATATAGACGATATGGTAGTAAAGAGTAAATTGGTGACCGACCACATCAGGGACCTTGACGAGGTGTTTCACATTCTGAGAAGGTACAAGCTGCGACTGAACGCATCCAAGTGCTCATTTGGAGTGGGATCGGGGAAATTCCTTGGCTACATGGTAACCCACCGGGGGATCGAGGTTAACCCTGACCAAATAAGGGCCATTCATAGTATGCAACCTCCTCGGAATCCCAAAGATGTCCAGAAGCTTACCGGCATGATAGTAGCCTTAAACCGTTTCATCTCCCGCTCAGCGGACAGACGCAGACCCTTTTTCCTCCTATTGCACAAGTGGAAGGGTTTCGAGTGAACTGAAGAGTGTGATTTAGCATTCCAACAGCTCAAGGAATACCTCACCCAACCTCCGATCATGTCCAGTCCCGAAGTCGATGAGGTGCTGTATGCGTACATCGCAGTCGCCGATCATGCGGTGAGCCTAGTACTAATCTGAGAGGACAACGGCACACAGCGGCCCGTGTATTACGTAAGCAAGTCGCTACAGGAGGCAGAAACCAGGTACCTCCCCCTCGAAAAGGCAATATTGGCTGTCGTGCAAGCTACAAAGAAGCTTCCCCACTATTTTCAGGCACATACAGTGGTTGTACTGACCCAACTTCCATTGAAATCAGTCCTCCGTAGCGCCGACTACACGGGGAGAATAGCCAAGTGGGGAACCATCTTGAGCGCCTTCGACATTAGATACATGCCACGCATCACCATAAAAGGTCAAGTCCTCGCCGATCTGATAGCTGAATTTACGGAGCCTACCTTGGAAGGGGTGGAAGTGTCGGGATCACCGAGTGACGATAGGAGATTGGTCAGCACGATTTCTCTACAAGAACACGATAAGTGGAGAGCATACATCGATGGTGCAGCAAACCAAAAGGGCTCCGGAGTGGGGCTCGTTCTAATCTCTCCCGAAGGTATAATCTTGGAAAAGTCGTTGAGACTGGGATTCACAGCAACGAATAACGAAGCCGAGTACGAGGCACTGCTGGAGGGGATGTCCATGATCCGGAGGTTGGGTGGGAAATGCGCGAGCATATTCTCGGATTCGAGACTTATAGTGGGGCAAGTAAGCGGGGAATTGGAGGCGAAAGATGAAAGAATGCAGCAGTACCTTGCCCGAGCTCAACGCCTACAAGCGCATTTCGACGACTTCCATTTAGCACATATACCCAGAAGCGGGAATACCCACGCCGATTCTCTGGCAACACTAGCCACATCCTCGGCTCAGCCCCTTCCGCGGGTTATTTTGGTCGAGGACCTCTGCCGCCCCACGGAAGAGAAGGCTAACGGTATTCGGGTACATAACGTCGTTGAAGGACCAAGCTGGATGGACCCTCTTGTCCGATTCTTGAAGTACGATTCCTTACCGGACGACAAAGTCGAGGCCAACAAAATCAGGAGGAGGGCTCCTCGATTCTGGTTGTTTGAGGACTCCAAGCTTTACAGACGTTCGTTCTCAGGGCCATACTTGTTGTGTGTGCACCCAGGGGCTACTGAACTCATTCTGGAGGAGTTGCACGAGGGGATTTGCGGAAGCCATACGGGGGGCCGGTCCCTCTCCCACAGGGCTATGACGCTAGGTTACTGGTGGCCGAGCATGCATAAGGAGGCTCTGGAATATGTGAAGAAGTGTGACCAATGCCAGAGGTTCGCTCCGAATATACATCAGCCGGGTGGGGTACTTAACCCGTTGTCCAGCCCTTGGCCATTCGCACAATGGGGCCTAGACATATTAGGTCCGTTCCCCAAAGCTGCCAGGAACAAGAAGTTTCTTCTCGTCGGCACCGATTACTTCACGAAATGGGTCGAGGCGGAAGCGCTGGCAAACATTAGGGATGTTGATGTCAAGAAGTTTATCTGGAAAAACATCGTCACCCGGTTCGATACCCCACACACCCTAATCTCGGACAATGGCCTGCAATTTGATAGCAAGGCCTTTAGGAAATATTGCAGTGAACTGGGGATTGTCAACAGGTACTCTACCCCAGCCTATCCACAGACTAATGGGCAAGCAGAGGCAATCAACAAAACCATAGTGAATGGGCTGAAGAGGAGGTTGGACGACGCGAAAGGGAGGTGGGTTGAAGAGCTCGCCCATGTCTTGTGGACGTATCGCACCACGCCCCGCCGATCCACGGGAGAAACCCCCTTTTCGTTGACCTACGGGGCCGTGGCTGTCATCCCATTAGAGATAAACTTTCCCTCCCAGAGGACTGCTACATTCGACCCCATTGTTAACAACGGGCTTCTAGAAAAAAGCCTGGACCTCCTTGAAGAGAGAAGGGATTGCGCGATGGTGCATCTAGCTCAGTATCAACAAAAGCTCAAGCAGGGCTATGACGCCAAGGTGAAGTCGAGACCCTTGACGCCTGGGGACCTGGTGTTGAGGAAAGTCTTGGGCAACGCAAGGAACCCTGCATGGGGAAAGCTCGGACCAAACTGGGAGGGTCCATACCGTATCACCTCTGTGGCTGGCGTTGGAGCGTACTATTTGGAAGACTTGGACGAACGTGTAGTGCCACGTCCATGCAATGTAAATAACCTGAAAAGGTACTTTTATTAATGAAAAATACTTTACTTGACGTCGTTTTACTGTACAATTCTCAGTAAGTGTTAAACAGAACCCAAGTCCTGCATGGCTCCTCGGACCACAGACTTGGGGGAAATTAACCATCCAATCATCTCAGTAAGTGTTAAACAGAACCCAAGTCCTGCATGGCTCCTCGGACCACAGACTTGGGGGAAATTAACCACCCAATTATCTCAGTAAGTGTTAAACAGAACCCAAGTCCTGCATGGCTCCTCGGACCACAGACTTGGGGGAAATTAACCACGTAACAATTCTCAGTAAGTGTTAAACAGAACCCAAGTCCTGCATGGCTCCTCGGACCACAGACTTGGGGGAAATTAACCACCCAATTATCTCAGTAAGTGTTAACCGTTTATGATTCTCAAAAAGCGTTAAAGGGAGCCCAAGTCCTGCGCGGATTCTTAGCCACGGACCTGGGAGAAGTCAGCATTGTAATCGTTTTTGCCCAATTACAAAGCGTCGCCATTCTAACGTATTCATTCATTATTGCTTGACTTTCAGTAGTAAAAAGGCAAAACCAATATCCATTCATGATGAAAACAAAATAGAATAAAGCAGCGATATGTGTAATGAAAGAACTGTTGTCATATAATGTTCAAAGTAACTCAGTTCAGAAATATTAGCGAGGATCAAACAAAATGAAGTACAAAAAGCAAAACAGACGAGTTCCTATTCCACGTCCCTAAGGGCCCTGAGTCGGGGCAGGCTGATCATCCGTTGCTGGGTTCTCCGGGGCGATCTCCTGGGCCTGGGCAAGGATCTCGCTGATGCGAAGACTGTCCTCGGGTGACTGGCCCTGCATTGCTTGCTCCGTGCCCCCAGTCTCGGGAATGGAGGAATCTGCTGGAAGAAGCTCAGTGGAGGCGACCTCGCTAGGAATCTCACGTATTTCCGCAGGGAAAAAGATGTTCTCAGCTTTCCTGAGATCAGAATCTGCGGGGACGGCTGCCCGATCCATGGCCAATCCCCAGGTCGAGGTGACGTATTCCCTGCAGACGATGGCAACTTCCTCGGCCAGTCTCTCCTCAGTATCGTGAACTCCACGTTCATACGAAGCCGCCACAGCCTTCTCGGCAACCTCCCTGGATAAGCGAGCTTCCTCCTTGGCCCTCGCAAGCTCAGCCTTAAGCTCCGAAACCGCCTGTTGCTCCGCTGACAGTCTTTCCTCAGAGTGACGGAGCTGCTTGCGCAGTTCGTCAGCTTGCTTTTCAGCATTCTTCAGGCCAGCCTCTACGCTCGCATTGGCCTTTTTCACCTCTTTTAGCTCATTATCCTGACGATCAAGATCTCGCTTGAGATCGCCGGCGACCCTCTCAGCCGCAGCACGGGACTGAGCCTCCCTATGCATATCCTCACGGGCCTTCTTGGCCCACTCCTCAGCAACGTAAATTTGTTGAGTGACCTGCGCTCAGACGGAAATGAAGACGATACCAAGATAAGACAATAAGAAGGTTCTCAACACAGAGACAAGATAGAAGATTCCACTTACCACAGCCATGTCCCTCTTCAGTGACATGAAAAGTTCTGGCTGACGAATCTTCCTAAGGCCTTCCATATCACGGGGCAAGAGAAGAGGCTGCTGTAGCGTCTCGGCCATGAATGAAGCCTGCTCTCGCTGGGACTCCCATAGGGTCGCATCCCAGAGGATTGGAGCGCCATCTAGCTCGATCCGAGGAGACCATGTTCGTGGTCCCCTCAGAGTGGCCGCCTCATCTCGGCTCTCAGTGGACCTGGTCCTTTTCTCTCGAGGCTCTTTCGTTTCCTTGCCCTTCTTTTTAGGCCCGGCTTTCTCACGGGCAACCTCTCCCTCCTCCGTCTCTTCTACAGGCCTTTTTCGCCTTAGGTTAGGCATAGGTTTCAGCGCCGCACCTGACGAGGGAGGGGGAGGAGGAGCGGGGGCTTTGGGGACGGTTTGTCCTTTCGAGACTTCCTTGGAGGTCTGCCCTTTGGACCTGTTGGATAGAAGACCCCTGAGGCCAGTCCTCGGCTGGAGGTCCATTCCTTCTTCATCTTCTGTGTCCTCGCTGAGATCAGGTTGTGCGATGACCAAACCAATACCAGGAGCCGTTGAGGCACGGTCTAAATCAGCGTCAGAGTCGGAGATCTCTACTACTCTGACCGAAGCCTCCCCTTCCTCAGTAAATTGGAACTGGTCTATTTGATCCTCTAAGGATGAATGTGAAGAGCCGGCCTCCTCCTCTGGGATAACTACTGGGGGAAAGACACGTTGGGGAGGTAACTGAATAGGAGGCAAGTCTGTATCAGCGAGGAACCCTGGTATGGACACGTCAATCCGTGCTAATCTCGGACTACCGGCCCTTATAGCTTGTCTGGCTTCTACTTGGGCTCGAGTGAGCGGAGTGTAATCCAAAATCAAAGGAGCCGACCGTAGTTGTCCGTCCTCGCTAACGAAAATCTCGGACCTCAGGAGGTAATTTAGGGCCGGGATATTGACTAGGCTCAGCCGAGGAGTTGTTCGTCCCTTGTCTGCAAAGGCCGTTAAAAGATTTATGTTAGTCCGAGGAGACATGCAACCAAACCAACAAGTTTAAAATAAAAAAAGAAAAAGAGGGGGAGGAGCTTGAAACCAAAGTCCTCCCCACGGAATCTAGTTCTACGACACCCCACCTGGCGTTCCCGCCCTAGTCGGACAGTGAGGGCCGTCATACCATGGCCCGGAGACGATCAAATGGTCGTCCTTCAAGCCTTTGCTGGACTTCGGAAGGCAGGATATCAACCTCACTTCGTCAGTCCTAGACTTTAGATAGTATGTGTCGCCGAGCTTATGGCATTCATAAAGATGAACCACGTCGTGCCATGAGAGGCCGAGGTTCATCTAATCGTTCAGGGTTTCGACACACCCCAGGATCCGAAACAGATTAGCGGTGCATTGATGGGGGGCCAATCTATGACCACGTAGGTAATCCCTAGTTATTCTCCCCATTGGAATAGTCATTCCTCCTTCCACGAAGGCTATCATTGGAATTGCGACTTCTCCTGTTCTCCGTTTGAGTAAAATGTCCTCCAGATGACAGTACTCTAAACCTACCTCCGGTGGGATACGATACTTCGCCCTGAAGCCCGCCATACTGGCCGGAGAATCTACCATTTTCTCAAGCCTACCCATCCCCTCTAATCCTAAAACAACTTGAAGGCAGTATGATTAATGAAGAATAATGGAGAAGAAGCGCGCACTTACGGGTAAGAGGCTCGAAGGAGTCTTCAAGAGAATGGCAGCGAAAGTAAAAACGGACTGAAGGAATAAGCTCTGAGAAGTTCTGAATATTGGAATGCTCGTCAAAAGTGAGGGACGAACGCCCTCAAAGCCTATTATACTCGGTAGAAGTTGAACAGACGCACTCGCGTCTAAGGCACGTGAAGCGCTGTCCACCGTAGATCCTGCCTCCAACCGTTGGATTGGGCGAGTGTAAAACCTCGAAAGCTGCGGTTACTTTCCCCTGGGTCATTAACTGCCCACAGCATTAATGAGGCACGTAAAGGCGTGCTTTCCCCCCTACACGTGTGAAGCAATGGTTCACCACGAGCCGTCTAGTGAGCATCAAAATCCCGCCTTTTCTCCTTGGACCCAGAAAAAAGGCAGGCATTTTGAAGGGCTATTGTGGGGGGTAAAATCTGTCACTGCTGATGTTGGGCCATAGTACATGTACCAAGCCCAACCACGATAAGAAGAAAAGGCATGGGCATAGGATATCCCATCCCAACCATGATGGGCCGGGCCTGCTTAGGGGCGTCCGAGGAGGAGTACCTCCTCGGACTCGCCAAGTGAGTGTCCAATTCGCACTCCATACCTGGCGAAAGGTCACCCAATACGAAGGAATAATACGTGACGTTCAGGAAGGGGGGCAACCACAACTGCCGCATTAAATGCCAAGGAACTACTTTTCCAGCCGCATTAATATGGAAGGGACAGGAACGCAGAATCATCTTGGCCAGTGCAACTCACAGAAAAGAGGAAGGATGACCTATGGGACAGGCACTCAAGTAGAGGGTCAGATGGTTGACAAGTGTAGGGTCATGATCTTAGGAAGGATGCTATATAAGAGAAGGAAATCCCCATGGAAAGGGGATCGCAAGCAGAAAGAAGAAAAAGATAAAAAAAGAGAAAAGAGATAGAAGCAGAAGAAACAGCCCCAGGGACCGTTATTCCAAAAGTTTGAAGGAATATCCTTACGTCCAACTGGTTGCATAGCTTGGTCATAACTACGTTTCCTCTGTCAAAGACCTAGTTTTGTAACCTACTCTCTACAAATTCATTGTTGAGGGACTTTTGGGCCAGAACCACCTGCCTGTTGGGCCTGAGCCCCAAAACCGACCCCCTACAGTCTTGATACATGATAATTAATTTAAATTTAGTTTGGATAAAGTTTTGTTGTAAACTTGGTTGTAACTAATAGTTACAATTCCACTAAATATTTTTTTTTATTGAATGTAAATTTTGACAAATCCATTATTAGATTACATTTTCTTCTTATATTTTCCATACTTGCAAAAATTTCTAAAAAAAATCAAAAATCAATAACTATGTCAGTAATCAAATGTTTAAATTTCAAGTTTTTGTAGTATAACTTATACATAAAAAATAACTATATGAATCAAATAGTAGATGATATCCAATTAACGCAAAATTTGACATGCATATTAAAATATAAAGACTATGTAATCCAAAGATTAGATTTTAGAGTATGTAGTTATGTTAATTATTTAATAGGAGTTATAACTATTGGCTACAATCAAGTTTGTAGCCAAAGTCATTCTAAAAAATAATAATAATAATAAAATAAAATTGTAGCCAAAGTTTGTCCATTTAATTACTGTATTAAATTTCTTGTACTAAACATAAAAATAATTTGCAATAATCAACTTTTCTTATATTAATAAATATATGTATTTAATGTATAGCAATAATTGCACTTGCTTGTTAAGTGTCTTAGCACTAATTAAAAATGCCTGACAATAAACTATTTCTAGTTTAGTTAATAAATTATGCGATGACTATTTTATGTTTAAGATTTATGGAGACGGTTTGATATTAATTCCAGATAACTTTAGAGATTATAAGGCTAAAAATTTCTTGGCTTTTAAGGGGGAAGAGTACAGCAACTGATAATTAATAAATAAATAAAATTAGAAATCACCTTATAGGTCTTACTCGAAATCTCTCTCTCTCATACTTAAATGTTGAATTTGCTTTGAAATTGAGGATCCCTCCTCCATTTGGAGTGAATTACTAACTCCTCAATGCTAAAATTATTTGGTATTTTTATTTGAAAATGATTGGATTAAGTTACATCTCAACAAAATCATTTGATGGTTTTTGACTACCAATCGGCACTTGATGCACTAGTTAAAGTGTCCATCAGCATTTTGACTAAGACACTCATGTTTATTCAGTTTGATTCCTACTCAGTTTTTTGAATAATATAAGAAATAAATACGACTTTGGACCTATTTTTTTCATATTTCAAGTAAGATCGATACTGCCAACAGATATTTATTAAATTTAAATGTTTATTAATTTTCTTAAATTAAATAATCTACTATTTATTTAAAATTAACACAACTATCCAAGGGAATTATCTAGTACATGCATCCACTTAAGGTTTGATTGGATTAAAACCCAGGATATTTAGGAGTTTTAAATTCAAACTAATCATCTATCTTACAAGACTTATTGGAATTCAAAAATCATAATTATTTTATTTTATCCAACACTTTTAGTTGCATCCTTGTCCTAAAATTTAAACCAATAGGATTTTGACATGTAACTAATTTTAATTAATCCAATTAAGGTCTAATCAAAATTAATTGATCTTAATCACATGGTTTTAGCCCTAGATAACCAGAGTGTATATTTTTTTATTTTTTTTTTAGAAAACAGTAAGGAAATTTTATTAATAAAAATCAGATCGGAACACAGCGTCCAAATCATCAGGTAGATCTTCTACCCATACATCAGTATCTGCAAATAAAACTGCTCTTCTAGCTAATTCATGAGCTAACTTATTTCCTCCCCTTCCAACATGAAAAAGCTAACAAGAATGTAAAGCATAGCCTAATCTCCGAGCATCATCAATCACGTGTCCATACAAGGTTCTGCACTGTCCCTGGGATTGCAAAGCACGAATAACCCCCAGACAATCCCCTTCAACCTAGATATGAAAGAAAGACATTTCTTGAGCAAAAGTGATTGCTCTATGGGCTGCCCGAGCTTCTACCAATGCAACTGATTGAGGGAGAGCAATTTTCTGACTAAGGGCTGCCATAACTTCTCCTCTATGATCTCAAACAACCACCCTAATGCTCGCACAGCCCAAATGATCAAACAAAGCTGCGTCGAAATTGATCTTATAACTACTCTCAGGTGGAGGCGACCGCTGTGCTACCAATCTTGGGCCTGGGTTACTGATATGTTTGTTCGCTTCTAGAAACTCTACAACCATAGCTTTAGCTTCTGAGTGTATATTAATCATTAGATCGTGGTATAGCTTGATTTTTCGATCGGATGGTCCAATCATTGCATCCAACATATTATTTTGATCGTTATGAACTTTAGGATATTTCAGGATTAATTGATTTCGTGTTCATTAGACAAATGAAATGAAATTTACAATTTTCATAGTTTGAAATTAAGAATTTTCCCTTGAAATATTAAATAACTTTTTTAGTCATTTCTATGTTTTAATATTTCACATAACTTTCAAGTTTATATCTGATATGTATTACCTTTAAATATACTACGTGAACTAACTACATGCAATCATACCAGCATATTTAATTTTCATATAAAACATCAAATGTGCATCATTTGCTCAGAGCTTGGGGTCAAGGTCAAAGAAGTTGGCTTTATGACCCCACACAAATCCCAATAATAATAATAATAATAATAATAATAATAATAATAGACCCATAAGCACAAAAATATATCAAAAAAACAATAAGGTGCGCTAAAGTATTTCCTTGGATTTATATCAACCCTCGATTATTCTTACTTTTGCTGAATGTAACTTGGATGTCAGTTGAATTTCCACAAACATGAATTTTATTTGAAGGAAAAAAAAAAGGTCTATAGATCTTATCTTATGAAATTATTTTTTTAATAATAAAAAAAGAGGTCAAGTGGATGTTGATGTCAACGACACCTACTATTTTAATTAGGTTGAAAAATAAATATAAAATTTCCATCAAATCATAACTTTTTATTTCTTTAGATTTGTAAACTTTTCATTACATTCATAATTATTGTTACAAATCATGCATCTTTAATTCTTTATATTTTGAGCCGAATTTGGATAATATAAGAAGAATATAATTGATCCCACCACACACCTTTTCAAGATATGCTGAATACACATCAAAAACAGCATTGAAGTTCTTAAATCGAAAATAGCACAAGAAAAGTATCAAAGCTATCCACTGGAGGCAAAAAGAGAATTCCCAACCTCCTTTGGGTTCAAGAGTTCTAAGGCCTAAATCATCATCTCCAAATTTACAATGGTAGTTAAGGGATTTATTGTTGAGGTTGTTGATGATTCGTACATGGTTTTTAGCAAATGTGTTCGGTGTCAACATAGAAGAACTACTTAAGAATTTTCCTCTAAACCGGTTTGGAGGTAACTCTTTCTTTTTTTCTTTTTTTTCTTTTCTTTTTTTTTTTTTTTTTTCATATTAGGCCACTTTTGTTTCATTCATAAAAAATTTGAAAAAAAATATTTCCTAATTGAATGCTAGTCAGCTTAATAATATTTTCAAGTTGATCTTAAAATAGGAGTTGTTTTGGCATAAAATATTTTTACGCCTTAATTTTACAGTCCTAAAATTTTACACCCGAAGAGTCCTTTACATTCTATCAACAAAATCCCCCATCCAATTACCCACAACTGAACCAGTTGAATACTGCGACCCATCCTTGGCCCGATGAGTTTATAGATCGAATAGTTAGATTGACATGAAATTTGACATATGTATTAAAAACATAGGGAACATGTAAGTCAATAATGGGATATTCAAAATATTTGTCTAATAAAAGTTATTAGATTGTGCAATATTACTTAATGGTAAACTAATAGATGTAACTTGATCTAGTTAAAAAATATATTATATGGACAAAGTTTTCTTTCAAACTAGTTCGAAAGGAAATTTTCCAACTCATTACATGACAAGTCATAAAACTATCTGTGGCAACTGAACCCAATGGTATGGTGTACCTTAGGCAAAGGCCCCCAATTTACTTGTATTTTGGGTTGGGTTTATCCCACGATAGGAGGCCCATGAAATGGTGTAACAGGTTTTTGATGGAGCTAAAAGAAGTTTGACTTCTTTCTCTTTTTATAGCTTCCATATCGTGGGTTCACCATCATGAGGGGTAACCTTCCCCAAGCAGGTGGGTCCCTCTTTGCTTTATATTCATAATTAGATAGGACCCATTGCATGTTCTTAAGATGACATCCTTGGAACTCGTACTTGATGCCGAGATATGTTTGGCAGGCAGATCGCCTCAAGGCATTATCTTTTGTCCATGGCTATGCTCGGTAGCATTCAGTAATGTTTGGTCTTAGGGTTATGCTCAGTGTAGTGTCGATATGGGCCGAGTCGGTTTTAGGGAGCAGGTCGTAGTCTTGGGTTGGGCTTTTGTTCATGATCCATACTCCATGTATATTATTTAAACAAATTACATAGCTCATTTAATAAGTCATGTAATTGAAAGTACATGTGTGGATTGAATAAATTTTCCTCTAAACTGGTTTGGAGGTAACTTTCTCCATATTAGGCCACTTTTGTTCCATTCATAAAATATTTCCCTAATTGAACGTTAGTCAACTTAATCTTATGCCTTAATTTTACGTTCCTAAAATTTTACATCACAAGAGTCCTTCACATTCTAGCAACAAAACCCCCCACCCAATTGCCCACCATCAGACCAATCAAATATAGCGAACCACCCATGGCCCAATCAGACCAGTGTGACCTACCTAACCACTACTATTGACCACCCAAACAACCACCCCCTAGATTTCATGCAATCCACATAATCACCTCCCTCTCTAGTTACAATGTTGCCTCATTTTCATTGCCCTTCCATATTGCCATCACTCACCTAGAGGCGTCATGTCTCAACTCTCTACCAATGTTGATCAGGTAAGATTCTCCCTTTAGCTCTCTTTCTCTCACTTATCTCTCTCTTCTCCTCCCCTCGCTCTTGTTTTGCAACCCACTCTGGCGCCTCTATTTTGCAACCACCACCACCCTCCCTAATCGAACTATGTTTTGTGACCACCACCAACCTCATAAATCTGTTTTTCGCACCTTCGTCAAGCACTCTTTTTCTCTCTCTTAACTTCTCTCTTTTTTTATTTTTATTTTATTAACATATCTTTTTTATTGGATTTTTTTTTTTAAGAAAGTTTCAACCTATGACGTTCGTTCCTAATTATAGTTCTTTATTTTTCGAACCAAGACATTAATCAGTTTTTGATGTAGGCGGGGATCGAACCCTAGATCTCTTATTTAACCATCAGAAACTTTACCAGTTGAGCTAATTAAAACCCATTTTATTGAATTTTTTTAGGTGAGAATGTAATTTTTTTTTTAAACGTATGGGAGCTGAGAAAATGTGAAAAAACTAAAGTAGTAGAAATATGTTTTCTAAAACATTTTCAAAAACTCGATAAAACACTTGAGATTTTTTTTCATTCTCCCAAAAAATGTTTTCACCAAAAAAATATTGTAGGGTCGAAAATTATTTTCATGTGAAACAATCAAAAAACACAGCCTTTATATATATATATATATATATATATATAGAAGAAGCCTTTATCTATACTGTTGGTATGTTTCCTGTTTGGGCAATGTATTTTTAATTTTAGTTTAACACTGAAAGTCGGTGTGGGCGTGTGAGTACTGTTGCCACGTTTATAATGTTTTATGGGCTTCGACTCTAAAGCCCAATATACGGAGAGCTCCACTACTGTTTAGTCCTAATCTAGTAAAATCGTTCAGTTCCTAAAATTCCAGTTTTGTAAGAGAAAAAAATCCCACATACCATAACCAAAGCCAAAACCAAAACCAAAAGGTTCTTCTATTGTTTCTCAGCCATCTCTCTCTCTCTCTCGCACTATTTTATTTATTTTTGTTGTTTAGATCTCTCTTTTGATTATAGATCGCTTAGGCTTTTGATTGTTCTTCAGGATCTAAGTGCTTTTGTTTCTGAGGACTGTAAGGTAAGCTAAAGAGGAGCTCTGGACTAATATGAGGTACCCTTTAATCTCTTTTTGATAGTATTAATTTCTCTTTTGAAGTTCTAATTCTAATCAAAATTGCTAAATTGGGAATTGGGTGATTTTCGATTCTAACCGAATAGACTTACAAGTCTCTCTAATCTGATACTGCTATACTATTATATCAAAAGAAGTAAAGCTGGAAGTTAGGTCATGCTTTGGAGTGGAAAAAAAAAGAGAAGGGTTTTTATTTTATTTTATTGTATTCTTGAATCATAAACCTATTAAATGGTATTGATAAAGAGAATTTCTAAGACCAACCCATTTCCTAGAAACCGCTTTGCAGAAATACCCTGTAGTTGTTTTTAATTATTTTTTGGGGTATTAGTCTAGTTAGCCCACCTGTGGCAGAATCATGTAGTTTCGTTTTTTCTGATAATTCGATAGTTGGGGAAGGGAGGATTTGAACTTTGGATGTATCCATTGGAAACATCAGGAGGTGCCAACCGGTTGAGCCACAAGGCTCTTTGAAGCTTTGTAGTGAGTTTCATGTTAGTGCAAAATCTGAAATATGGCAATACTATTAAAACATTGTTTACCTTGGGAATCTGATTTATGCTTTTTCTGTGGACAAGTGCCGGGTTTAGGCCTCTTTCATTGTATAACATGCTACTTTTGGTGTGTAACCCAGCTTTGCATATAGAAAAACCTTGCTCTAGCTACGTTGGCTATACTTGTCTTTCCTTGCCAATATATTCTCTAATAATGTGGGGATGCTTTTATTTGTAAAATCAATTTAATTCGTTTAATCAACAAAGTGGCTATGCAATTATTATTATAATTAGACCCGTAATGCAAACAACAGGATATTAGAAACCTTCTAATTATGATTTAATCATTGCTGACTCTAGTCTTAAGTGTTATGCAAACTATGGGGTTCAGCCTAATCCTTTTTCTATTGATACCATGTTGCCACCATATGGTTCATAAGTTATAACAACCAGTTTTGGTGGGTCTAGAATTAACACATCTTCCATAACTTCCAACTTCGTTAGGGTTTATGTTTAGTTGGTATGTACACTTGGGGGTTTTTGAACAAACACTATCATTGAATGATGGGGAGCATAAGTGGAAGTCCACTTTAAAGACCTATAAGAGGGAAAACATTTGTTTGGAGCCTTAGGCGCCCCTATAAGAAGTTGACATGTGTCCCTGTCATGTGCATTTCACATGACAGGGACACATACCATCTTCCTATTGGGGGTTGAAGCCTAGTGATCCAAACATGTTTGAAGCCAAACTTTGCCCATATAAGAGACAAGGGAAAGCTGGTTCTAGTGCTCAAGCTTTAATTTGGGAAGTTTTAGATGATGGAGATCTCTCTTGGGACCTTGCCTAGTCATTCTAAAGTTGAATCAAGTCTAATTTTATTACTTATTTGCTGCTGGATCAGTTTTAATTTAAGCTCTACTAGAATAAGGGCAATTTGGTAATTT
Organism: Quercus robur; assembly: GCF_932294415.1. Taxonomy (NCBI): domain Eukaryota; kingdom Viridiplantae; phylum Streptophyta; class Magnoliopsida; order Fagales; family Fagaceae; genus Quercus; species Quercus robur. The sequence continues at coordinate 38,450,586 of NC_065544.1, forward strand.
ACAGAAATCTGGAATGGGCTGTCCTTGGCTGTACCAAAGGCCATGAGTCTTATTTTATGTTTTGAGTCCTTTTCTTATTTGATTTAGAAGTTATTTAAGTCCTTTTTGTTTGTTATTTAATCCTAGTCATTCTAAGAACCCTTCTAGGAAAGGGTTTAGTAATAGCCTATTTAAAGGCTTTATTGTATTCATAGTGACATTGATTCTAATAAAATTCAAGCAGTTTATTTTAAGCTTTGAGGGTGTGCTAGCCTTCTCCTACCTAAGTGTGATTGCTTGGGAAAGCCTAGGTATTTGCCTAGTATCTTGTTTTCAGTTCTATGCCCTGTTTCATCCCCAACAGCCATCAAGATTCAATCTTTTCTAACCTAAAACCCTTAAATATCAATCCTTTTTCAAGAACCTGTTAAGAACTCATCAAGAAATCCATTGTAGTTCTGAATTCTTAAAGATTCTACATCATCAAGGTACTTAGGACTGGTGTGTCAATGCAGATTTGGGTTGAACATGTCAACTTTCTTTCTCTCTATAGGATTTGTTTACTTTAATGGCTTGCAATTTCTGCATCGGTTATTCAGCATCTTTATTCCAATTCAATCTTTTCTGACCTAAAACATCAGCTATTCAGCATCTTTATTCCAATTATCTGGTTGTTTTGCGTGGAAATTTTGTAGCAAGGTTAGTAGATGATTTGTGGTGAAGAAACATAAATGTAATGATGAATAAATGTTCTCTTCTGTTCACATTGCCATAAAATTCTTATATTCGACATTCTGCTCTCAACACACAGAACTTTCTAAATTTGTAATGCAAATGCAAGGAATGTTCAAGATCTTGGTTCAGTGTGAGGCTGATGTTTTGCTGGCTGCACCATTCTAGAGCTATAATGTAGCATGATTTACATCATTTTGACCAAAGTGGATATCCCTGAGAAGTTAGCCTTTTTGGTAAAAATTTTCATGGGCATAGGTCACAAAGTTTTGCCTTCCTGAATGGCATACCATATTCTGTGATGTGCATATTGCAATGCAGACCATCATTGTCTTAGCTTTAACTAGTAATTATTTGAATGAGGCTTAAGCCTTTTGTTTCATATGAGAATTATGATTATCAGAGATGAATGGGGTTGGTTGTGACGTCTAATCTAGGCCTATCATAACATGCTTGATTTCTCAATCTTCTTCCATACAAATGAATATGTTTTCCCTATACTGTGGAGTTGGTGAAGTCTGTTTGCCATCAGCTTTTTCATTTATTTTTTTAGCTTATATGCTTATGTACAACTTTTTAAGCCACAATTTTTCTAGGTACAACCATATTTTAACTAACATTCAGAAAAAACCAAGTAAGCTGGTACGAAGTAGTCTCTTGGTGTGCTTGATGAGGATCTAGGATTAAAGGAACAAGAACATATAATCCTTCAGTTTTGGTTTTTTGCCAGATTTTGCCCACGTTAACATGTAGAATTCAGTTTAGACATTGCTGGTTCAGTAGCAATGAAATTTAAGATCTTGGGGTGGCCAGCATCATTTTACCTTGACATGCACTAGTGCTGCCTAGGACTGTTGTTTAATTACATTTTCTGATGTGCAGGAACCTTTGATTTTATTTTATAGGTCAATGATGGCTAATCCGAATGCATCAACATCAATAGCGTCTTCAGAATCCTCTGAACAAAAGGCCACACATATGGCGGATTCAAACATGAACATGCTTCCACCTTCTTTAAGCCATCAAAGTCGAAGTGCCTCAGATGGTCCTGTCGCTATCCTGTGGGACATTGAGAATTGCCCTGTTCCAAGTGATGTCCGCCCTGAAGATGTAGGTGGTAATATTAGAATGGCTTTGCGGGTTCACCCTGTAATTAAAGGAGCTGTTATGATGTTTTCTGCCTATGGAGATTTTAATGCCTTTCCCAGGAGACTCAGAGAGGGCTGTCAGAGAACTGGTGTCAAACTAATAGATGTTCCAAATGGGAGAAAGGATGCTGCTGACAAGGCTATCTTGGTTGACATGTTTCTCTTTGCCCTTGACAACCCTCCACCTTCCTCCATCATGTTAATCTCTGGTGATGTAGATTTCGCTCCTGCACTTCACATACTTGGCCAACGTGGATATACCGTGATCCTTGTTATCCCTTCTGGGGTTGGCGTTTCATCTGCCCTCTGTAATGCTGGTAAGTTTGTTTGGGACTGGCCTAGTGTGGCTCGTGGAGAAGGCTTTGTACCCCCAACAAAGTATTTAATGCCCCCTCGTGGAGCAGTAGCTGACATTGCTGGGTCTCTTATGGGATGCCAAATCAATGAGAACCCTGAAGGCCAAAATGAAGAAGAAGCAATTGTATATAGGGGGTTCTCACAAAACTATTACAATTCAAGGGATCTATCAATAGTGTCACAATCTTTAACTGAATACAACAGTAATTCTTCAATGTTGCCATTTTATCCTACAACTTTGAGGTCACTGAGTCTTCCTTCTGGTTTGAATGAAGTTTCAGGAGGTGTTGTTTCTTCTGGTGATCAGATAGAATCTACTTTGTGGGTACAGCCTGGAGACCTAAATGGTCTGAAGGGCCAGTTGGTAAAAATGCTGGAACTTTCAGGGGGATGCCTGCCTCTGATCCGAGTTCCAGCCGAGTACCAGAAGTTTTTTGGGCGGCCTCTTTATGTAGCAGAGTATGGGGCATTCAAGCTTGTAAATCTTTTCAAGAAGATGAGTGACTCACTTTTTGTAGAGGGGAAAGGCCATAAGAAGTTTGTTTATCTACGAAATTGGAAGGCAGGCCCTAGTGCACCTCCTTTGATTTTGACTAGGAAGGATAAGAAAGGAAAAGGGACCCAGGAAGAGAGTATGGATATTGTTACAGGTGGTGGCTCTTCAGATGAGTTCTCAGATGAAGAGAGAGTGGTCATAGAAGAAAATGATGTGAGCAGGAGCCAAGGAAATACTAATCAGGGAACAGCAGCTCGTGAAGAAATTGATGATCATGGTCTTGAGCAGTTCAAGCATGAGTTGCAGGAGATTCTAGTCAGCTATTCTTGTCGGATTTTTCTAGGTTGCTTTGAGGCGATATATGAACAACGGTACAAGAAACCACTGGAATATCAGAGATTTGGTGTGGATCGGCTAGAGTGTCTGCTGGAGAAATTGGGAGATGTGGTGGTTTTGCATGAAGAACCCTTAACCAAGAGGAAGTTCTTGGCTGCAGTTGGTGGCTAAAAAATAAAGCAGCTGAGATTGTTGTTACCATTTTATTTTCTTAATATATAGAGGGGAAGTCTTTTGGTCTCTTTTGCTTTTGGTTGATATCATTTTGGTCCCCCAGTATCAAAAGTTGTGATTTAGAACTTCAACTTTAAAATCGATTGAATGTTGCCCTTCCAATAAAATCTGTTAAAAGTGAGCAGTTAAATATCCCAAAACTACATGGATTTTGACCAGGAAAGAAAAGAAAAACGATGTCATTTTGGGACAATTAACATCTCATCGATGGATCTTAACAGAGGGGTCATATTGACAACGGATTTAAAGTTGAAGGTTTAAATTGTAACTCTTGATAGAAAAAAAGGTTAAGAGAGATCAAAAGGTATTTTAATCCAAAAAAGATAGGAAAAAAAAAAAAAAAAAACGTAATTGTTGTTTACTCTTTCGCTTCCCCAAAACTTTCTCAGTAGATAATAGGAAAGTCAAACTTATCTCCTTTCAGTTTGTCCTGCATGGATTTGAAGTTTTTAGTATTGCAAATTTCCATGTAAGACTTGTGCACCATGACTGATCTGCTGCTAATGTAGATCTGGATGTAAATTGACCTGCACGTTGTTTTTGTATCTTATTGTTGAATTTCCAGTATAAATTTGATTTTCATTTCCAATGTTTGAGTGTCCCCAACTGAATACTAGAAGTTCAGACTGTTGTACCTATCTAAATTGCTTATCCTTCTGTTCAACCGCTTTTTCCTCCATCGTTGCTTTGTTCTCTTTGCTCAGAACTTAAAGAAACTTAATTGATTCCAGTATCCTGAAATTTTAGATAGCTAACATCATAATTGCAGTAAACATTCTGTATTCATAGTTAGCATGTTTTGTCCTGATAAACTCAACAATGTACTACTAGTGTGAATTCTTCATCCTTAGGTGCTGGGATTTGATTTCTCACTTCTTTTACTAGTGCTTTAACTGTGTGAGATGTCAAGCATTTGGACAGTCTCTCTCTCTCTATGATCTTCCTACTGTCTGGATATGGTGACAAAGCTAGTAATTCTCAGGTCATTGCGATCATTTTACTGCATTTCACATATATTGAGTCATTATCTTTGCTCCAAATCATTGGAAAAACTGTCTTCCAACATACCAAACATAACTGTCATCGAGCTGTAAATTACTCCCTCCGTCCCATTTTGTTTGTCCTCTATTCCATTTTGGGATGTCCCAAAATACTGTCCTGTTTCTAAAAATAAAAGTTATTAATATACTAATGTTCCTATTATACCCCTATTAATTTACTAATTCAATTTTTTGATAAATTTATTTAAGGGTAGTTTTGGAAATTTATACATTTTTAAAAGGTAGACAAGACAATAAATGATGTCCCCTTAAAAAGTTTGACTTTTCAAACAGGACAAACAAAGTGGGACGGAGGGAGTAATTTTGAGTGTTATTGGTCTAAGCTGGATGTCAACCGGTTCAAGCTCAATTCTGATGGCTCATCATTGGAAAACTTGGGACTCGCAGGAGAGGCTACTCGACTACTCGAGAACTATTGGTATAGCCACCAATGTGGTTGCAGAGCTCTGCACATTTAGAGATAGTCTCAAACTGTGCACTCAATTACATTTATTAGCAGTGGAAGGTGAATTAGATAAATCTCTTATCTTATGCCTGATTTCAGGGAACTGATGAGCTTAATTCGTCAGCTGAGGGTTAAGTACTACTTCAGTGAGGCTAACAAATCTAATGAAACACTAGTAAGGAGAGGGACTAATCCTCAAACAAGATTTTTGTTGTTTCTGAAACCCCTATTGATATTTTGATAAACATGGGCATGTGTTAAGACAGACTATACTCTTCTCTTAGTGTTGAATTGTTGTAACTGCTTCTTATCTCTTTAATAAAAAATTTCCTTTTCTACCAAAACAACATCTTCAAAAACTGTGGATAATAACCTCGGACGGGACAAAAAGCTGGAGATATTTTTGGACTCTGTATAAAATCAATAAATCATCATCGGACGAAAACGGTGATAATTACAAAGTTAAGCTTCTTTTTTTTTTTTTTAATTTTTTTTAATTTTTAATTCTTCGAGCGAAATAATATAAGATTACGTTAATGAGTATTTTTAGGCCATTAGTTAATTGACTATTTTAAAAAAGTTTTAATACCACTTTTACCGAAAACATAAAAAGTTGTAAAAATAAGTCATTATTTTTTTCTTTTTTCATGAAAAATTTTAATAATATTTTCTAAACTAATGTCTTTAGAGCATCGGATAAGGTCAATTTTGTGTTTGGAGAAGATAAAAGCTCAATTAAATATCTTCTTGATATCTTCCATTACACTATCTTATATTAATTATTTAAATAAATACAATTTTAGTAGTAAGGGGCTAAGGGCGAACAACACATGAACAAATAACATTTTTATTTTTATTTTTTTTAATAATAATAGTACCACAATACAGCAGAAGCAGTAGTAGTATTCAATTGGTCTTCCACATCTCAAGCAAAAAAAGTGGCCCTTGGCACCTCTCAAACGTCACTCGAAATAGGTAACCTCTTCGCATCTCCTAAGGTCCTGGTCCTCCATATGCATATTCCACCTTACCCTCTACAAAAATGGCAGCCATCGACTCTCAAACTATCATTACACACTTGCTTCAGTTTATAACCTCATCACAATCTTATTACTCTAAGTCCAAACCATCATGTCATCTCTCTCTGTGCGTTTTCTCTCACCTTCATTGCCTTCTTCCACCTCTGCATGGCCCAGCAGTACAAGGCTGGCAGCCACTCAGGCTGAAAGACCAGTGGAATTATCAAGGCTGGAGCCAAGAGTAGAAGAGAGAGAAGGGTACTGGGTGTTGAAGGAAAATTTCAGGGAAGGCATAAATGTTCAGGAGAAAGTGAAGCTTCAGAAAGAGCCTATGAAGTTTTTCATGGAAGAGGGGCTACTACAAGAATTGGTGAACATTCCTCTGGAGGAGCTTGAGAAAGCTAAGGTTACTAAGGATGATATCGATGTCAGGCTCAAGTGGCTTGGTCTCTTCCACAGGAGGAAGTATCAGTGTAAGTCATACCAACAAAACATGTTTCTTTCTTATTTGCTTTGTTTGTCTTTTCCTGACTTTTTTCCCCAGTTATTATATTTGACTAGAAATGAAGTGGAGTGTGTTTTGTGCCGAATGAATTCATTTTTCTTATTTTACTCACACGAATGCCTCGTACATGGTTTTGATTGTTTGGGTTTTATGAATTGATTAGATTGTATGTGGGTTTGAAATTTTCTATGTGAATTGCATAAGATATATTAGCTTTTGAACTGCTTTCTTCTTTCTGCAACGGGAACTGAAAAGTGAAAATTGATATTGATATTTTGACTTATTAACAATAATATTGTGTGACTCAGATTAAGTTGATGATTGGCTACCCTTTTACTAATTTGTTTTGTTGCTGGATAAATTTTGGAGGGAAGAAATAAGATACAAGATATAATGTATGTTAAATAATTGATGTTTGGTGAAAATCTTATTATAGATTAAGATAACAATTTTGAGGATTCTCCCTTTTTCTTGATGATCAGATGGTAGATTTATGATGAGACTAAAACTACCTAATGGGGTAACAACAAGTGCACAAACTCGATACTTAGCGAGTGTGATTAGGAAATATGGGAAGGAAGGGTGTGCAGATGTGACAACGAGGCAAAATTGGCAAATTCGTGGAGTGTTACTACCCGATGTGCCAGAAATATTTAAAGGTCTTGCAGAAGTCGGCTTGACAAGCCTGCAGAGTGGAATGGATAATGTGAGAAATCCTGTTGGGAACCCCCTTGCTGGCGTTGACCCACTTGAGATTGTTGATACACGGCCTTACACCGATTTGTTGTCACAATATATCACTGCCAACTCATGTGGTAATCAGGCCATCACTAACTTGTAAGTTTCTCTAGCCCCCTCAATTGCAGTAAAAATATTTCTTTTTTTGTTTGTTCTGATTCAGAGTTTACATACATGAATTTTCCTAATTTATGGTTGGTATTTGGAGCTTATCAGTGATCTAGAAATTCTGTATCAGGTATAACCCCAGTGTTTGGTCATGGCCCTATGCCCCTATGTATGCATAGTAAGGAGCTTGGAAATATTGGGATGGGAAAATTCAACTATGCAATGATTGATATGTGGTTTCTTTATTCTAATTATATTGGTTTTTTCAATTTTTTTTTTCCTTCTTTCTATTTTGCTAGGGAATTTCAAAACGTTTTGTAAAATTGCCACATGTTAGATGAATAAATAAGGACTAATTTGTTATTGTTCAAAAAAATTGAGGATGTGCATGCTCTTTTATTCGTGAAATAGTGGCCTATGCTTGACACAAAATTTGATACTTAGGCTATTGAATAGAGGGTCTTATTAGGTCAAATAGGAGTTCATAAATGTTAGGAATAAGCATGAAAGCGATTTGTATCATTGTTTGTGACAAGTTCTTGTCAATTTCCGTCTGAACAGGCCAAGGAAGTGGAATGTGTGTGTAGTGGGTTCTCATGATCTCTTTGAGCATCCTCACATCAATGACCTTGCTTACATGCCAGCTATAAAGGACGGACGATTTGGTTTCAATTTGCTGGTGGGTGGCTTCTTTAGTCCCAAGAGATGTGCAGAGGCAGTCCCTCTTGATGCCTGGGTCTCAGCAGATGATGTGGTCCCAGTGTGCAAAGCCATACTAGAGGCCTATAGGGATCTTGGCACCAGAGGGAACAGACAGAAAACAAGAATGATGTGGTTGATTGATGAACTTGTGAGTAATCATTTTCTTAATTATGATGTTTCTGAACCATTATGATACATCCCTGATAATTATGGATTATATATTACCCGGTTTTTTGTGATTTTCAAAGAATTATTTACAAATTTCACAACATTCAGTAGAATTCCAAATTCCAAAGAGTACCAGGATGAGAGAGTCAAATTTTTCTAGTATGCACTGTTTAATCAAATTTCTGATTTGATTATGACACTCACATGACTATTATATGCAATTTAACTAAATGCAGGGCATAGAAGGATTCAGGTCAGAGGTAGTGAAAAGAATGCCTCAACAAGAGCTGGAGACAGCTTCTCCTCAAGAACTAATTCAGAAGCAATGGGAAAGGAGAGATTATCTTGGTGTCCATCCACAGAAACAAGAAGGTTTTAGTTTTGTGGGTGTTCACATTCCTGTAGGTCGAGTCCAAGCAGATGACATGGATGAACTAGCTCGTTTAGCTGACACATATGGCTCGGGAGAACTCCGGCTCACTGTGGAGCAAAACATCATAATTCCCAATATTGAGAACTCAAAGCTTGAAGCCTTACTTAAAGAGCCTCTATTGAAAAACAGGTTTTTACCAGAACCCCCTCTTCTCATGAAAGGGTTGGTGGCTTGCACTGGCAACCAATTCTGTGGGCAAGGAATTATAGAGACAAAGGTCAGGGCCTTGAAGGTGGCTGAGGAAGTTGAGAGGCAAGTGGCAGTGACTCGACCTGTTCGGATGCACTGGACTGGTTGCCCAAACAGCTGTGGGCAGGTACAAGTGGCTGATATTGGTTTCATGGGGTGTATGGCAAGGGATGAGAATGGGAAGCCTTGTGAAGGTGTTGATGTTTTTTTGGGAGGCAGAATTGGGAGTGACTCACATTTGGGAGATGTTTACAAGAAGGGTGTTCCATGCAAGGACTTGGTCCCCTTAGTAGTGGACATTATGGTCAAACATTTTGGAGCTGTACTGAGGGAGAGGGAAGAAAGGGAGGATTGATTCAAATAGCCTAGAAACATTTCATTTTGTTCTTTTACCAATGTGCAAAACATTTGACATGTTGGTCTCATTGATAGTTTTGGTATGGTATGGGGTTCACTTGTTAATGGAAATAATTTGTAGGAGTTCGATAGTAACATGAAAGTAATAAAATAAAATAGAAAAAAAGGTTGATTTAATTACGATGCCTTAAATCAATGCAACACAACTAGTGTCAAATTTCTCAAGGAGAATAAAATTCAATATTAAAAAAAAAAAACAAAAACAAAAACAAAAAACAAAAGGAAAAAGGAAAAATTTAATTACAATGCCTTAAATCAATGCAACACAACTAGTGTCAAATTTCTCAAGGAGAATAAAATTCAATATAATTATGTAGTTGAATTTTAGTGGAGAACTAATGGGGAGAACTTTGGGCAAACTCCAATTTGACTTGACACCACATTAGCACAAAACTTAGCTTACGAGTTTGGATCCAAGTATATTATATTAATCACTCCCTCTTAACATTATTATTTATAGCATGTCTTCATTCACTGGTGTTCACCCAAGAAGAACTTAGGGTATAACACCAAAAAGTTGTACCTAGATTTCCCATTCTTTAAAAATCTAGTCTGGCTTGAACCAAGTCCTCAAGAGAAATTAAAACTTTTTTGTAACGTAGTATGATATTTATATTTATATCCATGTAAAATCGGAAAAGAAGAAAAGAAGAATGGAGAAGCTTTTGGAAGAATGAGGAGTGGCAATTGGCATTATAACTGGTGCTACAGCTAGTGCACACCATGGTGTGAGCCAGCTGCCCTTCATTTTCCCCTATAAAATCTCCCCCCCCCCCCCCTCCTCTAGGAAATTCATGCACAAATTTCCCAAAAATTCTTCTTCTTCTTCTTCTTCTTCTTCTTCTCTCTCTCTCTCTGTCTCTCTCTCTCTCTCTCTCTCTCTCTCTCTCTCTCTCTCTCTCTCTCTCTCTCTCTCTCTCTCTCTCGTTTTCTATAGAAAAGCCCCTCTCAAACAAAAACTTCAGTCATTTTACACCATTTTTACACCTCCAACCCTTAATAGTAGCTGAAAAGGTTACTCGCTAAGGGTCGGTTTCAGAACAGCTTATTTAGTTGAAACTGAAAATTTTTTATTGAAAGTATAGAAAATAAGGTTAAAAGATAGTTGAATAGTACAATGAGACCTATGAATAGTACCAAAAAGTACAATAAGGTCCATAAATAGTTACAAAAAAAAAAAAAAAAACAAAAAAAAAACAAAAAACTCAAATAAGCTGAAACTTGTAGCTCATTCCAAACGGGCTCTAAGCTTGACTTTTTTGGCGAGCCTAGAATGCCAAAGTTGTTAGATGACCAGGTTTAATTCTTGGGCATCAGGTCGATGTTAGCTTAGTTGTATTCTGAGCAGGTACAATTCGTAATCATACTTTAGAAGTTGATGTGTGGACTAAAATTTGTGAAAAACCTACTAAAACGATAACTTGAAAACTTAACTATTAGAGGAAGCAAATTGACAATTCCTAAGACCTAAACCACTACTTTTACTTATCACAAAAACAAAAAAAAAAAAAAAAAAAAAAAAAAAAAAAAACAAAAAACAAAAAACAAAAAACAAAAAACAAAAAAAAAAAAAAAAAAAAAAAAAAAAAAAAAAGAAAAAAAGAAAAAACAAGACCTAAACCTCTGCCTCGGGCACATTGTCTTCGATCAAAGACAATTCTTGTTGTACATGAGCCTCTAGATTAGCATAGTATGCATAATCTTCATTTGGGGCTTCCAATTGTGGTGGTACTGATACATCTGTAGCCACCTACTTTCAGAAAGCTATGCCATTAAAGTTTTGACAGTCATCTTGACCAACATTTTTGTGAATGATTGGTTAGTTCCTTTCCTCAGCCCCCAGCGCTTTCCTAGTTCCTCCACCCACACTTCTGCATTTGTGTTGCTGAAATCTATCAAATGCTCTTGATGCTTTGGAGAGGTGTGGTTCAGGACATGTATGATTACACTTGTACTAGAGCCACTATTCATGCTTGGAGACTCCCATTTTGATCTATTTCGAATATGGCTTTCTTCACTGAATCGTGAAGTAGTTCTGCGTCAAGTCTTTATGGAACAATACAGTGAAAATTTTCCCCCTCTTCCTTGCCAAAAGGACAGACATAAACTGTATTCCACTAAATGGAAATTCAAGTACACAATGAACAAGTTGTTATGTAAAATAACAATATAGCAGGAGCTCATTTGAGCTAGGGGATATAATCTGTGGCTTCAGTGGAATCACATTGCATTCGAGTGAAGTGAAGAGTGGCTTGCTTCTTGCAAGTGACCAATGCAATTTGAAGCAAGTAATATTATTTAATATTTTAAAGATCAGTCATAAAATTGTACAGATGGTGAGCATCATAGTATGGAGATAGATGATAGGCATCAGTACTTTTACTTAATAAAAATAAAAAGAAAATGTAAACGACAAAAGGGATTAATCTTCTATTTTTAATTGGACATGGAAAAGAACTTACATGTGTTGCTTAAGAGCTTGTTTCCTAGAGCTTAGGATGATGCCTCCTGGCTGGCAAGGGTTCCCTCAAACTGTAGATTCTCATGTTCCCGTGCGCTTCTTATATGACAATTCAATTTCAAGTACTTGCTTTCAAATTCTTCATTGCTATTCCCTAAATTCCATATACACTTCTTTCTTTCCATTCTAGGAACACTTACACCCTTTGTAATAATGGAAGTTACAGAAGAACTTTACAGCTTCACCATTTGAAGTTTGTCACCATTCGTTCTTTGAAGCCTACTGCAATTGACCACAAAAGTGGTAAGAATTTATTAATCACTTATCACTAGGTAGTAGGTATCGGTTACCTTGTTAATTTATTTTTGGTTGGAGATAGGGTAAACATAAGGACGTTGTTGTGCAGATAGCACTCCAAGACTCAAATCAATAATAGTAAATAAGCGGAAATTAAATAATAAGCACACACAAAGAACACAAAAATTTACGTGGTTCGGCAAACTACTTACCTCCACGGAGACGACGGAGAAATTTCACTATAAAAAATAGGGAGATACAATAATGTACAATAACACTCTCAAGAAACCCAAATCCCAATACACCCTGACTTTCTCTCACCCACAAGACAAGAAAACTCTATTCTTCTTCTTATGTGGCTGCTAGGTTTTTAGGAATTATCTCATCACACTGCTGCACTTAATACAATATATATATATATATATATTAAAGTCGGCAGAAGAGGTTTCCTATTACAACTTGTATTTGGTTTAGATGACCAAATTGGGCTTTGGCAATTCAAGCCACACGGCCCACATCAACAAATCTTCACCTTGGCTTGAATTGATCAAGCTACACGAGCAAACTCCTCCATCGCCTCCACCTTAGCCCTTTAGGGCTCACAAGCTGCAAACACCAATCAAGTCCAAGCAGTGCTTGAACTTGTATGTTGGAACTGGCTTTGTTAACATATCAGAGGCATTCTCACTAGTGAGAATCTTCGACAAAGAAATATCACCAGACGAAACCCATTCTCTAATCTTGTGATACCGCATAGCAATATGCTTTGTTCTTGCACGATATACCTGATTCTTCGCCAAATGTATTGCACTCTGACTATCACAATGTAGCACCATGCTATCCTGCTTGAAACCAAGCTCATTAACCAGTCCACTAAGCCAAACGGCTTCTTTTCCTGCCTCTGTCATCGCCATATATTCTGCTTCTATAGTGGATAAAGCAACTACATCTTGTAGTGTCGACTTCCAGCAAATTGGGCCACCAACAAACCTAAACACATAGCCTGTTGTGGACTTTCTAGAATCAAGGTCCCCTGCATAGTCGGAATCCACATAACCCACAGCTTCTGTACTAGCTCTCTGATCAAATAGGATACCGAAATCATGAGTGCTTGTAAGATATCGAAAGATCCACTTTACTGCATTCCAATGCTCTTTGCCTGGATCTGTCATATGCCTACTAACCACATTGACTGCATGAGAAATATCAAGCCTTGTGCACACCATCAAATACATAAGACACCCAACTGCATTTGCATATGGCACTTTAGACATATACTCTGACTCCTCATCTAAACTTGGACACAACTATGAGGACAGTTTAAAATGGGCAGAAAGCGGTGTACTAACAAGTTTTGTATCAAGCATACTAAACCTCTCTAACACCTTCTTAAGATATCCCTTCTAAGATAACCATAATTTACCAGCCCCTCTATCTCGATGAATTTCTATCCCAAGGATCTTCTTGGCAGCTCCAAGATCCTTCATGTCAAATTCACTACTCAACAAAGACTTCAACTTCACAATTTCTTGCTTACTCTTTGCAGCTACTAACATGTCATCAACATACAGAGCAAGAAATATATAAGAGTCATCAGCAAGTACTCTAAAATAAACACAACAATCATACTCACAACGCATGTACCCATGTGTGACCATGAATGAATCAAACCGTTTGTACCATTGCCTGGGAGACTGCTTCAAGCCATATAATGATCTCTTCAACAAACAAACATAATCTTCCTTGCCAGGTTCTTTGAAGCCTTCAGGCTGTTGCATGTAAATCTCTTCTTCTAAATCTCCATGGAGGAATGCGGTCTTCACATCTAGCTGCTCTAACTCCATGTCATGCATTGTCACAAATCCTGGGATTACTCGAATTGAGGTGTGCTTCACAACTGGTGAAAAAATCTCATTATAATCAATTCCTTCTCTCTGTGAGTAACCCTTTGCCACTAACCGTGCCTTGAATTTTTTACCTTCCTTTTCTGACAATGCTTCTTTCTTGCGGAATATCCACTTGCAACCAATAGCCTTTTTTCCCTTGGGCAATTTCACTAATTCCCAAGTCTTATTCTTCTGTAGTGACTCCATCTCTTCTGACATTGCTACAAGCCATTTATCATTGTCTTTCCTATTTGTAGCCTCCTTGAAAGTGAATGGATCTCCACCGCTGGTTACGAGAGCAAAACTAACCATGTCTTCAAAGCCATATCTCTGTGGTGCTTTGTAAACCTGCTTCTCTCTACCTTTAGCAATTGAATAAGACTCTTCTTGTTGTAGCTGTGGATCAATCTCAACATCACCCTTATCTCTAGGTGAACTATTCTCGTCAAGCTCCACCTTAACAGTTAATTTCTCCTGTGAACTATCATCACATGTCTCTGCTTCATTTTGTTTTAACATAAAGGCTTCATCAAATATGACATCTCTGCTGGTCACCGTTTTCTTTGAGATTGGATCCCAAAGCCTGTAGTCTTTAACACCTTTTTCAAAACCAAGAAATACACATTTTCTTGACTTTGAATCCAATTTAGAACGCTCTCCACTCTGCACATGCACATAAGCTGGACAACCAAAGATTTTTAGACTCGAATAATCAACTGGTTTACCTGACCAAACCTCTTCTGGAATCTTGAAATCAATGGCTGATGATGGAGATCTATTAATAATGAAGCTTGCTGTGTTAACTGTCTCTACCCAAAATACCTTAGGCAACCCTGCATTCAATCTCATGCATCTGGCTCTTTCTACTAAGATTCTATTCATTCTCTCTGCAACCCCATTCTGCTATGGAGTTCCTTTAACTATGAAGTGACGAGTAATGCCTTCTAATTCACAAAATCTTATTAATTCTTTATCTTTATACTCTAGTCCATTATTTGGTCTAAGGTATTTTATTTTTCTACCAGTCTGATTTTCAACCTGTGCTTTCCACTTTTTAAATATGCCAAACACATCAGACTTATGCTTCATAAAATAAATCCATACCTTTCTAGAGTAGTCATCAATGAAACTGACGGAGTACTGAGCACCACTATGAGAAGAAACTGATACTGGACCCCAAACATCTGAATGAATGTAATCAAGAACACCCTTACTTGTATGAGAGCCTGTCTTGAAACTGACTCTATGCTGCTTCCCATACACACAATACTTGCAGAAGTCTAGCTTGCATGTCTTCACCTCTTTCAATAAATTTCTCTTGTGCAACTCTAATATACCACGTTCACCAATATGGCCAAATCGCATATGCCATAATTTTGTGTCGTCAGTGCTAGACTCCACTGGAGTGGTGACTACAACTCTTCCTACAACTGTGTTCCCAATCAATCTGTAAAGCGTACTTACTTTCTGTCCCTTCATCACCATCAAAGTACCTTTGGTAATCTTCATGATTCCACCCTTTGATGAGTATGAATAGCCCAAATCATCTAATACTCCTAAAGAAATTAAATTCTTTCTAAGATCTGGAACATGCCTGACATTACTAAGAACTCTCACAACTCCATCAAACATCTTGATCTTCACGGTACCAATTCCAATAACCGGGCATGTAGCATCATTACCCATTTGGACCATACCACCGTTGTAAGACTTATACGTGTCAAACCAATCTTTCTTTGGAGTCATATGATATGAGCATGCTGAATCTAAAACCCAAGATTCCAATAGAACAGTGTTACTTGATGAAACTGAAAGTAAATCTGCACAAACTTCACTATCATCTGATGTTTCTTCAGCAACACTAGCTGATTCTAGGGGCTTCTTTCCATTCTTCTTCTCCTCTAAATGCTCTTTTAACTCTTTACACTGATTCTTGTAGTGCCCTTTCTTGTGATAATAAAAGCACTCTACACCTTTCTTTGCACGTGATTTAGACTGTGATCTGTTCCTGTTAAAGTTCCGTCCTCTTGACCTGCTTCTACCCCTATTGCTTGACTTAGACTTTACAATAAGTCCATCAGCCTGAGAACCATCGCAATCTTGCTTCATCTTTATATGTGACAAAAGAGCACTGGTCACCTCCTCGAGTACTATAGTCTCTTTCTCATACATCAATGTAGTTACTAGATGATCAAAAGAAGTAGGAAGCGATGCTAATAAGAGTAACGCTTTATCTTCGTCCTCATAATTCACCCCAAAACTTAACAGTTGGGTGTTCAACATGTTAAACGTGTTGAGATGCTCCAACAGATCAGAACCCTCCTTCATATGCAAACTATACAGTTGCTTCTTCATGTACAACTTGTTCGTCAGATTCTTTCTCATATAAAGACCTTCTAGTTTTTTCCAAACCTCCTTTGCGGTCTTTGCTTCTAGGATGTTGTGAATGACCTCATCACCAAGGTTGAGGCGAATAGCGCTAGCTGCTTTCTCATCCATCTCTACCCATTCTACATCCTTCATTGTTTCCGGTTTCTTCTCCTTCCCAAGCAAGGCCTTATGAACTCCTTGTTGAATTAGGAGATCCTTCATCCGCCTTTGCCAAAGTGAAAAATTTCCCTTACTACAAAACTTCTCTACATCATACTTTGTGCTTGACATCTTTACTGTATTCAAAGGATTGAATCCTAATCTGGCTCTGATACCACTTGTTGTGCAGATAGCACCCCAAGACTTAAATCAATAACAGTAAATAAGCGGAAATTAAATAACAAGCACACACAAAGAACACAAGAATTTACGTGGTTCGGCAAACTGCCTACCTCCACAGAGACGACGGAGAAATTTCACTATAAAAAATAGGGAGATACAATAGTGCACAATAACACTCTCAAGAAACCCAAATCCCAATACACCCTGACTCTCTCTCACCCACAAGACAAGAAAACTCTATTCTTCTTCTTATGCGGCTGCTAGGTTTTTAGGAATTATCTCATCACACTGCTGCACTTAATACAATAAATATATATATATTAAAGTCGGCAGAAGAGGTTTCCTATTACAACTTGTATTTGGTTTAGATGACCAAATTGGGCTTTGGTAATTCAAGCCACACGACCCACATCAACAGACTTCTTGAAAGAGATGAACAAATCAAGGGGGCTCAATGCTTTTAGCCTACAGGGCATTAAGGATTATTATGGAGGAGGTTTGCTTGTTATTATCTACTACAAATATGAAACTACGTTTTGCTATAATTATTTGCTTCCATATTGGTGGGCTCCTTCATTTCTTTTATTGATTTAACATTGTAACTCGAGGTCAAAACTTATTTCTTTTTTCAATAAATGAAAAATTGAAGATGATGAGTTGCTATAAATAAAGTTCCAAGTTAGAGTAATTGCTGGAAAAGTCTAAATAAATGAAATTTGTTGGTAAAATATTTTGTATGTTTGAAGCAGCCCTCCCACCCCCACATACAAATCCCTTGCACCCCTCTTCTCTCTTCCACGCACAGACCCCCTTCCCCTCCCTTCTCTCCTATCTACCATAGTCCTCTAGAGTTTAGACTTCGACTAACGAGCAACTGTAAGGTGGCAGGCGTCAATGTCTCCGACCTTGATGTCGTGGTGGTAAGGGCGGCAAAAATTGACAATTACTAGATCGGATTGACTAAAATTGTGGTGGTAAAGGCAGTACAAATCGGATCTAGTTTTGCAGTTTGGAGGGTGCGTTTGGCATTTGACTATAACCTAGTTTTTTGCTTATTTTATGTATTGTTTGTGGAAGCTAGAGTACTTTTTGTCTTATCTTTCTTTTAAATCATTTAACTTTCTGATTTTTGAAAATAAGCTAATTTTTAGCTTTTTGTCTCACATTATACAAATAAGGGCAAAACTTAGGTATAAAACATTCCTTAGATTCTCCTTTTAAAATTTTGACATTTGTCTATTTTAGTAGTGCAATAAACAATGTTAATAAAACTCCATCTCTTTATTATTATTTTTTCCTTTTTCCTCTCCAGGTTTGTTAGAAAAGCAAATCTACCGATTTCTTCTTCTTTCAATTCAGATCTCTCCAACTTTTGCCTATCTCAGGCTTAGTAAAAACTACAACTTAGGTTTTCTTTTTTAATAAGTTTATTCTCCTACACTTATTATTCTTCAAAATCCTCTCCAAAATCCTCTCCTATCTTTATGGCGTAAATAGGGCTATCCATTGGAAACCGTCACCCGACTCACCCATAAAACCCGTCGTTTCTCGGCCGAGTGGCAATTCCACATTTCCAAAACTCGATCCAAACCAACCCGACTACCCACCCCTTTGCCTCCGTCCAAATCTGCGTTTGCCACTCTCAGATCTATCTTCACCATGCCCGATCTCCCTCCTCACCATGCTCGATCTCCTTCACTGTGCCCTGATCTGTCTTAGTCGTGCCCCGATCTGTCTTCTTCATGTGTAGCTCAGCCTAGATCCACCATCTCCGATCGCAACCCTGCCAAGATCTGCTGCCTGCGATTTCGACTAAAACCCGATCTGCCTCACCCAAAAACCAATTCGATCCGATCCAATCCAATCTCCTTTTCGGTCGTTGATGAGTGAGATTTTCTACCACCTGATTCCATCGGGTCAGTTCCAGGTTAGGCATAAACCTGACCCAGACCAACCCTTGGACAACCCTAGGTGTAACCAACAATACACACTTTCTCTGTCTAATTTTTTATTTATTCTTTTTTGTATACTTTTGTTGTATGCTGCTGGTAAGGACAAAATTATTTTATATAAATTTTTTTAAAGGGCGGGTAGTTTGTTTTGGATAAAATTGGTTGATTGAGATTAATTATTTTTAGTTTTACTATTGGTGATTTTTGTTGTTGGGATAATTTTTTTGGGCTTGTATATTTTGTTCTAGATTTTAGACCTATAAGTTTTTCTACGGCCTTTAAAAGGAGGAAAATACTAGAGTTACAAATTTTTTTTTTACAAATTGCTAATGTGGTGAGTGGTTATAGGTAATTAATAAAGTGATGTAAGTAGTGAGCCTAGATGCGAAACAATAAGAATTTACTACCTCAACAATTTGCAAAAATGTTGTAGGAAAGTTTGTGATTATGGCATTACTCTTAAAAGAATCAATGACATTGTTATGGGAGCAAAGTGTAATTTTATATAACAAAATTGCTAAAATTAGTACCTATGCATATACTAATTTTTTTTTTTTTTAAATTAGGGGGTACCATTGTCCCCCAATGTCCAAGTCTACCCCGTCCATGCCCCCCCCCCCCCCCCAGCGAACATTCGTGTATGCATTGGTGATTTTGAGGGCACATTTGGCTCCTTAGATCTCTGCCTTTTGGTTTATCATTAAAGGTGAGAGAGCTCTCAACATTTTTTGATATCTCTCGATTTCTTGCGTAATCTTCTAAATTCGCAATTTTTTAATCCGTAAATCAAACTCTAGTTTGAAAATTCTATTTGGTTGCCAAGGAAAAACCATGCTTGGTTCACGAGAGAATGTAGGAAAAAGGAAAAAAAAATGCTAGCTTTCTTCTTTTGAGTAATTTTTTGAATTCATAATTTCTATTTGATTTTCTTGTGTCTCAAGCTTTGATTTACTTGCAAATCAATATGTGGTTCGAAGCCTTGAATTGAATCAATTTGGTTTTCTTCTAAATCTTAAGTTGATTAGTCTTTGCTAGGAAAAAATAAAGAAAAGAAAACAAGAAGAGACATCGTTATTTCTCTTGTTTGCTAAGCTAGCTATTAAAATAGACAGCAAATAAAAGAAATTCAAGATGGAAACCTAAAGAACAGTATCTTAAGTACTATATTCTTGAAGAACACATTGTATTAAGCCCCATTATCTCAGAAAAATTTATCATGCATTAAGTGCATGTAATTTCACCTCCTATTATCTCTTCCATACATGTGTGTGCGCAATTGTTTGTCTTTAAAATTAAAAAAAAAAAAAAAAAAAAAAAAAAAAAAAAAAAAAAAAAATCCCTGTCAAACTTTGGTTGAAGTGTGAGACAATGACTTTTTGTAACGCGAGAATGTACTTTTACTCTTAAAAAAAATTAGTACAACCTTTGTATTAAGCCCCATTAAAAAATTTTAGTACCTTTGATAATAATTTTAAACTACATATAAAAACTTACAATTTGAACAATTTATTGATAACATAGCTATTGATATTTGATTTTCTAGAAATTTTGCAAACATGAAGAATATAAGAAGATATAATCTAATGGTGGATTTGCCAAAATTTGCCTTCAATAAAAAGATATTTGTAACTAAACTTTGTCTTCATGCATATCAAGATAGAAATTCTACTCTAGAATAATCTAAGTGTATATGTGTATGAAATTTCTTCCTGGAAACTTGAACCCTGACCCTTGATATGCATGTTAAGAACATAAGGAATATTAAATTCAATAATTAGATTTTCAAAATTCACATCTAAAAAAAAAAATGAGAAATTTGAAAATTTTTCTCTTTAAACTAGTTTAGAGATAAACTTGCTAGTATGTATTTGTTTTTTAAAAATAAAAATAAAAAATAAAACAAAAGCAAAAACTATTGCACTTTAGTTAAAGTGTGAAACAACGACTTTATGCCTTTGTGTAAAGCCGGAACGTTCGTTTAACTTTCTTTTTTGTTCGAGTACAACCTTTGGTTCCCTTGAGTGGAGTTGGTATATGATGTTTCCTTAACATGCATCTTCCCCTCATATGTGGTGGAGTCCACCCCCATGTGAAGGGGAGGATGCATGTTACAGAAACACCATATATTTTCTACTTTTAGAGACGCACTAATTTGATACATCGAAAACAATTTCTACCATAAAGCTATAAAATAAATTAGACCTTTTTTGCAAATCAAAGTATATTCTAATTGTCAATCAAAAAAAAAAAAAAAAGTGTATTCTACCTGATGCTAATCCTCATCCACATCTTGGCTTAACAGACATAATACAAAGTCCTATATCTATAAAAGCCGTTCAATTGCAACTCTTCTCGTATCATAGAGTTTACAACAAACCAAAAAAAAGAAGGAAAAGTTGGAAATCAATGGTGGGCACTACCTATTTGTATAAGTTCATTTCCACGCGGCTGTTTTTCTCTCTCTCATTACTTCTTTTACTCGCTGAATCTTTGTCTTCTATGCAGCCAAACTGCCATGCAGAGGAGAGGTTAGCCTTGTTGCAATTCAAAGATAGCTTTATGATAAACAAGTCTGCTTCCATAAATCGCTATCCTAAGGTTTCATCCTGGACTCTAAATGATTGCTGCTCATGGGACGGGGTTGAGTGCGACGAGCACACAGGTCATGTGATTGGCCTTGATCTCAGCAGAAGCTGTCTCTATGGTTCTTTTGACTCCAACAGCAGCCTTTTCCGCCTTCTTCAACTTCAAAAGCTTAACTTAGCTTATAATCATTTCAATTACTCTCAAATCCCATTTCGAGTTGGCCATTTTTCGAGGTTGGCATATCTCGACCTCTCCCATTCTGTGTTCTCTGGACGAGTACCACAAAGCTTGGCAAATTTATCTTTCTTGACGGATCTCCGTCTAGATAACTGTGCACTGTATGAAGAATTCCCAACCACAATATTTTACCTACCAAACCTACAACGTCTTAGCATAGGAGACAATCAAGACATTACTGGTCATTTGCCCGAACTTCACACAAGTAGTTCCCTCGAGTATTTAAGTCTTCGACAAACAAGTTTATTTGGTGAACTACCGGCTTCAATTGGAAACTTTAATTTTTTATCTTTCTTAGATCTTGGTAATTGCAATTTCTCAGGATCTATCCCGCCTTCAATCAGTAACCTCACCCAACTCAATTTCCTAGACCTCCCAGATAACACTTTTACAGGTCACATCCCGTCTTCCTTGTCAAACCTGACCCAACTAACTTATTTGGGCCTTTCAAACAATCACTTGGAAGGTTCAATTCCGAGCTCATTCTCTGAACTCAAAGAATGCTGAGTTTCTTGATTTTTCAGAAAATCGCTTGAGTGGGATGGTGGAGCTAGACGTGTTTCTTAAGCTCAAAAATTTAAGTGTACTTATGCTGTAATCCAACAATTTGTACGTACTTACCAAAACCAGTTCAAATGACACGCTTCCACAGTTTCACTCTCTAGCATTGGGTTCTTGCAGCTTAAGCAAGTTCCCAGTTTTTTTGAAAAACCAAAGCAACTTGATTTGGCTGGATCTAAGAGGCAACAATTTTCAAGGCTTAATACCCAAATGGATGTATAATGTTAGTGTAGAAGCTCTTCGGGCTCTGTTTCTTGATGGAAACTTTCTGACGGCCTTTGAGCAAACACCAGCCGTTCTCCCATGGCGTATTGTAGAACTTTTAACGCTTGGTGGTAACATGCTTCAAGGAGCGCTCCCAATTCCAGCACCATCTACCAAGCGTTATGGCATTGAGCATAATTCATTGAAGGGAGAAATTTCACCATTGATTTGCAATGTGAGTTCACTCGAAGAACTACTTTTGTTTGATAACAATTTGAGTGGCACGCTTCCTCGTTGTTTAGGAAACTTCAGTAGTTCTTTGTCAGTATTCGATCTGGGTGGGAACAACTTCTACGGCCCCATCCCAAAAACTTGGGCAAAGGGAAGTAGCTTAAGGATGATTGACTTGAGTCAGAACCAGTTACAGGGTCAGCTACCAAAATCACTAGCTAATTGCACCATGCTAGAGTATCTTCATGTCGGCACCAATCAGATCAATGATACCTTTCCGTTTTGGTTGGGAACTCTTCCCCAGCTGAAGCTTCTTGTTTTGCGTTCTAATGGGTTCTATGGTGTAATAAGGAATCCTGAAACCAATCATGCATTCCCCATGTTACGTATCATTGACATCTCTCACAACGATTTCTCAGGAAATTTGCCTTCGGGGTACTTTCAACATTGGACTGCCATGAAAACATTTGAGAGTACAACACAGTTGACATACATGCAAGCAAGTTTCAGCGGAGAAGGGTGGGATTCACAATTCAGTTACTCATTTACAATAACAAACAGAGGAAAAGAGCTAAACTATCACTCGATCCAAGATACCTTATCAGCCGTAGATCTCTCAAGCAATCGATTTGAAGGGAAAATCCCAGAAGAAATTGGAAATCTAAAAGCTCTTCATTTGCTCAATCTTTCAAACAATGATCTTACCGGTCAAATCCCACCGTCCTTGGGAACTGGGAAGCATGACAGAGCTAGAATCTCTGGACCTCTCTAGAAACAAGTTGATTGGGGAGATACCACCAAAGCTAACGGAGCTTAATTTCCCTGCATTCATTGATGTTTCCCACAATTCCCTTGTGGGGCCTATACCACGTGGAAAACAATTTGACACATTTCAGAGTGTTTCATATGAGGGTTATTCAGGATTACGTGGAAACCCATTGACGAATAAATGTGAAAATGTCAACTCTTCCCCGCATCCACCTTCAACCTTCAAGGAGAATCAAGGCTCAAATTCTGAATTTGAATATGACTGGAAAGTTGTTGCGATGGGATATGCATGTGGACTGGTGGTGGGGGTTTTTATTGGACAAATTGTGGGCATGCACACACGTCTTTTCTTCTTTTGATGATATTTTTTACTAGTTGGCTTTTTATTAGTACTGTTGCTGCGCAACTAGTTTTTGATTTTTTTTTTTCTGCTTAAACTTTGCCAATTTATTTTATTATTTAGTTTATTTTTATTAATATTTATGGATTCTATTACACTTTTTGGTACTATTCATAGATCCAACTGTACTATTCCAACTAATATTTATCTTTATCTATAATACTTTCAACAAAAAGTTTTCAGTTTCAACAAAATAAGCGGATTTCAAATAGACCCTAAGTGTGTGTTCGACAAAAATTATTTTTGCCAACTTATTTTACTATGCAGCTTATTTTTACTACTATTCATGGACCCACTACACTTTTTGATACTATTCATAAGTCCTGCGGTATTTTTTACTTTTATCTACAGTACTTTCAATAGAAAGTTTTCAATTTTAACAAAATAAGTGGATCCCAAATAGACTCTAAAACTTTGTTGGAGTTGCTTGTGTATATATATATATATATATAAATAACTAGTTGTTGAGCACAATTTTACTCTTTGTTTTAAACATCCATATCTTAAGAAAAGAATGCAATCCTTAAATATTCAACCTAAAATTAAGAAATACAAGTTTTGAAACTTAAACAAATTTTAATCCTTCATCATTTGAAAAAATTTCTTTGTCAATTGCAATTTCATCAGACCATGATCTCACAAATGGATGTAACCAAAAAGAAAGATGTGAGAAATATTTATACTACCAAAATTATAGAAATCTGTATAAAGCACAATAATGACTATTATACATGTATAGAGTTGGACTATGTCCCAACTCTACCACATTCCAAGTCTTCAAATGACAAAAAATGTCTATTGAACATGTTTACTTCAATTTCACTACTTTTTTTTTTTATAAGAAACTAGTGAATTTATTTCATTTCATGCTTGAAAAAACTAGATTGCATCCGAAGATATTTCAAATTCTATAACGGATGGGGACTCCTCAATCCATGTAACAAAGTCATCAATAACCTATGCATTTTTTGCAAGGCTGTGTTCTACCTTGTTCCCTCTCTTAGCGTGTTCCTTACTTCTATTCGTGAATCAGCAGAAGTATTATATCCAGCTTTAACTCCATCTCCCCTACTTTCCCCCACTTATTTTGACTAATATACTTCATAACCTCAAAAGCAATACAAACATTATCTGTGATAAGTCTGTATGACATGAAAGCACACTGATTTTCACTAATGAGGTTTGGCAATATAATCATGAGTCTAATAGCCAAGATCTTTGAAGCTATTCTCAAGATGGCATTACGCAAGCATATAGGATGGTACTCAGTAATCCTTCTAGGGCTTTTGACTTTAATTAGGGATAAGTATTATGGGTTTCATTAAATTTTGGTGGAATGGCACCCAAATTTTAAAAATCTAAAACATATTTTGTAACACAATCCCCCACATTTTGTAACAACACTTTTGAAAGAATATCCAAATATCTTTTTCATTGAATAAGCCATGTACAAAACCTTTTCTACTTTTAATTTCTAAAAAAATCTAACGATTTATAGTTTGATGACCACTAAATGAATGTTAAAAGAATTAAGCCAATCAATTGTTACAAATATATCTTCCAATATATATATATATATGAAACTAGAAGAGTCACCAATTAAGCTAGTGGTTTGATTGAAGGACATATGATTTGTGCAATTTGAAATTTTCTTGAGTTTTTCCCTTATACCCAATCAATTCATCTAACTAAATTATTGGGTAGTGTTTTATTTGGAGTTTGGTGAGGAAAATGAAAATTTTAGGTGAGTTTCTTGGTGATGAAACATTTGGCCACGTAATTTGGTGTTGCATACCATGGCCAAATGGGGGAAGCACGCAAAATTGGGCCAATTACGATTAGTTATAACCAAAATCATTACAAAAAAAAGATCTATAGTTGCGTTTTTAAGACACAGTAGTAGCTTCTAAAAATGTGGATATAGGTCAATTTGACCTATACTTGCGTTTTCTATAGCCATGTTTTATAATATTGCCTATACACCATGGCAATAGACCCAACTAGTCTATACCAACATTTTTAAAGCGCCGGAATAGGTCTTTAACCTATAGTGACGTTTTAAAAATGCGGCTATAGGGGTTGAAAATCTGAATTTTTTCCCCTTATTTGGTAATGTAATTACAATTTTTCTTCAGGTGATGTTAATTGGAATTATGGGTGATGAGATTTGGAGGTTTTGGTGGTGTTGGAAAGTGAATGGGTGATGTTTTAAGGATTTGGTGCTCAGTTATGGTGTTTGGACACTATAATCTATAACCGAATGTGGAAGGGGAGGGCTGTGGGGT
Source organism: Quercus robur (assembly GCF_932294415.1). Taxonomy (NCBI): domain Eukaryota; kingdom Viridiplantae; phylum Streptophyta; class Magnoliopsida; order Fagales; family Fagaceae; genus Quercus; species Quercus robur. The sequence continues at coordinate 38,476,233 of NC_065544.1, forward strand.
TGTTATGAATAAACTGTGAGGACTTTGCATGGGCATAGGTTGTTTGAAGGTTGTCCGGCAAGCCTGGACTAGGTTATGGAGTCAAGTTGCTTAAGTCTTGATTCAAATTTCCTTATATTGGGAAACTTTGAGAATGAAGTGTGAAACAATGGTTAGTGGTGGATTTGGAGTCTTTTGGCTTAATATTGTGTAAATTGGAGTTTATTTGTGATATAGGCATTGTTCAAAGTTATTTAGGGAAATGTGGGGAGATGCGAATTTTTGCAATGGTATTGCTGAAATTATGAGAAAAAGTAAGAGGAGAGAAAAACTATGTGACGGAAGGGAGAGAGAGAGAGAGAGATTTTGGCAATGGTATTGCCGAAATATATACCCAATTTTTTGCTGCCCATGCTGACTTGACCTAACCAACTAACTTGATCGAAACAAGGAGAGAGAAAAAAAATTGAATTGTGGCAATTGCATTACCGAAATAGAAAAGAGAGAGAGAGAGAGAATGGATTGGGGCGTGCCAAAATTGGAAAAGGGAAAATTTTGTATTTTTTGTAATGACATTGCCATAATTCAATTTTTTTTTTCTCTCCTCCTATTTACACAATTCAATTTTCTTTCCCTCTCCATCATATTTTCACACAAGGAATAAAAATCTATGTAACTTTCCACTTTAATTTTTTTTTTTTCATATACCTATATTGTTGGGGGATATGTATTTCTACTATATCTTTATTATATCTTATATGCTTGCAAAATCTCAAGAAAATAATAAATCACTATCTATATAATCAATCAAATATTTAAAATTCAAGTTTTTATAATTTCAAATTATGCATAAAAATAAGCTTATGAATCAAGTAGTATATAATATCTAATTTGAACTAAATTTGATCAAAGAACATGTAAATAAGAATATAAAAAACATGTAATTCAACAATTAATTTTCAAAATGTGTAATCATATTAAATTTTTTAATATTATTTGTAGGCAAACTTTCTCAATCTCAAAATTCCAACTAGGGAGCACCACCAAACATCATCGTTTGCTGCCACCACCAAACATCATCGTTTGCTGTCGACTTTATCCTAACATCCTTTCAGCCTAACGATGGTTTGCTTTATTGTGGCTTGTAAATCAAGTCGAGCAGACACAACGTGAGTAACATGAGTTTGAAAAAACTAAAAAAGTATAGTGAGATTTCAAAAGTTTTGAGCACTAGACGTTTGTCAATTAGTTGAAAGAAAAAGAAAAATAAGAGGATAAGTCTGTTTGGTAGGCAGTTAGTGTTTCTCTTTTGGTTCAAAGAAATTGACGTATAGCTAGCCATACGTGACCATGGGTGCGTCTGATGACTCTGATAGAAAGAAAAAGTTGAATTTCTAAATCATTGTTGACCTCCTTTTAGTATACGGCATAGATGTTTATGAGTAATGCTAGGATTATAATCCAAAAATCAATCTTAGAATTTTTATTTTTATTTTATGAAATATGAAAGTGGTGGTGATTATGGACCATTAATCGTGATAGATTGATCCAACTTGACACTACAAAAAATACAAGCTATAGCCACTTTTTTTTAGCCACATTTTTAAACGCGGCTATAGACTTAACCTATACCCACGTTTTTTAAAACACGGCTATAGGTGGAGTCCATAGCCGCGTTTGAAAGTGTCTTTAGCTGCGTTTTTGTGATAGGGCCTATAGCCGCATTTAAAAAATGCAGCTATAGGTCCAATCTAATAAATTTTTTTTAAAGGATGACCTATAGCTGCATTTTTAAAAACGTGGCTATAGGTGAAGTCTATAGCTGCATTTGTAAGTGACTATAACTGCATTTTTGTGATAGGGCCAATAGCCGCGTTTTTTAAACGCGGCTATAAGTCCAGCCAAATTATATATATATTTTAAATATAATATACAGCCAAATAAAATAATTTTTTTTTTTAAAAGGAGGACCTATAGCTACGTTTTTAAAAACGCGGCTATAGGTAACACAAAAAAGGATGATCTAAGATATATAGCCAAATAAAATATTTTGGCAAAAATGCAAAACTGACCCTCTAACTTTCAGTTTTTTTCATTTCAGTCCTCTAACTTTCAGTTTTGTCATTTCAGTCTTTTAACTTTCAATTGTTGTCAATTTGGTATTTCGTTAAACTCCAGTTATGTCCTGCTGTTAATTAAGTCAAAACTACGCCATTTTTGCTTTTTTAAAAAAATAAAAAATAAATTTCGGAATTTAAAGAAAATTATTAAAAAAAAAAAAAAAGAAGAAAACATTTATGTGATGAAAACCCAGTTCGAAACTGCAACCAATACCGATAAAACCTCGGTGGAGTTGAAGTTGAGGACATGGGTTTTCTTCTGCAAGGACCACACGCTAAGGCTGAGGTTGACGTCGGCATGGCGAAGCACGACACGGAAGCTGACGGTGGCAACGAAGACTATGAGGAGGAGAGTGTTGAATAGAGGGTGGACGGAGCATTTTTGTGGGTGTGGTAGTTTCATGGTTTTGGCTAAAGACGGGATGTTGAAAGATTGAATCTTGGGTCAGGGTCAGATCTATTGTCTTCTTCAGTTTTAGGAGTGTTCTTGGACATTCGCAGAGATGGGATGTTGAAAGATTGAATCTTGGCATGAAATGGTGGAAAGAAAGCTGAAACTTTTTTGTGAGAGATTGATGAGTAGCTAGTTTCCTGAAAGTGGTAATGGGAGTTTTGTTGTTGTTGTGTATTAGGTTTACAATGTGGAGGATTTGGTTTGAGTTTGAGAAGTGTGTAGGAAATTTACCAGCGAGTGATTTAGGCGTGGCTCGTTTTTTTTTTTTTTTTAATTTTCTTTAAATTCTGAAATTTATTAAAAAAAAAAAAAAGAGCCAAAACGATGTAGTTTTGGCTCAATTAACGACAGGACATAACTGGAGTTTAACGGAGTACCAAATTGACAACAATTAAAAGTTAGAGGACTGAAATGACAAAACTGAAAGTTAGAGGACTGAAATGAAAAAGACTGAAAGTTAGAGGATCAGTTTTGCATTTTTGCCAAATATTTTTTTAGAAGGACCTATAGCCGCGTTTTTGAAAACGCAGCTAGGTAACACACGAAAGGATGGCCTGAGATTTTTTTTAAAGGAGGACCTATAGCCGCGTTTTTGAAAACATGGCTATAGGTAACACACGCGCGCGCGCACACACACACACACAAAAAGATGACCTGACCCCCCACCTACCCCATTTGATCCCTACCACTCAATTCAAAGTATCTCTTTTCTCTCTTTGGCCGGCCACAAATTCTTTGTTCTTCTTTTCTTTTTCTCTCAACACAACACACACACACTCATCCTCTCCCTTATTCTTCATTTTTCTGGTAAGGATCACCAGAAAACTTCATAGGAAAAGCTAAGGCTCACTCATCTCAACTATTTGAGGTAAAAAATTTCTAATCTTTTTCTGGGTATTACGCTTTTGCTAGAGGTTATTTTTTATCTAAGCTTTAATAATAAAACCCATGTGATTTATAAGCATTGGGAGTAATATTTATGTGTTTATATGTATGGGTTTTACATTGGTGGAATTATTTGATTTTGAATTTTTTGGATCTGTGCTTGAATTTGTGCTATTGTGTTGTTGATATTGTGCTTATGTTTAAATGAGTTTGTGTTCTTGAGCTTGTTCTTTTGTGTTTCTGAGCTTGTGCTTTTGTGTTCCTTGAATGGATTTAGTGTTAAATTTGGGTTGGTTTTGTTGAATGAGAGGAGATTCATGGATTTGTGTTCTTATATTTTGGAGCACGTTGGGTTTGTATTGTCAGTATGTTGTATTTGATTCTGAATTTTCTAGGTGTGTTTGTATTGTGTGTATATTGCGTTTAATTTTGAATTTTCTGGGTTTGTGTTTGAATTTGAATTTTTTGGGTCTATGTTTAATTTTTTATTTTTTTGGTTTGAATTTTGAATTTTTTGGGGAAAAAAAACCCAAATTAAAAAAAAAATAAAAAAAACAAAAAAAACCTATAGCCGCATTTTAAACACAGCAAGGTCTAAGCCTATAGCCATGTTTTTTTAAAACGCAGCTATAGGCCGGCAATCTATAGCCGCGGTTAAAAAACGCGGCTATGGGTCTGACCTTTAGTCGCGGTTACAAAAACGCGACTATAGGCCTATTGCTGTGCTGTTTAGGCCGTGTTTGTAAACACAGCTATAGGAAACGCGGCTCTATCCTATAGACGCGCTTTTGGGGTCAATAGCCGCGTTTTTGAAACGCGGCTATAGACCCCTTTTTTTGTAGTGTGATGATATGATTTCAGTATAAAAATAAATAAATAATAAAAATAAAAATAAAAATTCGTTTGATGATTGATAGAATCTTTTGCTCCCAACCATCAATTAAGTATTGCGTTTCAAGCAATAACCTAATTATTGTACAGGATCTTGATCTGTAGGTAGAGGTTCCAAGGGTGCAGAATATAGACATAGAGTAAATGTACTCACCAACCGTGAGATAAATTGCAGTATATATCCCCGCTATTTTCCCAGAAGAGTATCTAAGATTAATGTCTTGGTACGTATTAGCTGGCCAAAATGGGCAAATGCCCTTTTCGTGCAAATTATACAGCCTTCTGCCCCCTTTCCCAAACTAATTAGGGAAATGCCCCTCTTTTGTAACTTGATTTTTTTAAAATTGAGTTTCAACTTAAAACTCTATTTTTGGACAATCGAGTTATAACAAACTGAAAATTTAAAAAAAAAAAAAAAATTGCTAAAACTCAAGCTCCATGAACTCGAGTTCCATGAAATTTTTTAAAGCCCTATAGTGGCATTTTAAAACATGCAAGTTTTTTCCTTAAGTCTGATCGCTCCATAGGAAACCCTATAGTGGCGTTTTAAAGCCCTATAATGGCGTTTAAATATGCAAGTTTTTTTTTCTTAAGTCTGATTGCTCCACTAGGGAGCCCTATAGTGGCGTTTTTTATGGAGCTCGAGCTCCATGAACTCGAGTTCCATGCAATTTTTTTTTTTTTTTTTAGTTTGATTGCTTCATACTCGATTTTCTACGAATCGAGTTTTACATTGAAACTCGATTTTGAGAAAATCGAGTTAAAAAATAGGGGCATTTCCCTAATTAGTTTGGGAAAGGGGGTAGAAGGCTGTATAATTTGCGCGAAAAGGACACTTACCTAGATGAAGGGACATTTTAAAGGCAGAAGTGAAAACAGAAAATTTCTAGCACCACAACCAATTTTACATAAATTGTGACATCTAATCACAATTTACTACATAAAATAATTACGAAAATATGTGTGGAATTGATTATGATCCTAGAATAACAAATAAAGAGAAAAACTCTTTAAATACAGTCTTGTGTTCACACTTCACATCTAAGACCAACCATAAAGTAGACCTTGACTTAATACCCAAAAATAAAAATAATGGGTAAATTATAGTAAATCCACCTATAATATGGCCCGTTTTCATCTTGCCTACCCGTAGTTCAAAACTTAACACTTTACCTACCTGAGATTACATTCGTTAAGGTTCCGTAACCTGTCTCTATTAAAAACATAGGTAGATAGTGAACCTAAGCCAAGTTCCTTAAGTAATGCACTAAAGCAGTAATCAATTTTAAAGAATAATTCACTCAATTGCGTAAAAAGGTTAATTGCATGAGGGAAACTATACCCACACCCCAAATTATTAAAACTTATCATCATCACTCCAATCCTAATAAAGATTACAAAATGTACTTAAATTGACAATTCAAACTAATGGACACATGCACGTCATACTTTATTTGCTATAATTAATAACATCTACAAGTAATCCGTGTTAATACCTAACAACCTCGTCTAGTGTTTGTAACACCTTTTATGTACCATGGTTAGGGTTTTCTTTGCCTTTTTTTTTTTGCGCGGGGGGTGGGGGTTTAACCTCAATCTTATGAGTTAAACCTTTCAAAGGGGTTGGCCTAATGATTTCTAAGGCTTTATGAAATTTACAAGGTCCTTGAGCCAACATCTTAATTAAGCCACCCTCAAGAGATTTCTCTCTACAAAAATATGTTCTCAACATCTTGAACAAGCATAGTATGAAAACCAATCGCACCACTATTTTCTTAGAAGAGTATCTATGATTAATGTCTTGGTATGTATCAGCTTCATAAAGATGCTGGACTTTTTAAAGGCAAAATTCACTCCCCAAATAATTTAAACTTATAATCGTCACTCCAATCTTATCAAAGATGACAAATTGCACCTAAATTGACTATTCAGACAAATGGTCACATGGGTTCTAAGGAAAAAAAAAAAACTAATGGTCACATGCACGTCATACTATTTTAGCTATAATAACAACTACAACTCAATTAAATGCTCAACATCAGTGCTTCTAAAAGTGTGCATATTTGCACATTTGCTAAAATAACCGTGCATATATGCATAGTTACTGTGGCTCGTGCATTTAGTATTTTTTTTTTTCTCTCTCCACCTCTCTCTCTCTTTATCTCTAGTTTGACTCTCCACCTCATTCGGGTTCCCTCTCTTTCCCAACGATCACAGCAAAGAAGAAGAAGGCAATTTTCCAACCACCAACTTAGCACAACACAACTATCACCACCACAACCCAAACTTGCCGAAAAACCCATTCCAAATCCAAACCAAAACCAATAAAAACTAAATCCAATGGAAAACCCATAAGAAAAATCCAACAGAAACCCACATGAAAAATCCAACGGAAATCAGTCAGATTTGCCGCCGGATCTACCTTGCTGCTGCCGCCGCCGCATCTGCCTTGCTGCCATCGCTAGATCCAACCTAAATATACTTAGATTGACATGGGTTTGTGTTGAAGTAAAGATTTTTGGTTTGTTTGTGGAGTTTTCTGGTTTGTTAATGGAGTTTTCCGGTGAAGAAATGGACGAAAGAAGAAATATTAACTGGTGAAGAAAGATGAGAGAAAGAAGAAAAAGAAAGAAAATTCACCATGAGAGAGAGAGAGAGAGAGAGAGAGAGAGAATAGTGTTCAGAAAAGAAAAGTGAGAAAGTGGGTTTGACTAGTAAGGTTGTTGAAATATATATAGATAGATATATATATATATATATATAAAATGATTATTTAAAGAAAATAATGTGTGTAATAGATAAACTGATGTAGGTGTTTTGGATAAGTAGATGTGCAAAATAGAAAAAGTAGGTTTTAGATGTGTAAATTTACAAAAAGTTTGCATCCACTGATGTTGGATGCTCTAAGGGAGCTAAACTATTTACCTTTTAACAACACAAATACTTATTTTGTCTATTTTAACAGCACACTTTACAATACACCCTACATCAAAACTTCTATTTTAACATACACTACATTAAAATAATATGAACAACAACCCACAGCAACCCACTACCACAATAAACACCAACAGCAACAGCAACAGCAATAGCCACCTCCACCACCTCCACTGTCACCCCACCAACCACAAACCACAGCAGCAAAAAAAAAAAAAAAAAAAAAAACAGCAAAAATACCTCCACCGTCGCTCCACCTTCCTCTTCCACTTCTCAACAACCATCAACAACCACCATGCCACCGACCCATCAATAACACCACCGAAACCCATCATCACCGTCGCCAAAGCACCTTCGATACATACAACTAAGACCCACTAGCACCACCCACTCACCCACCAAACCAAACCCATGAACCACCGAACAACAATCACCACCAAGACCCACCAAATCAGCCCATGAAACCCACCAAATCAGACCCACATCACCACCATGCCTCATGACCGCAGTCATCGAACCACCACCGTGCCCCTTGACCATAATCATTGGACCATAATCATTGAACCACCAAGCACAAACAAAGGCACAAGAGTGAGCGAAGACAAAAGAGAGAAATGAGAGAGGAAAGAGAAGAGAGAAGAGACTAAGGAAAAAAAAAAAAAAAAAAAAAAAGAGTCGTTGATCAATAACAGTTCACTGTAGCATGAAGGCAAAATATAGCAAAAAATTTTACCTATAGCAACTTTATTGTAGGGCCTGTTTTCAGTGTTTGACTATTTAGTCATTTTAGAACCTCACTATGAGTGCTCTTAATGCCTTAGATCATTCATAGCAAAGTTGCTAAAAAAATATAGCTTTTAGCAATTCAAAAAATTACTTTATCTATTTTAACACCCCACTTTATAATACACCTAACACCAAAAGTTTTATTTTAACATTCAACACATTAAAATAATATAAACAACATAATAAAATAATATATCCAACACAATAAATAATAATCATAACTTTCAATACATTAAAATACTATTTTTTTTTTAACACCACATATTAAAAAATTATTTTTTGTTTTAAGTTACAAGCTATAGTGAGCTGCTATCTCTAGCGGCTCACTGAAGCTTATACTCAAATTATTTTGAGTTTCCCTTCTTTGCTGTAAAGCACTTTTTGAGGGTCTTGGTTGATAAATTGACTTTTAGTCAATTTAGCAACCCCATTGCAAATGCTCAAAACCTGCTTTAGTGTTTGTGACACCACCAAGTACAATGGTTTTTTTTTTTTTTTTTTTCCAGGTTTTAACTTTAATATTATGAGTTTTAAACCTTTCCAAGGGATTGCCTTAATAGTTCTTAAAACCACATGAGATCTATAAAGTCCTCGAGTTAACATCTTGAGGTGACCCCCAAAAAATTCCTCTCTACAAAAATATGTTATAAGAATTCTAATCTATATTAATCTAAAAACTAAAGTGTAGCATTCAATGTTACTACACTTACGTTGAGCCACATCAACAGTCATGTCATTACCACCAATTTTTCTGAATTTCTCCTACAATTTTAAAATACTTTTCCTAAATTTTAAAATACTAATAAAAAGAAAATAATTCCTAACTCTATCTCCACCATAAAGCCCAATCTTTATTGCTTTAATTCCACCATAAAGCCCAAACCCAACGCCAAGCCTGTGTTTCATGGCCTTTTTGTCTCCCAACCTTTTGGTTTACTATGTTTCATGGTTTTAGAAAACAACCCTTCAACACTCCAACTTTTCAACGACAACCTTGTGTTTCATGGTTTAAATTTTAAATGGAAACCCTTCAGCTTGCTAATGCAAGCCTCTCTCCCTTCCAAAGACAATTTCAAATCTTCATATTTCGGCTTTCTAACGACAGCCTCTCTCTCTTCCCTCCTTTGTCTCTTCCTCTCCTCACAATATATTAAGATTGACAGAAGCTGAATGATTCAGTTCAAGTATCTCTAAATCTCAGTTTCTCTTGAGCTTTATTCTTCTGTTTGCCCCGCATAATAATTTAATGTAAGGATTAGATTAATTGTATTGTATCTTTTGATTGATATTTTTTTTAATCCTTTTTTTTTTAATTTTGTTACCACCTCTTTCATGCTATGGTGTGGGGGATTGTTATGTTGATTTTTCTTTCTACTTGATTTTTTTAGGATGTTGAATTTTTGATTGCTAGGTTTTTTAATTGGAGCTCTACCTCTGTTGTGTTGTGGGTCACATATGAGTTTGTTCATTTTAAGTATTTGGGTTGGGTCTTAGTGGTGACTCTGATTTCTTCGTGTTGGGAATCCATTAATTCAATCCATATTTTCATGTAATGAGAGAGGCTGAACAGTTTATGTAGAGTATCCTTGACATTGGAAAAGAAGTATTCTAGTTGGGTTGATTTTGAACTTATGTTCTTACAAAAATGGCATTAAATATGATTAGTTTTGGGCATTTTGGTCGGATTGATTTTAAATCTTTGATTTTTGTTTCTAGGTTAGATTTTGTTTTGATAACAGTATTTGGTTAGAATCTGCTTTCTTTAGGATATTTGTGTCACAACTGGTTTGCTTTTGTTTAGAGTATTTGGGTTAATTGGTTTTGGATATTTGTCAATGAGGTTTTTAAAATAGAGAAAAAGAAACACAATCATGCCTTTCTTTTCCTTTTTCTCTTAAGTTTGGAAGTCTCTAGATTTTTTTTTTCCCACAGTGATGGTTACTAATTCCTATAAATAACCATAAGTCCATAAGGCCCATTAAACATCCTTTGGGTTTGAGTTTAATGGCAGAGTGCATTACGTCCATGGAAATAATAGTGATTTTAATGATTCAATGTGAGTGTGTTTGTGTGTGTGTGTGTGTGTATTATCCTCACTGTGTTTGTTTAATCCATATAATCATTGTTAAAATTAGAGATATGTTGATGTTTTGATCCTACCCACTTTGAGATGTACATGTATATTCTTGATTGACGTTTTGATCTGTAAATGATACTTTTTCCATAATTGTTAAAATTATGCTGTAAACTCTATCGATTATAAATTTCTACTTGAGCATACTTTAACAGTTTTGACTTCCAAAGAATGGTCAAGTGCTACCTGTCAATTATAAACCTGAATATATTGTTTAATGATGAAATGATATAACCATTTATAAATTACATAAGATTAAAAAGGTGCAGTGATATCTAGGCTTCCAAAATTTGCTTAAAATTTTGCAGGTTAAGGATTTTGTTATAAAGAAATCAAACTTTTCCCTATCCAAGCTACCTTGACTAAGTTCAGAAAGAAGTATCATATTATTTTTTTCTTCATCTTGGATTTGTTCAAGGAGAACAAACACATTCTGGCCATTTTGGATGTAGAGTGTCTATTTTTCAATATGAAATTTTACTGAATTACATCCCCATAGTATGAAAGAATATAGAACCTAGACAAGTTTCTCAAAATTTGAACCCCAAGTGAAGAACAGTCCATTCAAGCCTTCAAGATGAAAAAATGGGGAAATTTTATACAAAAAATAAATCCAAATGCTTTAGAACCACATGACAATTGTAAATAGCAAAAACAGAGCAAAAAAAAAAAAAAACGAGGTTTGTCTATATCCAATCTTCTAGCACTGATACACTCTTGCTCCATCCATATCCCTTCCAAAGTGAACAGTAAAAAATTATAACTTTGATTGTAGAATGACATAAGATTTATTATTAAGCAAGACTTGTGAACAAATTTTTGGTCATAAGATTTATTGACAAGCTGAAGCTGGCATTAAGATAAAACCCTTCAAAACCTAGAAAATAACGTAACAAATAAACCAAATATTTTAAACTCTATTGATGAACAAACTGAGAAACAAAAATGTAAAGGTTTTTTTTTTTTTTCCTTGTATGTTGCTACAACTTTGTTTTCTCTTCCCAAGAACGATACGAGGAAACCATTATGCATATGACATATATAGGTAGAATTACTATAATATGAAAAAAAATTCTGGCAGATCAGTCCACATATATGAGCAACTTTATGTTTATTTGAGAGACCAAGTTTATTATCTTTTTGTTAGGAGTAATTCAATCAAGCTTTTTCCCACATCTATGATATGGGATATTACTAGTAGCAATAATTGGAGCTTAATAGTAGCAATAATTGCAACATGCACCCGGTATGTGCAAAATCTCTCTCATAACATGCGGATCTCACATAGTTGTGAGTTCCATATATTGTGAGAGACGGATGCACAAGATCCATTCTACTTTAGTACATAATATTTGTTTGTGGGGAAGGGAGGAAAAAAAAGAGAACAATTAAAGTAAAATAGTATGATACTTATTTTCAAGTTGGTTTTTCTTCTCAACACTTTTAATTTATGATAAAGCGCCTAATAAATAAATAAAAGGAAGAATAAAAAAAGAATAGATGGTTAGGATGGTGTTAAATGGGAGATTAAACAATTACCAATATTTGCCAGAATCATATGTCTTAGCGAGCAAGTGTTCAATCCCTTCAAAGTTCAAATCAACATTGACCCACAAATGCTTCTCCATCCTTTTTAAATCTTCCAATTCAGTTGCTACTTCCTTCATAGTAGGCCTATCCTCCCCTTTCAATCTTAAGCAATTCTCTGCAAAATTTGCCACTTCCTTCAATTGTTCCGTATAGCCTTCATTTGCTATATGTTTCCTAAGAAATTTAAACAATCTATTCTCTTTCCAAGAAATGAGAAAATACGTTACTAAACTTCTCTCCACCTCCGGCTTATCAAATGAAAGTTCCTGTCTCCATGTAAATACCTCTACAAGAACCACTCCAAAATTATAAACATCACTTTTCTCAATCAATTGACTTGTGTGCAAGTATTCAAGGTCTAAGTATCCAATAGTTCCTTGCACCATTGTCACTACTTTTGCTTGGTCTAGTGGAACGAATCTCAAAACTCCAAAATCTGAACTTATGCTATTTTTGTAGCTATCCTAAGACAAATTTCCCATGATATAGTGGATGTCTTGCTTTCGCTATGTACGTACTTGAAGAGGGTACCATTAGGTACGGTATCATAAACTAGTAAAGGAACTGATGTCTCCAAACAATAACCCAATAGTTCAACAAAAGGTACAATTAGCTCATTGATAAACTGCTCAATCTGCCTTTGATCTACTATTTTGGATTTCTTGATGACGACAATCCTATTATTCAGTAAAGATATTTTATAAAAAATACTGAACCCTCCACGACCATTTATTTTTAGAGTTTTATCATAATTATTGATACCTTTCAAGCTTTTTCTATGGTGAAGATTTTGGCGTTTTCAATCGATTTTTCTTTTTTTTTAAGATTTATTGTAAAAATAAAATTACCATTTTTCTTAGAGAACTTTTCTAAAAAGTTTGATCAGATTTCTTTGCTTGACTATCAACTATCAAGTACAACTGAAAGCAATTGACCAGCATTACTATTAAGCCTATGCCAACACCTACACTTCTAAGGATTTGAGAGGTGGAGGTTCTAGGTTCGAATCCCACAATAGAAAGCCCCTAGGAAATAATTTCATGCTCTCAGCTCAAGGTCACTAGCGTCCTCGATAGAGTTGAGTGCACATTATGGTTCATTCAGATCCTCTGTTCCCACAAGCCAGGCCCAACAGGTAGGGTGTCACTATGGTCATGCCCAAGTGGAAGACACCAACTTAGGTTGCCCCCCCTTACCCCTTTTTCTTTCATAAAAAAATAAAAATAAAAGTATTAATAATTGAATATTTGACTTCATACTATTCTAAGAGCAAATTGGTGGACTCAGAACTCTATCCCACAAGGATAATCAAGTTGAAGGATTACATATCTCTCAAAAAAAAAAAAAAATTTTGAAGGATTACATTAAAGGTTTTTTTTTTTTAATACATTTCATATAATACCCTCACAGAAACAAACAAGTTTTAAAATTGTTGTCACTCTATGTAGGGAAGTGGCACATAAAACCTAAGTAAGCACTGGGCCTTAGACTAGAATGGGTCCAGAACATATCATTCTGAAATATGGGGCCCCACTACGGAGGCGCATACCTTGGAGCACTGATCAAAGGTAAAACAAGAAGTCATTAGAAACACCCTCAAGATCCCAAACCTCGGAATCCGACCTAACAAGACTCATCACCCTTGGTCCGAGCATGAGTAAACCACTAGAGTCACTCGAGATGAAGGCCTATTGATTACACTACCTACGTCAATCCGTGTTTCAAGCTACCAAAGGCATCCTACCGAGGTATGCGCGAAATATCCAATGATGTCCTCCGGATCTTCCTAATGAATCCATATCAACCCACCTGACACCATTGCATTTAATGCAACAAATAACTTTTCAGAATAAAACACCAAGTCTTTGTTCACCATAACCTCAAGAAAAGAAGAGTTTGATGGGACAGAAGGTTGCCCAACTATACCAGGACAGCAACTACTATGGCACATGCTGGAGAAGAAAATAAAGAGAATTAAGCAAAGGAAAAAGGATAAAGAAGAAGAAAGCGGAAGAGTATAAAAGGAAAGAAGACAAATAAATGAAGACAGTTTTTGAACAATTGAACAAAGAGATAGAACGGAAAAAAGAGAGGAGCGAAATATATAGTACTGAGGAATGTAACAGTTAATATTATATGAATAATATCCTTGACACAATTTTATAAAGCAGAGAGTTATCTAGTTCTTATTCAAATTTTCCATTGCAGATTGTATTAAGCCCATAATATAAATTAATTGTGATCATAAGCAAGTAGTGAAGCCCGTACTAATTTCTTGCTTCCACACTCTACCTTTTACTTATCACCAAAAAAATAAAAAATAAAAACAACACCACCACTTAAACCTCTACCTTGTGTACAATTTCTTCGATCAAAGACAATTCTTGTTGTACATGAGCCTCTAGATTAGCATAGTATGCATAATCTTCATTTGGGGCTAATTCCAGTTGTGGTGGTACTATAGTACATCTGTAGCCATCTACTTTCAGAAAGCTATGCCATTAAAGTTTGACAGTCATCTTGACCAACATATTTGTGAATGATTAGTTAGTTCCTTTCCTCAGCCCCCAGCGCCTTCCTAGTTCCTCCACCCACACTTCTGCATTTGTGTTGCTGAAATCTATCAAATGCTCTTGTACGAGAGCCACTATTCATGCTTGGAGACTCATGGATTTTGATCTAATTTGAATACGGCTTTCTTCACTGAATCGTGAAGTAGTTCTGCGTCAAGTCTTTATGGTACAATACAGTGAAAATTTCCCCCCTCTTCCTTGCCGAAAGGACAGACATGAACTCCTTTCCACTAAATGGAAATTCAAGTACACAATGAACAAGTTGTTATATATAAAATAAAAAAATAGTAGGACAAATTTTATATTCTAATCGAAGGAACTCATTTGAGCTAGGGGATATAATCTGTAGCTTCAGTGGAGTCACATTGCATTCGAGTGAAGTGAAGAATGGCATGCTTCTAGCAAGTGACCAATGCACTTTTTTTTGTTTTTTTTTTTTGAGAAACAAGACCAATGCACTTACGAAGTATGTAATATTACTTAATATTATGAAGACAGTCATTAAATTGTACAGATGATGAGCATCATAGTGTGGAGATGGATGATAGGTATCAGTACTTTTACTTAATAAAAAAGAAAAGAAAAGTTGAAAGACAAAAAGGATTAATCTATTATTTCAAATTGGACATGCAAAAGAACTTATATGTGTTTCTTAAGAGCTTGTTTCCTAGAGCTCAGGATGATGCCTTCTGGTTGGCAAGGGTTCCCTCAACCGGTAGATTCTCATGTTCCCGTGCGCTTCTTATATGACTCTTCCAATTTCAAGTACTTGCTTCCAAATTCATCATTGCTATTCCCTAAGTTCCGTATACTCTTCTTGCTTTCAATTCTAGGAACATTTGCACCCTCTTTGTAGTAATGGAAGTTACAGAAGAACTTTGCAGCTTCATCATTGAGTCCTTAGTCCTTTCCAAATGGGGTGTGGCATTGATGCCATGCCATTTGAAGTTTGTATACATTTGTTCTTTGAAGTTAACTGCAATTGACCACAAAAGTGGTAAGAATTAAGAATCACTAATCACCATGTATCCATTATTAGCATGTTAATTATTTTTGGTTGGAGATAGCGTGAAAGAGATGAACAAATCAAGGGGGGCTCAAAGCTTTGAGTTTTAGCCCACGGGGCATAAAGGATTACTATTATTATTAGTATTATTATTTAAATGTAGCTGATCTTTTCCACTAGAGAAGTTTTGGGTCTTTTACTTCTTGGGACTCATGTTATATGTGGATAATTATGGAGAAGATATTTGCTTGTATTGCCATTTATCTACTACAAATGAAACTATGTTTTGCTATAACGAGACATAGACCCACGCGATACGTGGAAATAAATAATTATTTTGTATTGTAATATAATGTATAATTTTTTCACTAAATTTTTTAGAAGATAATTTGTTCCCCCTAAAAATTAAAAAATTTCTATTTAGTCCACTCGATCAATTTCGATCCCCCTTCAATCCATTTTAGACTAATTAGGCCTTAAATTGATTCTTTTTGTAGATTATCTTTTCAATTTTAACTCAAAAATTCATTTTTTTCTCTTAATTTTTGGGTTGAAAAGTATGAAATTTTATTATATTTGGGCTAAAATCTTTAGTTTTGAGTTAAAAAAATAGAAAGAAAATACTAAAATAGACATTAGAAAATAGAAATATGAGCCCTAAAAATGCAATAAAAATGATAAATATTCAAAAGTCTTATTCAGTCCACATTGGTTCTATTCGGTCCATTATGTCCTCTTCAGTCTGATTTGGTCCGATTTGGTCCATTTGGTCCTATTTAGTCCATTCTGTTCTGTCCACTAAAGTTCTATTCAGTCCAATTCGGTCTTATTCAATCCGCTTCAGTCTAACTCGGTCCATTCAGTCTACATTGGATTTATTCGGTATTGGTCCTATTCTATCCACTTTGGTCCATTCTGTCCATTGGTCCTATTCTGTCCATTCTATCCACTTTGATCCTATTCGGTCCATTATGTCTACTTTGGTTCTATTTTATTCTATTCGGTCCACATTGGTCCTATTCGATCCATTCTGTCTACTTTGATCCACTTCAGTCCTATTTGAGTCATTTGGTCCACTTTCTTCCTATTCGGTCCATTTTGTGCACTTTGGTTTCTATTCGGTCCATTCTGTCCACTTCGGTCCCATTCAATCCACATTGGTTCTATTTCGTTGGATTTTGTCCCACACGGTCCATTCTGTCCACTTCGGTCCTATTCAGTCTATTCATTTTTATTCAATCATATTCTGTCCATTTGGTCCACTTTGGTCCATTTGGTCCAATTCGGTTCATTCGAATCACTTCGGTTCATTTTGGTCCACTTCGATCAATTTTTGTACACTTACATAATGAGAAACAACATGTTTGGGTTGAAAACACCCTATCTAAATCCAAATTTATTAAAAAAACATAAATCTCAAACTCATAATATCTAAAATCTTAAGTATAGCATTTACTATTGTTATGCTTTTGTTAAGCCACATTAATGTAGCATTGTAGTCCACTTTGGTACTACTAAATTTGAGTAAAAGTCTTTCTAAATATAAAGGCTATGAATATACAAATGTAATCTTTAGGGCAATTATTCATTTGTTTTAACATCGTTACTTTTAAATGAATTGCATGAGGTTGATTATACATTTAATCAAAATAAATAAATATATACATACATACATGTATGTATGTATGTATGTATGTATGTATAATTTTTATTTAAATAAATTATTCATTCTCTCAAAAGAGACTATCATGATAATCGAAACTCTTATCAAACTTATACTGAATATGTATAATTTATTCTCTAAATTTTATTTTAGAGAGAGAGAGAGAGAAAGAGAGAGACCACTTGTCAATGGGAACTAAAAAATACAACAACAAAACGCATAAACCCAAAATAGAGTTTTAAAAATCAGAATGATTCATCAATATAAAATAGAGTTGCAAGAAAGAATAAAAAATCAAGAGAAATAAAATAACCACTTTTCAAGAAAGAATGTGAGAGAGAATAATAAGAAATTTATAGAAAATAATATAAGAAGAAAAAAAGTAAAAATAAAAAATATAGTAATAAACACCAAATTATCCAAGTTATGTTATGTAA
Source organism: Quercus robur (assembly GCF_932294415.1). Lineage (NCBI taxonomy): Eukaryota > Viridiplantae > Streptophyta > Magnoliopsida > Fagales > Fagaceae > Quercus > Quercus robur. The sequence continues at coordinate 38,493,688 of NC_065544.1, forward strand.
TAAAATAACATTATATTCTCATATACTATCTTTATGATGCAATATGATAACATCTATGAAATTAAAGAGAATAAAAAAGATAACAACTTAAAAACACAAAAATTAATCACATCAATCCAAAGTAGAGTACCAAATAATGCAAAAATTCATCAACGTAAAGTAGAGATGCAAGAAAAACCTTTTTTTTTTAAATCCACCAAAAATGAAAAAAAAAAAAAAGTTTGAGAGAGAGAAAGAGAGAGAAATAACATTTTTTTTGTGAAAAAAACTATGAATAGAATGGAAAAAAGAATTGTAAATTTATAGTAAGAGGAGGAGAATAAGAAAAACAAAAAATAAAGGAAGATAAAGGGATAGAGGAAAAGTGATATTAAGGTTAATAGTAGTGGGGAGATGAAAAGGTAAAAAAGAGGGAAAAAATTAGAGAAAGTATAACAATAAGTTGGGAAATAACGAAATTAATAAAAAAAAAAGAATTAAAATAAGAGAGAGAATGTTAAAAATGAATGGATAATGTGGCCGTTGATGTGGTTCAACAAGAACATAGTAACAATACGCTTCAACTTTTAGATATATATAGAATATAGATTATTAGCTTTCATGTTGGTGGGCTCCTTTTTCATTTCCTTTATAGATGTAACTCGAGGTTAAAACTTATTTATTTGTTCAAAAAATGAAATAGTGAAGACGATGAATTGCTGGAAAAGTCTAAATAAAGTTCCAAGTTAAAGTAATGCTGCATCTACTACAATTTTGTCCCAGACTGTTGTAGCTGCTTATAGAGTGATGGCAAGTGTGGTATCAAGAGGTTGTTTTCTTTTTCTCGAAATTCAGGGGAAGTGGTGGAATGTGATATATGTTGTGTGACAATTCACCTAGTTTGTGCCTTTGTTACCTAATTTAAAATATAGTAAATCTTGTAGTACATATGAATATGATATTCCTCTTAGGCATTGGGACTATTTTTCTTTAAATCTAAGCCTTCTGAAATTTTAAATTATTGAGTATTCTAATTTAATTTACTGATTTTATGTTTAGAAATACTTGGGAGTGTATAAGAAGCCCTGGCACCAACTACAACTAGATATGTGTAGCAGTGTAGTTATGAATGCTTGAGCTGAAAAATATGTAATGCTTTCTCTTTTGTTGCTTTAGCACTAACCAAATATTTGTCGTGATCTTTCTATATCTTTTTTCTGTGTTTATGTGCCCTCAGATCATGGTTGTGTTTGTGCTAAGAATTATTTAATCGATCTTTTTTATCTGACAGCATAATTCCATAAGAATATAGTCATATACTTGTCATTGCTTGAACAAAATAAACTCAATTCTCTTATTAAAATATGGTTTTTTTCTTATTATTTGTATTAATCAGTTGATTTTTTCTTATTAAAATAGGTTGATATATTAACTCTTTTTTTTTTTTTTCGATAGGAGGTTGGTATATTAACTAATCTGACTACTTGTTTGATAAAATGGAATTATGAACAATTCAAAATTTGAGATTATACTAGGTATGACTTGATAGAATATGATAGAATCAGTTATCAACTTACCAAAAAATAATATTTCCTGTAAATTTAACTGATTCTATCCTTGCTTATTTAAGAAAAAGATTTAGTATTTTTTGAATATAAAAAGTAAATATGATGAGATGCCATTAAAAATCAATTATCAATTTATCATTCTTTATTTGGTGGTATGAGATTTAAATGAAGCAGTACATATATATATATATATATATATATTTATTTATTTATTTATTTATTTATACTACTATTTAAAGGACTTTTCCTGTGTGAGATCCTTATTTTTTTGTTCAAAAATGCCCATACATCCCTATGTTTATGTAGAGACAAAACTAAAGGACAATTCGGTAAAAATACAATTTTAACTCCTACTAAAACATTGCCTAACAAATAAGGTTACTCACCTGTTGATTTTCAAATTATTTTATCTACTTATAAATTATATTTTCAAAATAAAAATTATATATAAAAAGTAAAGATAGATTTTTTTTTCCAATAAAATAGGACCAATAAGCCAACATTTTCATTAAACCAAAAGAAGATTAAAAATAATAAACAAATAAATAAATAAGCTTCATTACACTCACGAAGCGCATGTGATTCGGCTAGTACCTTATTAAATCCTCACTATAAAATGTATCCTCTCAACTTTCAAGAACAAAGGGAGAGGATCTAGTCTTTGCGTTTTGATTTAAGGACATGTATTTTTGAAACCATTTACATTAGGCTAAATGCTATCTTAAACGTATAAAAGAACAATTATTATGATCTGTTCAAATTATATCTCAAATGCAGTCCTAAACTTGCTAATTGGGAAGCCCATAAACCCAAGGTAACAAAAATAAATGCAGTACCTGTTGAAAATCTATTTGGGCTTTTAAGCTAAAGAAGTTTTCCTCAATCGTCTATGGTTTGGGCTAAGCCTTGCAACCAAGCTTGGAAGGTTTACCAACATGAATGCATTTTATTTTAGCACCCAAAACAAGATAGAGCCAGAGAAGCAACCCAGTTTCATTTTAAGGACATGGTGAGGCACTTTTGACGTTAATTTTGTAACATTTTGTGACAGTATTCATAAAAAGGATTGCATGAAACCGACTTTATTATTAGGAATTTAATTTTTAGCCTTTTATTTTCCTAATACAATCTAGTGGATGGGCTGGTTTGGAGTTCTAACTAACCACACTCAGGGATTTCAGTTAACCCGATAGATAAAATCTCTTGTCGTTGAAGAAGAGATTTGAGATTTTGAACTCTGCCTACATGAGCAATTATCATCAACTTTTAGAATAATGTTTGAGAATTGAGATCCCTTTTTATTTATCTTTTTTTTTTTTTTAATAAAAACGAACAAAAAGGTTGGAGCTCTTATCAATTGGGACAGGTAGCTAATTTGCCCCACAACAATGCGACACAAATGAGTAATAACACTGTTTATCCACATTTCAAAAACTTGATCGAGTAGTTTAAATGAAGAGTACAAATAATTGATGCAGAATAATGAAGACAGACATGCATGTGACCGGAAAAAATCAACCATTTCCTGGGACCTAATAAACATTTTGTACGATTATTGACCCCCTGGCCCCTGCCAACCAAAACCACATACAATTAGCTAAAGTCAGTTAACAGTTACTTTCTATGTTGATAATTATGGAGAGCAGCCTATTCAAAATTGATAGCATTAAAACCCAAGACTTATTGCCCCAAAATTAGTCTACCTAGGTCCTAGATTGTGACAATTTCAGACACCCATTGCAATCATGAAGTAGTATTAGTATTGCTAAATCTCATTAGCTTTGAATATATCACAGAAAATTGATATCCTAGGTGTCCTTTACCTAATTTTTCTCGAGATATTCCACAGCAAATTGATATTTCTAATTCAAGTGTCAATCTTCTTTTCTTTTCTTATCTTTTTTAATTTTAATTTTAAAAAAAAAAAAATCGGAGAGATCATTTAATCTTAAGTAGCTTCGGTAATGCACGCCTTGATTAAGAATACTTTGATAATACAATAAAAATAGTGATGATGACTGTTTGGACAAAGTTAGACCTTGATGTTGATTTTATAGTGGATTTAATAAACTTTAAGAAATAATCAATTATGTAATTCGGATTATTACAGGTTATATTCCACAGAATAAGTAAGAGATCAAATATAGTAAAACAAAGTGCATATTGATATGATGATGAAGTGGAAAACTCAAGGACAACAATTGAAGAGAGAAAAAAACACCATGGAGACTTCTATTTTGCTACCCATATTCATAATTGCTACCTGTCCAATCTACCCACGTGGCCACTTGCACCTCCCACTTCTTGGAAATTTCTATTTTGAATTCCTTCACATAAATTTCCTGCTAGTGACTTCAAGTTTACCGCTTCAAGTTTAGCATCTCAAAAAGTTACTTTATTCATTTTAACATCTCACTTTACAATACATCCAACATCAAAGGTTCTATTATTTTACCACTTCATTTTTTTTTTTTTTTTATGTTTTCAAATAACTACCATTCATACCATGTTTTTTGTATCCAATAACTACCATTAAACAAATTTTTTTTTTCAGCCAAAAAAAAAAAAAAACAAATCCTTTTTTTTTTTTTTTTTACAATCTCTAACAGCCCATTGTAGCTAGATTGCAAAATTAATAGGATTTGCAATTCTTGATGGAATATGCTTTTTACAAACTTGATGTTAAAATTTAGCATTTATAGCATTTACAATTCTTAATGAGAATGCTCTTAATGTAAAACATGTAAGATAAAATAATAATATGAGATTCTCAATCAACCAAGAATGTGTGGAGGATGTGTTGAGAAAGGCTTGATTGATTGAGGATGTGTCAAGCAGGTGTCAAGATTTTAGAATCTGCTATTTCCTCACGATGATCTTTGATCTTCGTCTTGAACTTGAAATACAACACTTTATGATGCACAAAATTCAACATTTTTGTCATGACTTGCTAATATTTAATCTATTAAAATTAACTAGATAGCAACGAGCCAAGTTTTGTAGAGTAGTGCATATTCAAACTTAGCTCATTAGGAAAAATCAAAAGTTTGAGTTTGGCCTGAGCTTGTGACAAGTCTAAAAATAGTATTTGAGCTTGAGCTCGTAGGAAAGCCAAAAAGTTTGAGCCTGGCTTAGCTTAGCTTGATTAATTAGTCAAGCCAAACTCAAACTCGAGCTTAGGTTAAGGTTTTGAGCTTGAGATCTAAAAAAAACTACATTATTAAATTCTTAAATTTCTAAAATTAACAAAAAAGAAAAAGAAAATAGTATACTCATTTTATCATGCATCTAGTCTTACTTATAATTAGCCATTATTCAAATTAATAATTTACATAATTATTCATTCATTCTTCATTCCTTGTCTACACTTCAACAATTGTTCAAAATACAATTTTTACATTCACGTTAGATAGTAAAGGACTAGAAAAATACATGTTTGTAAGTATTATGAATGAGAAAATACTAACATATTTCATAACTTTACTTTGGATGATTAATAGGAATGAATCATATGTGGCCTACTTAATTATTTATTTATGTTTAAATGTAACTATAGTCTAAAGTGGTTCTTGATCAATTTAAAGGGAATGAAAAAATTAAGGTAATATAAGTGGTGATCTCATATTGACCATGTCATTACTAAGATATGTGTAATGAGTATATTTAGTTAACACATTTAAACTTATAAATGAGTCTATACTTGAATTGTTATATATCAAGCCTAATAGCTCACGAGCTTATTCGTGAACAATTTTTTTTGCTTGGGCTCGGCTTATTTATTAAACGAGCCTAAAACTAAGACTCAAATTTAGCTTGTTTTTAAACAAACAAACATGAACAAGATTTTTATCGAGCCGAGCCTGAGTTGTTTATGATCGACTTAATTTATTTACAACCCTAAACCTAACAATGATAATGAGGATAAATTGATAATATTAATTAACATTCTTACAAAAAATTTGTACTTTAAAACGTAGATATAATAATAATAATAATAATAATAATTGTAAGGACTCAATTTGTAACGACCCTAAAATGATATTGGGTTCGCACATTAACAGGCCCAAACAATATAATTTGTAGAGCGTAACTTTGAAAGGCTAGGCCTTGGTCACCGGACGATGGTTAGTTGTGGTGCTCATAGCGATTTGCCCAAGGATAAACCTGACGTGCTCAACAATAATCTATTCCGGTACATCATGAGTGGCTCCGGTCTTAAGACCGTGTTCAAGGAACTTCATATCCTTATTCTTCTCCCTTTCTTGGGACTCCCTGGTCTGGAAGCCCCACTCTTTTTGGCGCACAAGTCTTTACATTATATAGCCCTTCTCAGTTGATCGTGACCCTCCACCTGTTTATCAGGCAGGTTCCTATTCGAATACCTGTCCCATCAGCCGCCTCCCCTTGCTTTTTGTTAGTTGCACTAACCGAAGCCACACTGTTTAGGCGTCTTTTCTCATTAATATGGCTAGGACGTTTGTGGGCGCATTCAATGCGGAGGTGACGTATTTACCTTGAACCACTCCCACTCTGTACCCCCATGTGGGTCCCATTCTACTCGCCTCTTCTTCTGAGGGCATTTTGGAGGCAGCCTTCAACGAGATGTCGCTCTTCCCTTTGAAGTCTTGGGATGCCGAGGACAGGGCCATCCTCAGCTATGTCTCTAGGCTATTTGGCCTTTCCCTACTCATCCTCGGCAACTACCATCCTCGGCGCGGGTCCTGGGCCTTAATGGAAAGTGGGTCGAGTCGTAAGTTCTCTGGCCCCACAATAGCCCCTCAAAATCCTGCTATCCGGCTCCTCGGACGGATAGGAGGGTTTTGATGACGTCTGTCAATGCTTTTCAATCCTTGTCACCTATCGATTCCCAAGACTTTTCGTCTGCCCGAAACACGTTCTTAGAGCCTTTGGAAGGTGAAACGTGTCCTCATTAAATGCGGGCGGCTCTGTGCTTCCCACGTTCAATGGCGTGATGGAGAACTAACGATGGAGATTTACTTGCCTTTATGGGCGGGAAAATTCGTGCAGTTACTTTCGATGGAGGCATAAATGATTTTTGGAACTGATTTGTCTCTTCATTTTTGTACTTAAGAGTTCTAGCGCATATACCCTGGGTTCATCTGAACTTTCGTCCAAACTCAAGTCTATCTCCAGCACAGAAAGCCTGTCCGAGGCACCTTTCCTCTTTTCTGTAAGTTCTCTGCCTTCATTAACTCGTACTTTTTCTTTTCTGGGTTTACTTTTCTCTTGTTCCCTTCTTTCTCCTGTCATTGGTTAAGTTTGTTTAATAACTCTTAGAGATGGTTAAATTGAGACTGAGGAAATTGGTTGATACTGAAGAGGCGATGGAAAAGTTCATCGCCGATTATAGGATTCCCCCTAACGTGAGTCTAAGGCACTGTAAAATGGGGGAGTGGCACATTCTGAGAAGGATGGGTGAGGTGGTAATTCCTGTTCTCGCCTTCGTAGAAGGGGGTATGAGAATCCCCATGGGGCCGGTAACGAAGGGTTACCTTAGGCACTTCCGATTAGCCCCCACCCAGTGCACCGGCAACATGTTTAGAATTCTGGGTTGTGTGGATGCCTTAAACGAAAAGATGGGGCTAAGATTGACCCACCATGACGTGAATTGGTGCTATAATCTCCAAAATTTGAAGGGAAAATCCTATTACATGAAGACGAGAGACGAGAGGGTTCGACTAATCCAATGCCTCCCTGATTCCAACAAGGGGTTAAACAAGGACTTCCTTATCGTATCTGGTGAATGGCATGATGGCGTTCCATGCCCAATGGTGGAGGGAGAACCAGGTGGGGTATAGAGTATGGAAGGGTGCCGATCCTTTGCGCCATTTTAATTTGATGTGGTTCGGTTACTAACCATGTACATGTCTTTTTCTTGCAAATCCAAATGCTTTTCACCGACACTTTCACCTAGTTAACCGGGTGGACTTGGAGACTATTCTTCAAGCGGCAGTTTTCGTAAATGATGAGGATGGTCAAGTCAGAGCCGCTCACAAAATCTTAGCGTACGCTCCCCTTCAGAAGTCATTTGCCGACCCAAGGCACGTGATCAACGCTAGCCGTCCTCGGCTTCCAAAAATTACCGTAGTCGAATCAGGATTTTTAATCTCCGAAGGATCTTCTGTCCCAGAGGGCATCCCATTGGTGGACCTCTCCCCATCTCACCAAGCAGCGGAGGACGAAGGCGAGTTGGGTCAGTCCGAGGAGGGATTTGGGGTATTTGACCAAGCCGACCAATCCGAGGATCCTTCTGGTGATCTAGGTGACCCGGCCTTGTCCGAAGCGGAACTTTTGTCAATAGGGACATCTTTCCGAACCGAGATGGGACTTAAGAGAAAGCCTCTGACCAGCTTACTCGACCTCCTCGAGGGTCAACTGGGGAAGGGTGCGCAGGGAAAACCGCAGTCTAGTGTTCCCTCCTCCCCATCTCAGCCTCAACCCATCCAGACGAGGTCTTCATCTACTAAGCTAAAACCACAATCTCCTCGTCCCCAACTTCCTACTCCTTCTCAGTCAGCTCTGCCTCCTCGGTCGAAACCCACCGACTCAAAGAGAAAGAGGAGTCCCAAGGGGAAGGAGTCCATGGAAGGGGGAAAGTCCCAATCCTCTCAGGAGAGGGATGAGACCTCGCGAGCCCAAAAACAGCTGAAGATTGGGCACCAAAGCAAAAGGAAAGGAACCGAGGCCCAATCCACCCAAGGCAAGGGGAAAGGGACCGAAGCCCAATCCACCCAAGGTAAGGGGAAAAGGATCGAAGCCCAATTCGCGCCGAGTGCTTGGCTTCCCGCCCCCATGCTCCACGGGGAGCCATTGCTGGAAACCGCGTCCATGAGGGACCTCGGAAACAACGAGGGCGGTTATGTGGCCGACGCATTAGGGAGAACCATGTTGCTTCCCACCGATGTGGAAGAATTGAAGAACATGAGGATGCAAGAGGTTTTCCTCAGTGCAAAGAGATACTTGGGCATGGTAAGACTCTGGAAACCTAAAATTCTATTAACTCTTGCTCCCGGACTTTCACTCACGATGTATTTATCTCACTTGACAGGCTCTCCAGACCACCTATAGTATGGAGGAGGAGGTTAACAAGCAGAGTAAGGCCGCCGAGAATGAACGCGTCAAACGCATAGACACCGTGCGGACCCTCAAAACTTCCAAGGACGACCTCGCAAAGGCTAAGGAGGCCTTAAAGGAGGCTATCCGAGAGAGGGATAGTGCCTCAGCGGGTTTAAATGGCGCCCAAAAACAGGCCGAGGAACAGACAAAACGTCTACTCGAAGCCGAGGATCAGTTACAGATAGCCAAGAACCAGATCAGTGATTTGAAGAAAAAACTGATCATGGCAGAGAATGCTAAAGGCGTGGCAGAGTATGCCCAGGACGAAGCTTTGAGGGCCAAGCAGGAGGCTGAGTTTGCCAGAAACGAGGCCGAAGCTGCTAGGGACAAGGCCGAGGAGGAGGGTTACGAGACAGGGGTGGCTGAAACCCAGGCCTCCCTTAAAACTCAAATTCCTGCAGTATGCAGACTATACTGCTCTCAGGTTTGGGGAGAGACCTTAAAACGAGCTGGGGTGGATGCTTCGTCTGACTTGTGGAAGGCGGAGAGCATATTTTACCCTCCAGCCATCCGCGAGACTGCCTCCTCCAGCTCCGAGGCTATGCGTGATCCACAGGAGGCCAGTGCTGCTCAGTCAGAAGTTGCTCAGATCATCGTCCCCTCCGGCGAGTCGACCGATGGAAAAGAGCCTCTTGATGTGACAAAAGCACCTGGAGATCTGAATCCCGAGATGTCCAAGGAAGGTGCCGAGCCGACTGTCAGTGCTCAGATTCCTAATGCCGAGGAGCCAGCCATCCTTGCCCAGCCCCTACAGGCAATTCCTCTCGCTGAGGTCCCCAAGAGCACCGACACCGATCCTGCTCAACCTTCCCTAGAAGGGACTGTTCTCCAGGGCATCGAAGCAAGTCCTGTTCTGCCTTCCCAGTATGTAGCCGACACAGAATTGAAGAAGTAGAAACCCCGGCCAGCCTCCGCATTTGTTTTTAGTTTAATGATTACTTAGTTTCTCTTTTATTTTGAAAACTTTATAGTTTGCTTGTAGTTGAACCTGTTGAACACATATATGAAATTCTTTTCTTCCTCTTTCCTTTTGATTACATGTTAGTTGCCCTCGTCGATACTTACTATTGTTACGGACCTTATGATTTTTGAACTAGTTATCTTAATAAGTATAAATAGTTATGCATACGATATATTTAGAATCATGTTTCGGAATGCTAGCTCACCCACACCCATAGGGCATTGAACTCGTGTCTGAACCTCCTTCAGTGGAGATATAGGCATCATCCGAGATGTCCCATGTGTTGTTAGGTCCAACTTGGTATCCAGATTTAGCTTTTAAGTAGTTGGTTTCTCCATAGGTTTGAGTCCGAGGACCATGCAATACCTTGGTTCTGTCCAAAACTTAGCTTTTTAAGTAGTTGGTTTCCCCATAGGTTTGAGTCCGAGGACCATGTAATACCTTGGTTCTGTCCAAAACTTAGTTTTTATGTAGTTGGTTTCCCCAAAGGTTTGAGTCCGAGGACCATGCAATACCTTAGTTCTGTCCAAAACTTAAATTTCTCTTTAAATAGTTGGTTTCCCCATAGGTTTGAGTCCGAGGACCATGCAATACCTTGGTTCTGTCCAAAACTTAGTTTTTAAGTAGTTGGTTTCCCCATAGGTTTAAATCCAAGGACCATGCAATACCTTGGTTCTGTCCAAAACTTAGATTTTTAAGTAGTTGGTTTCCCCATAGTTTTGAGTCCGAGGACCATGCAATACCTTGGTTCTGTCCAAAACTTAGATTTCTCTTTAAGTAGTTGGTTTCCCCATAGGTTTGAGTCCGAGGACTATGCAATACCTTGGTTCTGTCCAAAACTTAGTTTTTAAGTAGTTGGTTTCCCCATAGGTTTGAGTCCGAGGACCATGCAATACCTTGGTTCTATCCAAAACTTAGATTTTTCTTTAAGTAGTTGGTTTCCCCATAGGTTTGATTCCGAGGACCATGCAATACCTTGGTTCTGTCCAAAACTTAGTTTTTAAGTAGGGGGGATTAGCCCCTCAGCCAAGCCGTGGGACATTGGTTTGGGGGGATTAGTCCCTCGGCCAAGCTCCTAGAACCATCCGCGCTACTGACGCTTCGAAGCGTAGCCCCTGATGGAAAAACGTAGCCCCTAATGGAACTTTATGTTAGAATACTACAACGGGCTGTTGGAAGTGATGGGGGGACTTTCTCGACCCACCGCCTGTGCCAACACACAAGCCTTCCCCACAGACTGTGCCAATTGTAAGGACTCAATTTGTAACGACCCTAAAATGATATTGGGTTCGCACATTAACAGGCCCAAACAATATAATTTGTAGAGCGTGGGTTTGAAAGGCTAGGCCTTGGTCACCGGACGATGGTTAGTCGTGGTGCTCATAGCGATTTGCCCAAGGATAAACCTGACGTGCTCAACAATAATCTATTTGGTACATCATGAGTGACTCCGGTCTTAAGACCGTGTTCAAGGAACTTCATATCCTTATTCTTCTCCCTTTCTTAAGACTCCCTGGTCTAGAAGCCCCACTCTTTTTGGCGCACAAGTCTTTACATTATATAGCCCTTCTCAGTTGATCCTGACCCTCCACCTGTTTATCAGGCAGGTTCCTATTCGAATACCTGTCCCATCAGCTGCCTCCCCTTACTTTTTGTTAGTTGCACTAACCAAAATCACACTGTTCAGGCGTCTTTTCTCATTAATATGGCTAGGACGTTTGTGAGCGCATTTAATGCAGAGGTGACATATTTACCTTGAACCACTCCCACTCTGTACCCCCATGTGGGTCCCATTCTACTCGCCTCTTCTTCTGAGGGCATTTTGGAGGCAGCTTTCGACGAGATGTCGCTCTTTCCTTTGAAGTCTTGGGATGCCGAGGACAGGGTCATCCTTGACTGTGTCTCTAGGCTATTTGGCCTTTCCCTACTCGTCCTCAACAACTACCCTCCTCGGCGCAGGCCCTGGGCCTTAATGGAAAGTGGGTCGGGTCGTAAGTTCTCTGGCCCCACAATAATAATAATAATAATAATAATAATAAATTATTATTATTATTATTATTATTATTATTATTATTATTATTATTATTGGGATTTGTTGGAGTCATAAAGCCAACTTCTTTAACCTTGACCCCAAGCTCTAAGCAATTGATGCACGTTTGATGTTTTATATGAAAATTAAAGCCAATTTGGTACATGTGTTTAAACATATATTTTCAGTTTTTAAACAACATTACATGTATTTTCAAATATTTTTTCACCCACACGTATTTCCAAAAAAATTGAAAATTGTTGTTTAAACACAAGTACCAAATGAGCCCTAAATATGCTAGTATGATTGCATTTAAACACATGTATCAAACGGACCCTAAATATGCTGGTATGATTGCATGTAGTTTTTTTTTTTTTTTTTTTTTTTTTTTGAGAGAAAGTTTCAACCTATGACGTCCACTCCTGATGATATCTCTTTATCATCAGACCAAGACACCAATCAGTTTTAAGTGTAGGCGAGGATTTAACCCTAGATCTTTTATTCAACCATTAAAGATTTTACCAGTTGAGATAGCTAGAACCAAAAGCATGTAATTAGTTAACGTAGTATATTAAAGGTAATACATATCATATATAAACTTAAAAGTTATGTGAAATATTAAAACATCAAGAGAAATGATTTAAAAGTTATTTAATATTTCAAGGAAAAATACTTAATTTCAACTATATATGAAAAATGTAAATTTCATTTCAATCATCTAATGAACAAGGTTTTCAGACCCGAACCGTTCATTGAACCGTAAAAGGGAGAGGTTCAAGGTTTTTGAGGTCGAACCGGAGTCGAACCATGATGACATCATAATTAATTTAATAATTAATTAAAGCCTAAATATAGATATTAAATTTATAAAACTAGCAAAATTGACAATATATTTATATATGTGAGGGAAATTTAATGATTTTCAAGCATATATTTAATAATTAAATAAGAAAGTTAATAAAATAAAATAATAACCATGAAAACATTAAAATTTATGATTAATTTTTGAAGTAAAGTTAAATATCTTTGAAGGATTTTAATTTTTTTTTTTTTAATTCCTTGTAAGAGATGGATAATTTAATTAAGTAAAATAAAATTGTGTTAAGTTGTTTTTATTAAAAAAAAAAATTCTAAGGGGTTCACGGTTCTTGCCACCGGTTCGTGTGGTCCAATCCTGGTTTTAGGGATTCATGGAATTAACAAAAAATCCGATTATTTATGCTTAAAAAGCTGATTTTCATGGTCCGACCTCCCGGTCCGGTCCGGGTCTGAAAACCTTGCGAATGAACATGAAATCAATCTTGAAATATCTTAGAGTTCAAAACGATCAAAATAATATGTTGGATGCAACAATTGGACCATCCAATTAAAAAATCAAGCCATATCACGATCTAATGATAATATACATATTTAGGACTAAAACCATGTGATTAAGATCAATTAATTTTGATTAGACCTTAATTGGATTAATTAAAATTAGTAATATGTCAAAATCCAATTGGTTTAAATTTTAGGACAAGGATGCAACTAAAAGTGTTGGATAAATCGTACAAGATAATTATGACTTTTGAATTCCAATAAGTCTTGTAAGAGGGATGATTAGTTTGAATTTAAAACTCCTAAATATCCTGGGTATCCAATCATTGAAAGATTTCAAAGTGGCTAAAACTTGTAATTATCCTCAAAATAATTAGAAAATCCAGTGAAAAACACTCAAAACTTTGAAATTTGAGGCAAGAAGTCAAAAAGTCAAAATTCCATTCAACACCATGTCAAAGAGGATTAAGTATCGATCGACACTTTTTTGCACCAAACAATAAGTACCGAATCTACCGATTGACACTTTTTTTTTGAAACTCTACCGATTGACACTTTATCCTCATATTTTCAAATTAACGTCAATTTTCAATTTAAATTTCAAATTAAACATACTAGAGGATGAGAGAGAAATTCAAGCTTCCCAACCCATTCTCTTCTATAGATATAGAAATCTATCACACAAAAAAAAGGGGGATTCAAAAATTTTTCTAATTTTTGGAGAATTCAGCACTTCCATAAAGAAACTCTCCAAAAATTTTGAGAGAGTTTCTTGAGAAAGACATTAGTAGATTGCTTCAATGTAACATTGCTCTCTTCAATTAGGTTCATCTAAACAATCTTAGCATCCTTAAACACCATTCTTACAATAATTCTTCAAACAATACAATGTCCTATGCAACACAATAAGCACAACTCCCTCAAATATTTAAGTGGAAGATCCATGGATTGATTCAAGGAGATTAGTGCAGTAAAGTGATCCATAATCTTGAAGGAAATCCATTGTTAAACCACTTGAAAGAGTTCGTGCATGCAAAAATATTTCTAGACTCGATTTAAGTTTTCATAAAATCAATTGTTTAAAATCTAGATTTTTGATGATATGGGTCGATTAATATGTTCATGCATATATGATTAGATTTTAAATTTCATAAAATTCACATGATGAACATATATACACACATATATAATTTCTAGTAATGCTTAGCATGACAACATGATTGGATTAGTGCACAACATGATATGACCATTAATTTCATGAAGACTGATATTCGGGTTGGATGGAATAAGTGCCTAACACTTTTCCATTTCGTAATCTAACCTCTGAATTAGATTTTAGGTTCATAAATTATTCATTATCGGTGCAACTTTATTTTTTTTTAGATTGTAACTAGGAACCAAAGCAATGTAACTTTTTTTACTTTTTCTTAGATTGCAGCCAAATATTAATGTATAGTAATTTTAATTTTCTTAGATTGTAATGAGGAATCAAAAGATTATACTTTTCTCTTTTAGATTGTATATAGGTCCAAAGACATATAATTTTCCCTTTTTAACAATGTAGTTTTCAAACTTATTAAATAAAAAAGTATTTCATGAATTTCTTTTCCTTTTATATAAAACTAGTATATAACCCATGCAAACGCATGGATATATTTAAAATTAAACACAATTTTTATCATAAAAATATAAATAATTAGTCAAATTATTTTTTAAAAAAATAGCATGTAACACATGCATACCTATATAGATACATTTAAAATTAAACACAATTTTTATCATAAAAATATAAATAATTAGTCAAATTTCTTTTTTAAGTAAACATAATTAGTCACATATTAAAATTCTTGCCTAAATTTAATACAACTTATGATCTTTTTTTTTTAATTTTTAATAAGATAGAACATGTGGTGATCTTTATTGTATGGTGATTTTTATTGAGTACATGTGATTGGTTTTTTTATTTTAATTTTATAGTTCATTAATATTAGATTCTTAGTATTTTGTACTCATTAACTCACTTAGCACAAAGATTAAAAAACTTAAGCACAAACTTAAATGGATAATTATGGTGTGGTCCCCACATAAATTAAGACACATGACGCAAAATTAGACTCTAATTTCAAATTCTTATTGAACTTTCTCTAAGTTTTACCTATTAATATATATTAGTATGTAATCCGTACTTACGCACGAAAATGATGAATTGTAGTGGTGCTATTGATGTTAGTTTGAATTATAAAACATATAGGATATTAGTTCGACCAGAACACTTGGACGTGATAAAATAGTTTTTTCTTGCAATTTTCATGATATTAGTTACATAAAGTTTCTCATTACACTGCTATTATATATATAATTTTGAAAATCACTATTAGATACTACATATACAATATCAATTCACAATCATTGTCCGTGAAATTCTATTAAATACAACACACACAAAAAAGAATAAATTAGCCCAATAGTATCTCCTAAATTGAATGGGGATAAGTGCATGGGATCGTTCAACTCAATTACAATTTGTAACGTTCAAGATTCTATCATACAAAATATCTGAATAGAAACAGTATAAAAAATATGCTCATTAATTCAGAAAAAAAAAATAACAGTAAAAATCTAAACAATTTAATTTGCATGGAAAGCTAACAAAAGCAAATTTCAATTTTAAATCTAATTAAATTTTCTCTAAACATTGTTTATATATTGGTTATATATATATATATATATATTTATATATTTATATATTATTAGGTTTTTATGGTTTATTTATATTAAACTCTTCGTTTTCTACATTGAATTAACTCATTTGGCACAAAAATTAAATAACTTACATTAGATGAGATACGTGGCACAAAAATTTTAAAACTTAAATTAGAAGGGACATGTCACGCAAAATTAGACTCTAACTGAATTCCAATTTGAAATCTAATTGGATTTTCTCTTAGTTTTACCTATTAATATATATATATATATATATATATATTTTATGGATATACTTAAAGATATATAGAAAGATGAATGGTATAATTCTGATAGGTACTGTAGTGTGACAATGTGGATATTTGTAGATATTTGTAAATGCATGCATGTGTGGATATTTGCAGATATTTGTAAATAGGCATTGTGACAGTTGTAGGCTATTGATATTTGTAAGTAGGTGTAAGGGTGTGCACAAGTGGTACGTATATAGCTGCAAGGGTGTGCATGTGTAGGTGTGACAACTATGTGTGTAAGGGTGTGCAGGGGAGTGTGCGTGTGTGTGTGCAAGGTGGTGCGTATATAGTTGCAGGGGAGTGGATGCGTGCTTGCATGTGGGTGTGTGGGAGTGTGCAGTGACTAGACTGTACTATAGATAAATTGTACTGCTATTGTATTGCCATTATGGGTTGTTAGTTGGTTGGGCCAGGGTGTCAAGTAGGTAGTTAGTTGGTTACGTGGTGTAGTGCTTATTTGGGGAGGGTAAGGATTGTAAAGCTCATGTAGATAAGAATTTCATTGTTTCTTCCCTATTCTCTCTCTCTACCTTGTTCCTTGTTCCAATTATCAATTCTTCTTCCCTTTCTTCCACTGAACTAGAATCTTATCAAATTCCTATATATATAATTTAAATACTATTAATAGTCATTCTTATATTTTGTTTACTCTTTAAAAAGTCTTGTAAGAATTTTATATTTTGCTAACTCTTTAAAAAGTCTTGTAAAAATATTATAAGATATAAAATGTAAACTATCCATATTTATTTATTACTTCTTAATTTTTGTTATTGTGAAGAACTCTTTTCTTTTACGATTCATTTATTCTAGACTCTTTGGTTTTTTGTACTCAATAACTCACTTGGATGAATATTTATAATGTGGTCCCACATTTGATTCTAAAATTAGAAAATAAAACTCTCTCTAAAAATAAATAATTTAGGACACATGGCGCAAAATTGTATCCAAAATTGAAATTCTTTCTTTTTTTTCTTTTTTTCTTTTTTTAAGAAAAAGATAGTTCCTACTTTTTATTCATGAAAGTGAAGATCAGACAAAACAAAAGATAAAACGTCTGGAGGAATAGACTCCATCCAGACAACTAGAGAAAACAAATGTCTAGCTCTCTGGGTTAAGGCATGTGCAACTGCATTACCTTGCCGAACAACATGAGAGAAAGAATGACTCTAAAAAGATTTTACAAAAGATAAGGTATCTCTGATTAGGTGACCACCTTGAGATTTTTCCCATCCACCAACTCAATGATTGAAGCCCAATTCAAGAGAGAAACGTGTAGCTCGCTTGGCAGCAACTCCAAAGCTTCCACTATGATAGGCTTCTATATCTTCTCCGAAAGAGCAGCCATAACTTCACCCTTGAAGTTTCAGATAACCACTCCAATGCCTACCTCATCAGACTCCCCAAACATCGTGCCGTCGAAGTTAACCATATATATATATATATATATATAAGTGGAGATAATATTCTAAAACTCTCATATAGGGAATAACACATTTCTTTTCCTTTTATATAAAATAAGTGGAGATAACATTGTAAAACTCTCGTATAGTAATCACTATATACTCCTCAGGGCTTAAACCAAGAAATGGTTTTTCTTATAATCTTTTTTTTTGCTGAGTGGTTTTCTTTTAACCAAATTTTTATATGTTTGAATCCTACGTACATATACTAAAACAACTACATATACTAAAACAACTAACATATTGCCATGATTATAAAGTAGATTTTATACAGGGACGAACCTAGGATTTTGAGTTAGAGGGGATAGAAGTAAAAATAAAAAATAAAAAATGAAAACTCCAAATAGGCATTCATATAGTATTAACAAATTATAAATACACAAAATCATTGTTTCTTAATATATTAAGATGCAATCATCTACCAACAAAGACAAAATAATAATAATAATGTTTTTTTTAATACTAGGTTAGCTATGATTTTTTTTTTTTTTTTTAAGTTAGAGCATTCACAATAGTTATGCTAAAAAATTTAGTTTTTAGTACCTCAAAAAGCCACTTTATTTATTTTTACTACCTCACTTTACAATACACCTAACGTCAAATGTTTTATTTATTTTACCACTTTATTTAAATATTATAAACAACTAATTAAAATAATAAGAATGAGAGAGAATTTGAGTTTTTTAAGTGAAGAAAGAGAGATAATCTTAATAAAATATTGTATTTTTTTTTAACAACTTGCTATAATAAACTGGTATTTATTCCAGTTTATTATAATTACAAAATTTTAGTTTTAGTTTCTCTAATAACACATGATTTTTTGATTCTTTTGTGGTAAAATAGTTTTTTTTTTTTTTTTTTTTTTTGCTAAATATAATCACCTTTGTAAATGTTTTTATTATTTTTATTAATTTTTTAGATTGAATAATTGCTAGTTGTGCTAAGCTAGCTAGACTAATTAGAGAGGAGGGAGCCCAAGGCTTTCGAAGATGGGGCAACTGTGGATGAAAAATATTATAAGTAAAAAATAAAAATAATAAAAAGGGTCCAGGGGGCCGGGACCCCTTGGTCCCCCCACCTGGGTCGATTTTATAGGTATCTTTCTTCTAAAAATGGACAACATAATCTTGTGGTTTCTTTTAAATAATAATAAAAAATTGTGCGCCCATCATTCATGGTATTAGTGATGGCGGGACAACAACATAGCTAGCTGTGGTCTAAAAAATTAGGATATAAAGGAAATTTTAAAAAATCTATACCACAAACTATTTCATAGCTTTTTTGTCATAATTGTAATGTGACAGAGTATGGGTGATAGAAAAAAAAATAATAATAAAGTTTATGTATAACAGTATAAATGATTGACAATCACTTATAATCTATCATATTAAAATTATGACAAAAATTTATAAAATAGTTTGTGATCCGAAAACCATTACTAAGCAAAAATTATTAATAAGAGGGAACCTGCTTGGACAAAATGTGACTTGAGTTGATCACCATTCACCACCAAGTCCCAAAATGGGAACAAAGTGGAAATCAAAATCCCATGCACATCGCAGCAAATCATGCGTGTGCGGGGCGGGGACCCATTACGGGTAAGTGTACACTGTGTGGCATGCTTGCCAAGATCTAAGAGAAAATCTGGTTGATCTTGTCTGACTACACGTCTCAAACCTTTATCGGATAAAAAGGGTTGAACTTTTGAAGATCCTCCATGATAGAATGACAGGTTCTCTCCTCGACAAGCGTTTTTATGTCATTGGAGGTCCCCTTATTTGTAAATGGAATAATATTATTGTTCCAAGATTTCATCATGCACTTTCAATCTACATTGGGTTTGAAAGCATAATAATTGCGCTTTTGGAAAGATGGAGATGACAGTCATAAACGTCTCTGCTATATATAAACACCAGAATCTATCCATTAAGTTACGAAACTCTCAACTTTCGGTATATATTAAGTGTGGGTTTGAATTCACGTGCACGGCCACGTTTTGCTTCTTTACACGTCTTCAACTTTTTTTTTTTTTTTTTGGACGCGCGTCTAGCACTATTTATTGTCCATGAACAATGATTTTAGGCTTATAAACAGTAAAAAATAAAGTGAACAGTAATTTTTCACACATTTAAAAATTATTTGGCTACAGTGTTTTTAGTTTTCAGCAAAATAAGTTATATCCAAACGGACTTTAAATTTTGTAGCATTAGGTAAATTTGAGAGTCATGTACATGAGATTCATACCTACAAAATTGAGGATGTGTTTGTTAGATTACAATAATATATTCATATTTGTTAGGTTAAAATGAATTGATCCCTTGCAAATTAATTAATTACCCAAGTTAATTAATTAATCAAATTACATGCAATGGCGTGGTAGCACAAACAAATCACTAAATAACTAAATGCAGGGGAAAATAAATTTGACATAGGTGATTTTGTTTATGAATAAGGAAAACTACCAATGCAAAACTCCATTGAGTGAATTTAAGGTCACCACTCCCACGAATCTACTATTATCAATCATAAATGGTTACAAGTATAAGGAGTCTTATCAAACCCTTTAGCCTATCCCAAAATACTAACTTACGGTTAAACCCTTACCCCAATACCTAATTGGACTTGTATTGTAGCGCAATCTCTCTGTTCAATGCACGAATCCCAGTACGTGACTAACCAATGATGCACAGATCCCAGTACGTGACTAACTCACCAACTTGAAGAAGATTGTTGGCTGCAAAGTTCTTCACTTCATCAACAATGAAGATCAAGAAGCTCATTGGTTACAAAACCCTTGGCATAAAGACGCAATAGCTTCTTCAAAGAGAATGATGAACTAGAGGAATTTCTGCTTTCAATCACACAATGCATGTATTGTTCTTGCATCACCTTGTGACGACCTTTAAAATAATCCTTATATATGTCTAGGGTTGTGAAAAAAGAAACCCTACACAAATACATAGGAATATGCGTGTAATCAGATCTGAAAAGTCTGATTTCGTAATTCTCAACAGATACAGCTTGTGTCGAGTTTATATCGAGCTTCAACATTAAATCTCAATAGAAAGGATTCTGTCGAGACATTTTAATTAACAGCACTCCCTTCATTTGTTTTTTTTTCAGACTTGCATGGTTTCAATACTTAACTTGAACACTTGTTTCTTGAAGTGCTAAACTCATCCTAGATCTACCAAATTACAAGTGAAATGCGTTTTGTCAAAGAATTAGCCAATTACATAAATATATCCCTAACAATATTACTTTCTGTTTGGACATTGATTCTTACACACTGTTTATTATATATCGCTCATACATAAAACTCTAAATATTACATGACATTGTAGACGTTATATATATATATATATGAAATGTATAACAGTAAGTGTGGGAGAACAATTACCATTCTATTTTTATTTTGATTTTAGTGTTAGGATTGTTTCTATCTATTTACCTCTATATTATGGAAAGTTACGAGTGGAACTAAGAGGATTGAGTGCATGGCACGTGGGTTAGCTAGCTAGATATGACAAAATATTGCTCGCAGGCTTTTCACATACACTCCTTGTATCATATTCATATCAAAATCGTAGGGGTAGATGGGTGGATTAGGCCATAGGTTTTTAGGAATTAGGATAGATCTCCATATATATATCCGCCGTATGTTCCAAGAATGGAATCACTACCGAGAAGACTCAAAGGGGTGCAGCACTTGTTTGGCTAATTTTAGGTGGATATAGCATCAATCTCTGGTATCAGGAAATGGAAGCATTATAGTGTTTTCTGTTTGCTTCCAAGAATAAAATTTTAGAAGATCTTGTGGATTTTGATTCCCTTCTTTTCTTTTCTGCCTTTCTCAGTGAAACCCTGACACACACACCCCAAGTGTTTTGGCCTCATTGGAACATACAAAATCTTGGTCCATTATATGTTGACTTGCAGTCAAATAAGTGACAAAATACAATGCACACAAGCTTGATTCCCTTGTGGTGGATAATTTTAGGCCTTTGCAATTAATCTTTATGGTCCCCTTGAGATTCTTCTTGATTGGAGTGTTGGTTATGAAATAAGTTGTGTTTGTGGTATAGTTGGATTGAAATTGGTTTGACTACTAATTATACTATCCATTATGAGTTAGTTCTAATTATTTGTACGAACCTGTGTACAAGTCAAAATAGTACAATATGAGTGCCTTAATGCATTGAAACTATGGATTTTTAACATTCATTTTATCCAAAAGTTAGTTGCAAACCAGCACGACCAGTGGAAAAATTAGCAGATTTGTTTTTTTGTTAAGTAAAAACTAAAATAGTGGATGAAACTTATAAGTATTAATTTTAAACTTTTCTTAAAATGATGTGATTATTTTCGAATAAAATATAGTTGATACAATATATTATATTTTAAAGTTATCTATATTTGTTATTTGAAAGTGTTTTAAATCTTATAAGTTTTTTTTCAAGAAAAAATAATGCATTTTACCTTCAATTATTATATAAGACGAGATGTGTGTGTGTATATTAAATAATGTAATGTGTTGTTGGAATTTGTTTACAGTGCCCTTTACAAACGGTTCAGTCCTTTATAAGTTTTAAATGGCTTAAAAATGAAGCAAATATAAATAAATTAATCACTTATATTAAAAAAAAAAAACAATACTTTAATAACATAATAATTTTTAATTTTATCAAGAACCTACTCAACAGAAGTATAGTAACAAAAAATATTATATTTCAATTTTTAGATATTAATATAGATCAATTTGGGAGTTCGCATTAAGTTAATGCATTAGATTATCACAATTCAAACAAGTTGTTACGATAAAGACAAAATGAGAGAGAGAGAGAGAGAGAGAGAGAGATGAAAACTATAGAATCTCTGTATTCTGTATAGTTTTCTCTACAAAAAAACTATTCAAAAATGTCCATATAGATAGAGTTCATAGTTGACTAAAATTAAGGGCAATTAATGTGTATATTCTTGATCTTAGTTTCGATCAGGGATCTCAACATGTATTAAATATTATAAATATGGTACATGCGCTGTACTAACACTTGTGTGTGTTGGGGGGGGGGGGGGGGGGGGTGGTGATTTTGGTGTAAGTGATATACTAACACAAATTAACACTTGACACATATGTCTGTAATATGTCAAACAATGATCTCATGGGTCTCAATCTAGGGGGCTGCAAATTTTGTAGTTTATGGGATAAGAACTCTTGCTTTTAAAAAGGCCCTTGCCGTCCAACAATTTCCACTCGTACGTACTGTTTTAAGGTGATGGACTCTTTGTTTATGTCTTTTTGCTAGGGGGGTGATGGACATACAGGAATTGTAATATGGACAGATTGAATTGTGCTCTTTTAGAAAACGATCCCTAAGAAAACAATGGGAAGGAGAGTCCAATGACTTTTAAATGGATAAGACGTGAGAGGAAGGAATATTGAACATTGTTTCCAGAATGCTGAATAATTACTCTGAATTGATTTGGGTTTTTGTTTTGTGATAACTAAAATATGCTTTGAGCTCTCCTAGCCATGCAAATGTAACCAAAGAGATAGGCTCTACAATGATAATCAGTCACTTTTCATAGGACCAGAAATGAGACAAATTGTTTGCAAGATTTTCTCTTCTTGGAAAACAGAAGAGCCGTGTTAGACCCACATTACTTTGAAGTTTGGTTAACCTTATATTGATATATGCTTTTTGTCATTTGCTAAATGCAGTTTCTGCTGACCTCTACAATGGCATGCGTACTTTACATTTGAAAGACCTATCAGTTCGCTTTTATATCAAAGCTGTAGTTGGAACAGATAATTTTTTATGCATGTGTAGAATTGCATATTTTGCTTTTGGATAAGCATGTATAGGGTCATATATATATAGTGAAGGAAAAGATTACAAAGAGCTCCCTTACTCTTATGTAATTTAGCACTTCTTAAATCCGCTGGCTTATGTTGCACATTATAAAACATGGTGGCTAAATCTGTCAGCATCGAACTTAAAACATTCCTTCTTGCGTTTGCTTGGATATTGATGCTTTTTGGGCTGATATTTGCAGAAAGATTTTCTTAGAATTCTCTACTAACGCAATGTTGCTTGCATTAACTTATGTGTCCTAACTCCTAACATCAAAATTTTGAAGAGAGAGCTTGTGTCAATTATTGAAAGAGTGATGTTAGATACTACTATAAATTTTAGTATATCTGTTAGTGTCAACTTTTAAACGCAAGATAATAGTAATTAAGAAGTCTATTCACCATGTTATTAATGTGGTATCAATTATATTAATTGTCATATCAATTTGTATTACTTGACGTCAAGAGTTTGCCTTGTTACTTTTGATGACTTCGTCATACCCTCGAAAAGCTTTAGACTTATTATTGTACCGTGAGTTGTGTCATTCCACCTCAAAACCAATTTGTAATGAGGACGACACACCCAAGATTTTTATCATTTGACATCGCACCCCACACCCCGCAAACCTGTTTTTAGAACAGTTGGAGGGAGTTGAATTGCGGTCTCCCAACAATCCCTCCTCACGATGAGGCTCCACTACTCGAATACATGATCACCTTATCTCTTATACCACTTGTCAAACCATGAGATATGACACTCCACCTCAAAACTAATTAGTAATAAGAAAAATACACTCAAGTTTTTTATGGCATTCAACATCGCCCCACGGTCTATTTTTAGAGCAGTCATAGGGAGCAAATGGTGGGCCCCCAACACTTATTAAGTACTTTGATCATAAAATTGTTCGCACTAAACTTAATGGAGAGTGATGTAGGCACAGGCTGGGCTTATGCATCTAGCAAAATTGTGTTGGGAGTAAATAGTGAAGTGTTAGGTCACAGTCATATAAGGAAAGGTGACGCCGAGGCCATGCCTAAGGAATAATATATGTTGAATTCTAAAGGTGACGCCGAGGCCATGCCTAAGGAATAATCTATGTTGAATTCTAAAGCCAGGAGGGATGGTGCAGTGCCGTACTGAATTGGCCTTTCTTGTAGCAATCTCTTTAAGATCTAATGAAGATTCATAGTTACCTATTTGGATGCTTGCCTATAGAGGGACTATGAATCCAGATGTAGCTCGACTTAAGCAAAGCCATCATTGCTAGCACCAAGCCACCAATAATCAGCGAAAAAGAGAATACTATTTTGGATGAGTATCATTGACTCATTTTGATTCCAAAGTATCTTACAGTAGGAGTAGGACCCTTGATCGAGATAATAGATTTTGGGGTTATATCCTCCTCAATTTTCTTATCACCGTATAATTGGATTATGTATGGTTCTTAATTTGAAACAATATACTTTGTCACCCAGTTTACTCTAAGAGTATAGCCATCAAAAGAAACATTTTACTATAACAACGAGAACAACAGCAACAAAATTAGTCCTAAATTTTTCTAGTCAGCTAAGAATCGGGATCCTCAATAGATTAGTCAAAATTGGAGCTATGTAAAATTGTATTTTCTGTCATTATCCATATTCTATTTAATTACTCTTTAATTGACATATCCTTTTTAACTTATACTAATGATATTTTCATTTTTCTTCCATCTTTTTTTTTTATTCCCTCAACATAAATTAACTTACTTTTTCTCACCAATGTATTAATTGTTCTCCTCTAAATATGACCAAACATCTCAAGTGACTCTCCTTTGTCTTTTTATCAATAGGGGCCACCCATATTGTTAACCAAATTTTCTAGTTTCAAATCATATCTTTCAGTGTATTTTTACTAATCCATCTTAACATCTTCATTTCAGTTATACTCATTTTATAGATGTGTTGCTTCTTGATAGCACAAACATCCAGTGCCCTAGAGTATAACTGGTTTTATATCAGCCTTATTAAATTTTCTCTTTGACTTAATAGTTATTATACAATTACATAACACTTGTAATGCATTTCTATAATTCATACGCTATGCTCTTATCCTCCGATTTGAATATTTTGCATTCTCTCCATCTTTATGAATTATTAAGTCAAGATATCGTAAAATTTCATCTGTTGATATCTTTTTGACCGTCAAACCTCACAATCCCATCCTCAAAAGAAATATTTGAGAATAAAAGATTAGGTTAAAAAAGGAGAACATTAAGTACTCAATTTGCTTTTAGAAAAGCTGAATAATTTGGAATAAAATGGATGGTTGATCCGTTTTTAGAGTTGCTCAAAGAATTTGAGAGAGAGAGTCTTGGGATAAAATAAGTCGAGATGCAATATTTAAGCTGCAAATTCATGTTATAAGAATGAGGATATAAAATTTCATAAGGCTAATCAACAGATCTAAGGTAAAGATAAAAGTTAATGTTGGTTTATTTCCCCCAATAAATAATCCAAATCTTCAGTTAATTGTCTTATAATCAAAGTTAACCGTAAGAGTGATATCGATCAATTCATAAGAATTTTAGCTTAAGGACCCAACAATGGAATAAGGATTTTCCCTCTATTGAGTGCAAATTCTAGGACAAAATGGGCTTTTGCCCTTTTCGAGCAAATTAATTAGCTTTATACCCCATTTTCCAAACTAAATAGGGAAATGCCCATCTTTTAAAACTCGATTTATGATAAATCGAGTTAGGAAAAATAAAATTCTGAAACCCTATAGTGGCATTTTAATGAGCCTATAGTGACGTTTTTAAGACCTATAGTGACCTTTTTTAACTCGACTTCAATAAAATCGAGTTATAGGCAATTTTTTTACCTATAACACGATTTCATTGAGTTCAAGTTAAAAAAAGTCACTATAAGTCTTAAAAAACGTCACTATAGGCTCCTTAAAACGCCACTATAGGACCTCACTCGATTTATCATAAATCGAGTTTTAAAAGAGGGGCATTTCCCTATTTAGTTTGGGAAAGAGGGTATAAAGCTAATTAATTTGCCCGAAAAGGGCAGAAGCCCATTTGGTCCGCAAATTCTATTTCAAAACCAAAAATTTTCAACTATGTTTTTCTCCCTTCCGGTCAAAACCAACATAATATGTCATTCCATTCAACAGATTGATACACTTATGACTTACCGATCTCATGTTCAACCTAAACTCAAATTCCAGTCTTTTTTGACCATTTTGATAGATTATATCTTCATTTTTCATCTTTACTAATTTCTATTTCCATCTCATACTCTATTATATTCTTTTCCATTCTCTCTCCAATGGAAAATGTGTTTTTCTCATAAAAATATTAATTAATTGGAAATAAATTTCAAAGAAAAACTCAATTATTCAAGTATGATACTATCTTGTACATCATACTTCAAATTTAGTGTCACTATATTTTATGCAATGAAAATTTTAAAAATATTATATTTTTTTAATTGATATATTATGACTAACAAAATTTTATATAATGAAGAGTTAGATATATTTATTTTTTGTTATGTTATATATTACAAATAGCAGTAAGCTCATTATTGTTGAAGTGGGCCCGTGTGTGGCTTGAATTGCCACAAGCCCAACTTAGTTGACCAAATCCTATTTGTAATAGGAACATTTTTCAGCCGACTTTAATATATATATATATATATATATATATTGTATTTCTAGTGCAACCGTGTGATTTAGAGTAGTTCCAATTAACCTAATGAGTAGCCGCAAGTTGTACTCTGTATTTTTCCCTGATAATAGTGAAATCCCTGCAACTCCGTGGACGTAGGCAAATTGCCAAACCACGTAAATATTGTCTTGTGCGTGTGATTGTTTTCTTTGGCGTGTGTTTTCTCTATTTATTTTGTTTCTCATAGGTTGGGATTTCGGTGTAATTCCCTACAACTGGTATCAGAGCCTAGGATTAGGTTTGAGTGGGAGCAATGGCAGAGGAAGCAGGAAAGGCGTCTGGAATAAAAAAGTTTGATGGCACAGACTTCGCGTATTGGAGGATGCAGATTGAAGATTATCTCTATGGGAGGAAATTGCATCTGCCTCTTTTGGAGACAAAACCTAAGGCTATGAAGGCTGAGGAATGGGCTCTTCTTGACAGACAGGTATTAGGAGTTATCAGGTTAACTCTGTCTAGGTTTGTTGCACACAATGTTGTAAAGGAGAAGACTACAGCAGATCTGATGAAGGCTTTGTCTGGTATGTATGAAAAGCCGTCAGCAAACAATAAGGTGCACTTGATGAAGAAACTGTTCAATCTGAAGATGGCAGAGAATGCATCAGTAGCACAACATCTGAACGAATTTAACATTATCACAAATCAATTGTCGTCTGTAGAAATTGATTTTGATGATGAGATCCGTGCACTAATCGTTTTGGCTTCTTTGCCAAACAGTTGGGAGGCAATGAGGATGGCAGTAAGCAATTCTACAGGAAAGGAAAAGCTCAAGTACAATGATATACGAGATTTAATTCTGGCTGAGAAGATTCACCGAAGAGATGCAGGCGAAACCTTAGGATCTAATTCTGCCCTAAACCTTGAGACAAGAGGCAGAGGTAATAACAGAAATTCAAATCGGGGCAGATCAAAATCCAGAAATTCTAATCGGAACAAAAGTAAATCTAGATCAGGCCAACAAGTACAATGCTGGAATTGTGGAAAAATAGGTCACTTTAGGAACCAATGCAAAAGTCCTAAGAAGAAGAATGAAGATGATTCTGTTAATGCTGTAACAGAAGAGGTACAGGATGCATTACTTCTTGCAGTAGACAGTCCACTTGATGATTGGGTTTTGGACTCAAGAGTTTCGTTTCATACCACTCCACACCGAAATCATACAGAACTATGCTGCAGGTGATTTTGGTAAGGTGTATTTGGCTGATGGTTCAATCTTGGATGTTGTGGGTATGGGAGATGTCCGGATATTGTTGCCCAATGGATTTGTTTGGTTACTGGAGAAAGTTCGACATATTCCTGACCTGAGGAGGAATCTAATTTCTATTGAACAACTTGATGATGAAGGGCATGCAATACTATTTGTTGGTGGTACTTGGAAGGTTACAAAGGGAGCTAAGGTATTGGCTCGTGGAAAGAAAACTGGTACTCTGTATATGACCTCAAGTCCAAGAGACACAATTGCAGTTGCTGATGCAAGTACTGATACAAGCCTATGGCACCGCAAACTTGGTCACATGAGTGAGAAAGGGACGAAGATGCAGCTGTCAAAAGGAAAACTACCAGAATTGAAGTCCATTGATTTTGACATGTGTGAAAGTTGCATCTTAGGAAAGCAAAAAAAGGTGAGCTTCTTGAAAACTGGCAAGATACCGAAGGCTAAAAAATTGGAATTAGTACATACTGATTTATGGGGGCCTTCTCCGGTTGCATCCCTTTGAGGTTCAAGGTACTACATTACTTTCATTGATGACTCTAGCAGAAAGGTATGGGTTTATTTTCTAAAAAATAAATCTGATATATTTGAAACTTTTAAGAAGTGGAAGGCCATGGTTGAGACAGAAACAGGTTTGAAAGTAAAATATTTAAGGTCAGATAATGGAGGAGAGTACATAGATGAAGGGTTCAGTGAGTATTGTGTTGCACAGGGAATTAGGATGGAGAAAACCATTCCTGGGACACTACAGCAGAATGGTGTGGCTGAGCGCATGAACAGAATTCTCAATGAGCGTGCTAGGAGTATGAGGTTGCATGCTGGACTACCAAAAACTTTTTGGGCTAATGCTATTAGCACTGCAACTTACCTGATAAACCGAGGATCTTCAGTTCCCATGGAGTTCAAACTTCCTGAGGAGGTTTGGAGCGGTAAAGAGGTAAAATTTTCACGCTTAAAAGTTTTTGGTTGTGTTTCTTATGTTCATATTGATTCTGATGCTCGTAGTAAACTTGATGCAAAGTCTAAAATATGTTTTTTCATTGGCTATGGTGATGAGAAATTTGGCTATAGGTTTTGGGATGAACAAAACAGGAAAATCATCAGAAGTAGAAATGTGATATTTAATGAACAGGTTATGTGTAAGGACAGGTCAACTGTAGTGTCAGATGTTACAGAGATAGATCAGAAGAAATCTGAGTTTGTCAATTTAGATGAATTGACTGAAGGTACTGTCCAGAAAAGGGGTGAAGAAGATAAGGAGAATGTAAATTCATAGGTAGATCTGAGTACACCTGTAGCTGAAATCCGCAGATCTTCTAAAAACATTAGACCTCCACAGCATTATTCACCCACTCTAAATTATCTCCTGTTGACTAATGGTGGTGAGCCAGAGTGTTATGATGAAGTCTTGCAAGATGAGAATTCAAGCAAGTGGGAGTTAGCCATGAAGGATGAGATGGATTCCTTGTTGGGGAATCAGACATGGGAACTGACTGAATTGCCAGTAGGAAAGAAGGCTTTGCACAACAAGTGGGTATACAGAATAAAGAATGAGCATGATGGTAGCAAACGTTACAAGGCCAGATTAGTTGTTAAAGGGTTCCAGCAGAAGGAAGGCATTGACTCCACAGAGATATTTTCTCCAGTTGTGAAGATGTCAACAATCAGATTGGTACTAGGAATGGTGGCTGCAGAAAACTTACATCTTGAGCAGTTAGATGTGAAGACAGCATTCCTTCATGGTGACTTAGAGGAAGACCTTTACATGATTCAGCCAGAAGGGTTCATTGCTCAAGGACAAGAGAATTTAGTCTGCAAACTGAGAAAGAGCTTATATGGCCTAAAACAAGCTCCTAGACAATGGTACAAGAAATTTGACAGTTTTATGCATAGAATTGGGTTCAAGAGATGTGAAGCTGATCACTATTGCTATGTTAAGTCTTTTGACAATTCTTACATCATATTACTGTTGTATGTGGATGATATGCTTATTGCAGGGTCTAGCATTGAGGAGATTAATAATCTGAAGAAGCAATTGTCCAAACAGTTTGCAATGAAGGATTTGGAAGCTGTAAAGCAAATCCTTGGTATGAGAATCATTAGAGACAAGGCTAATGGTACATTGAAACTTTCACAGTCAGAGTATGTGAAGAAAGATCTCAGCATGTTCAACATGAATGAAGCTAAACCAGTGAGCACACCCTTGGGTAGTCATTTCAAACTAAGCAAAGAACAGTCACCAAAGACAGAAGAAGAAAGGGACCACATGAGCAAGGTGCCCTATGCCTCAATTATTGGCAGCTTAATGTATGCTATGGTGTGTACAAGGCCAGACATTGCATATGCAGTGGGAGTTGTGAGCAGATTCATGAGTAGGCCTGGAAAGCAGCATTAAGAGACAGTCAAGTGGATTCTGAGATATCTGAAGGGTTCATCAGATACATGTCTTTGCTTCACAGGTGCAAGTTTGAAATTGCAGGGTTATGTAGATGCTGATTTTGCTGGTGATATTGATAGTAGAAAGAGTACTACTGGGTTTGTTTTTACTCTGGGTGGTAAAGCTATATCATGGGTTTCAAATCTGCAAAAGATTCTCACTTTGTCTACTACAGAAGCTGAGTATGTTGCAGCAACTGAAACTGGAAATGAGATGATTTGGCTACATGGTTTCTTAGATGAATTGGGTAAGAAGCAGGAGATAGGCATTCTACAGAATGACAGTCAGAGTGCAATCTTTCTTGCCAAAAATTCGGCTTTTCATTCAAAGTCGAAACACATACAGACAAAATACCACTTTATCCGTTACTTTGTTAAAGATAAGCTGGTAATGCTTGAGAAGATTTGTGGGTCTAAGAACCCGACAGACATGTTGACTAAAGGTGTCACTATTGAGAAGTTGAAGTTGTGCGCAGTTTCAATTGGTCTTCTAGCTTGAGGACAGGAGAATGAGTTTCAGGGATGAGGGATTGTGTTATGGAGGATTGTGGCTGATGTTTGCAACTTGTGAGCCCTTAAGGGCTAAGGTGGAGCTGATGGAGGAGTTTGCTAGTATAACTTGATCAATTCAAGCCAAAGTGCAGATTTGTTGAAATGGGCCCGTGTGTGGCTTGAATTGCCACAAGCCCAACTTAGTTGACCAAATCCTATTTGTAATAGGAACCTTTTTCAGCCGACTTTAATATATATATATATATATATTGTATTTTTAGTGCAGCCGTGTGATTTAGAGTAATTCCAATTAACCTAGTGAGTAGCCGCAAGTTGTACTCTGTATTTTTTCTTGATAATAGTGAAATCCCTGCAATTCTGTGGACGTAGGCAAATTGCCGAACCACGTAAATATTGTCTTGTGCGTGTGATTGTTTCTTTGACGTGTGTTTTCCCTATTTGTTTTGTTTCTCATAGGTTGAGATTTCGGTGTAATTCCCTACAATAATGATATGCCATAGTAGACAAGTATAATTTAATACTTCATACAAAAAATAATTGACAAAATAATTGATTAATGAAATTATATTATTGACAACTTTCTTCAAAACAGCTACAAAACAGAAGTTACTCTATGCTTCCTGTACCTATAATATAAAAGTTTATTGAACACCGTGAACATTAATTATTATTTAAGCTTGTCCATCTTTCTTCTATCATAACTTGGCTGAAAACGTTTTCAAAAAGTGGCACTTATAACGTAAAAGTAGAATTTGCTAAAACAAATGATTAATTTGCTAGCAAAAGATCAAGCAGCAGGCCAGCCAACCCTGATTAATATTGCTACTAGGAGAGAACAAAGTAAAAACCCAAGGCATTAAAATATACATATTGGTGCTGAATATATATATATAACAAACTCCAAGACAATTGTAGCTTATGATCATTACGATAATCATTCATATTTAGTACACAAAAATTCAACGACGACTGCGAATTCTAGCTGATAGAACACGTATGTGACAGGCCATTAATAAAGGCATGCAGACATGGCATAGTTATCTTAATATGTGACAAGTGCCACAACCCGACAAATAATGATAAAAGTTATATAGACAGAATGTACTATAGGATGAATAATTTGAAATAATTCACTGCCATGGCAGCATAATTGGTCATTTTAAAAGGATAGAATGCCTTGAATGACCATAACAAGTGAGTAAATTAAGAAGATGAACGGTTTATGCTTATCTTAACTAATTGAGAATCCTTCCATTCAAGAAAAACAATGTATAACACTATAAAAGCACATGTAGAAATTAGAAAAGGATAGGTGAAAGAGACAACTTAATCTATCATAGGTCTTAACATTAGCTTCTAAGCATTTTGAAGTTTTTCACATTGGTCATGTGCTCTATGACAGTATGACTCGATTCCTGACAAATTTGCCACGTTTCAACAGGGCTTTTGGCCACATCCCAATTGTTAAGATTTTTATCATATTGAACTTTTGGAACAACTCTTAATTTTTTCATGGCACTAAAGAAAATTATACAATATTCTTGGATCATAATAATGATGTACTCCTTTATTTCACATCAATATTGGTCTGACCATAAATTTAACTAGTGAACTTTACTATCATGTGAGAGGAGGGTGTATGTCATAATTATGCTCCCAAAGTACTGTAAAATTACTTTTGGTATAAGGTGGCCTTAACTCCTAAACTCAAATCTTATATTCATTTTATTTCATATTTAAAAAGTTAAAAAATTCTATTAATTAAACCTTATTTATTAAGGGGAATTTATGAAAAATAATAATTTTAATCATTTAACTATTATTCTAACACTAACTAATTCTGACTAATTAATTTAGATAACATGTTGTTGGTAACTTAGTCAATGATTGCACTAGTTAGCTTAAAGATGAAACTATTGAACATTGGATTAATGACTGATTTAGTGAGTTAGTTGTTGTGTAATAGAACAATGAATAAAAGTTGAACGTGAAGAACACAACATTTTACGTGAAAAAGGTCATTGAGATAGCAGAAGTGAAAAACCAATATGATTAGGGTAGAGAAATCCCTACTGCCAAATATTGAATTCTCCTACACAAATATCTCAATCTTTCTTAGCGACAAGTTGCCTTCCTATTTCCTTCTTCGTCCCTAATAATGAAAGTCATCATTTTTTTTCTTTTATAACCAGGGAAGGTGCTGGACCTTGTTACAGGTGTTGAATGCTTATTGCTTATAGCTACATTACAAAACCAAGTACAATATTTCTTGGACTTTAGAGCATTTTGGATCACCCCATGTCTGCCTATTTTAGCATAAGTAACTTATTTTACCTTATATCATATTATTTATTTTACACTACATTTTATTAATTAAATTTTAAATTATTTTGATTTTGTTTTTATTAGTTTCTCTTTCTTCACTCACAACAACCATTGTCTACCATCTTATTTCATTCTCAAGATACCTATAAAAAAATACAAAATATGCAAAATGATAATGTTTGTGTGAATTTACACGGTAACTGTAGAAGCAATGTATTAATGTATTTTAATTTTACACAGTTTTGCATGATATGATGTGGATAAATTTTGTATTTACTTGGCTAAAATATGATACTTTATATTTTTTCTATTATACAAGTATTGACGTGCACATGTTCTGACAATAGTCTCTAATATATATTTAGGTGGCGAAGGTAAAAAAAAAAAAACGCTTTTATTCTCTTGTACGTATTGGTGCTCCGTGACCAATGAGATTTCATTATAGTACTCTACCCGTTGCATTTGTATCTTGTTGTACGACTGTTGTCTTATGCATGGCTGCTCTTCCTTGCATATTACGACTTGCTCGGTTGGAATGTCCTTTGGTCTTGCCTTCAGCCTTGCCTGGTTATTGACAGTCTTATCTTTGAGAGTTTCTTGGATATTCACTGGAAACACAGGCTTTGGTTGAATGTTAGTACTTAGTAATCCATGTAGATGGCTGGGATGAACCTAGGATTTTCTTGAGCGTTTGTGACCGTACACGCTTAGAGCACTCACATTTTTGTTTGTATAATAAAAAAAATGCATCACATTTTAGCAAACTAAGTCTAAAATTCATCTACATCAAATCATACAAAATTGGGTAAAAATAAATTACTACTATATAGTAACCCTGTAAATTTATGCTAATATTATTCATTTTGAATTTAGTTTTTTATTCTTTATTTACCTATTTTGGGGATGATTTAAGAGAGTAAATAGTGATTGTTGTGTGAAGAAAGAGAAAAAACTTTAAAAAATCAAGAAAATTTTATTAATAAAATATAGTGTAAAATAGATAATCTGATCAATATGAGGTATTTTGAAAAATAAATATGTAAAATAAAAAAAGTAAATTTTTATACTAAATAGACAGAAATTTTTGTGTGCTCTTATACGAGAACTTCATGCTTTTTTTTTTTTTTTTTTTTTTTGTAAAAATTTATGAAAATCAATTACTAAACCGTTTTCTTAAATGCGTGACCAATTATACTTTTCACGACCGAATAATTGAGGGAATATATACTATAAGCACATAAAGCGAGCTATTATCACTATATTTCCTAGAACAACATATCACCAACAGTTTTTTTGACACTTGATTTACACCTTGAGAGTTGAGATCTTCGGTAGACTTGCATAATGCCAAGTACGTGTGAAGTTTGGTTTAGTTTACAAGTTGAAAATATTATCCCTCTCAAGTCGACCAAATTCAACTGATTGGGTTTTGGGTGAGAGTCCAATCCAAGCCAAACAGTTTGGCTATGTATTTTTTAGGAATTTGAAATGATCTATAACAATTAGATTGCTTGTTGAACTTGAGTAGATCCATGATAAATGTTTAAGCTTAAGTATAGGTTGTACCACTACTCGATAACTATCATATTTATAGCATCAGACGAATTGATTAAAAATAATATACTTGAAGAAAAAATTTTGCCAATATCGGTAAAATGGAAATAAAATAAATAATAAAAAATATGTAAAATGATTAAATTATTTAAAATAGATGATGAAAATATTTTAAATTTATTGAAATTTTCAGTAATAGAGTTCATAGATGCAATATATATGCTAAACTTAATTGTTAGAAGTTTGAAATATAGTTTTATCTATAACGTATTATGTTAAATTATTAATTGTCACAAAAGTGTAAATTATTGGAATATAGTAAATTTAATTATTGAACCACATGCTTTTAAGTTCTAACACTTTCCCTCGCGTGTGGGCTCAAATTTCAAACTCAAAACCTCATGTTCTGATACCATGTTAATTGATCTATTCTTTCGAAAACTTAAGTTATTGGAAAATGTCAAAATGGTAAATTTAATTATTTAATCACATAGTTCTAACGTATTATCTTAATAAGAAAATATTTCTTTGTTACTTTGCAGGAATTAAACTCATTGCATAGATCCCTCCCTCCCCCTCATAGTTTCATTAAGCTAAACACAAATGGTCGCGGTACGTGTATTTCTTCTTGATGAATGGGGCAATTGGATTGTGAATTTTACTCTTAAATGTGAAAGTTAGTACCAGTTTAGTTGTGGAACTTTGGGCTGTTCGATTTGGTCTACAACTGGCCGAGACTAGGGATGTCAACTCGCTTCGATTAATCACATCTATCGCGAGGCTAATAAGGTGGCTGACAGTCTGGCAAATATATATGAAATGTATCTATGTATGTACCTAGATGTTAGGTGAATGTTCTGTTTGTATGGTCTTATATTACATGATCATTGTTCTATGGGTGTTATGTCTATATTACTAAGAGGGAGTTTGGATTCGAATTATAAGTGGCTGCGTTTGCGTTTTCTGACATTTTTTTTTTTTTTTGTTCCAGCTGCACTATTTGACCAAGTCAACCATGAACAGTGCACGGATGCACTGTTCACGGATCCACAAATTCCATTTTTCAATCACTTTTTCGTTAAAAATGGGTCCCACAACACTATTTACACATTTAAAAATTATTTTGTTACAGTGTTTTCAGTTTTCAATTTCAGCAGAATAAATTCTATCTAAACAGACCCTAAAACTATTGTACCTCTATTAGTTTTATAACTTTAGGTATGCTCCCTTTCTATGAAAAACAAAAACATTAAAACAAAGAATTGCGTAGGACGACAAATTTAAGCTGCTTCCTATTTTCACTCAACAGTAACACCCATACTTTTGAAAACAACATTCCTCGAAACATTTGAAGACAACATATTTATGACATTTAGGTTCCATTTAGCAATTTTCAGTTTGTGAATGAAATGAATTGTATATTCTCTATCCAGATTTGGATACTAAAGAAATGTCTGCTTAATAATCAGTGCTATAAATTGTAGCAAAAGAATGAAAATGCAAAATAGTTGTCATCACTCATCACGATAGAATTGTTTTAGATACTAATTAATATACTAATCTAAACTAATAAAAAGTTTTATGCACTACACAAACTTCAATTATAAGGCATAAAAAGCCACTAAAATCTTTTGTTTTCAATGTTATACTTAGAAATAGAATGCTGTTTCAAAGTTTAGAAACTAGCCGAAAGCATTCTTTTTTCCACTCTAGACTACTCTTTATTTCTACCCGCCAAAATCTTCTACAAAATTTAATAATTAATGGTAGTTACATTCTTCCAAGTTTCTAATAAGGTCAAAATTCAGTGAGTTATGATGCGAATAATTATAGGAACACGCTGAAAAGCATGTCTAATTTCACAACTTAGGGTCTGTTTGGATAGAATTTATTTTGCTGAAACTGAAAACTGAAAACTGAAAACAATGTAGCAAAATAATTTTTAAATGTGTGAATAGTGCTGTAGGACCTATTTTTAATGAAAAAGTTGATAAAAAATGGAGTTTGTGAGATCCGTGAACAGTGCACAAGTGCACTGTTCACATAAGAACGGGTCAACCATTACGGCTGAAAAGAAAAAAAAAAAAATTGATAAAACGCAGACGCAGCACTAATAAGTGCTATCCAAACGAGCACTTACTAACTTATATAACAATGAATAATGAATATTTTTTGTCCACTGTTAATTATATTGACCTACCAATCACAATGTGAATAATTCTAAGAAACATATCAAATCTTAAACTCAATTTCGCACCTTATTGACTTGTCCAATTGTAAATGATCAACATTTTATACCTACTACTAACATGTAGTAGCCAGTTACTTTTTGTCAACTACCCACAGTTACAAAAGTCCGTAATATAAGAAAGATTGTGTCCGTGGTATCGTTGTTGTGTCCCCGTAGGCTTGGACCAAGAGGTTAGGACACGTGTCATGAACAAACTAAGCCCAACATCAACCGGTACTGCTCGACGTCCGATTCCATGTGAGTGAAGTCAGGTTGGTCACGTGGGTCTCGCAGTCGTGAAGTTTCTAAGTCTGAAAAAGTCCGTTGAAAACACCAACTTGTGTCCAATAAGGATAGGAACAATACATATTACATATGTAGTGGCCATAAGATCTTGGGAGGTCGGAAAAATATGGCTCCAACGTGTGAGCTGCAATGCACCGCCGTATCATTTGGGTCCCACTCTCTACCTCATGAAAGTGAGCATTTATTAAGATTTGCCCAATCACACAAACTTGAAGGTTGAAACTACCCCCATGGAATTTTCTTCTTCTTTTACGTTTTAACTTTTAATAAGTACTTCTTAACTTCTTATTATAAAATAATAATAATAATAAACTTCCTTGGGAGGTCGGGTCATTTTGTCTTGTTATTACTATCAGGGAAGTTTTTTTTAATATAAACTACTATCAGGGAAGTTCTTCACTTATTGTTGTTCCCTTATTAAATAGTAAAATTTTCCTGGTTTATGAAGAAACGTGACAAGGGACACAACGAGAAGTTTAAAGTTTAAACCTCATTTGAATAATTTTAGAGGATGAGATTATGAGATTATGTTCAATGAGGATGAGATTCATGAAGGTGAACCATATTTTGATTTGAATTGTGTGTCTTTCTTTGTAACTCGGTAAAAAAAAAGTTACGTCATTTTGGCATGAGTTAGCATTTAACGAATAACTCATTATGGAAGAGAGCAAATCCAACTACTATCTAATGTTGGGGGAGTGGATCAAAATCTTGAACTTGAGTGGGCAAAATCAAAATTAACTCAACTTTAAGGGTGTAGTGTGCTATTTAGTCTATTTAAAATAAGAAAGAACACTTATGATGGGGACAAATGGTGTTAGTCTAGAAAATTCAAAGTAGTTAAAGGTAAGTATAAAGGCAATATCTACAATAAAGACAAGTGGGGATGTTAGAATCAAATTCAAAGTAGTTGTAAGAAGAGGAAGACCTAAAATAATATTAGCACAAAATCATTTTTAATAAGGAGATAACAAAAATTATGATTTTTTTTTCTTTATATGATTGAATGACGGAGAAAATTAAATTTGGTGGGCCTTGATTAATCTTTCAAGCATCCTTAATTTGACCTAAAAGTTTTAGCACCAAGAATTTGTTGTTGTCATTCTTGTTGTTATATACTTATATTATACATTATGGAATATAAACTTAGCCATCAAATACCACATTAGATCATATCTATTTTTAGGACTACATTATATTTTTAGTCCCTAAAATTTAGAATAAATTTGATTTTGATTCCTTAATTTAAAAAGTTCAATTTCAAATTCCATCTATGCTAATATAAAAGGTTAATGTGGCCTTTTTTATTTGAATTGACATTTATATATGATTTGGCACTATTTTTCCCCCTTCTCTACTCTTTAATTCTCTCTCCTTCTTTTGGCTGGCTTGAGTCGCTTGACAGGCTTTTGATTTGGCTGATCCTTTTCTCTTCGGCATTGCCATGATTTGGTGCTCATTATGGTGGCGCATGCAATGGTGACTAACAATGGAGGCACGGTGCTTAGTCAACGATGTGGGGTTTTTAGTCGTAAGAGATGGTGGTGGATGGGCAATTTGACGCCACTTACAGCTTTGATTATGTGGGTCAATGAATTTTTGGGCTAGTGTCATGTAAAATAAATAGTACCACATTAGCAATGTATTTTATATAAATATATATATATATATATTAATTTAATAGTTAGGAGAGGGTTGTTTGAATTATAAATATTTTTGCTAGACATACTAGAATATGTCAGATGAGTTACAAAACCTTTGGCACATTACCAATCTATATAAGACATACGTCATTATTTATTTCAAAAACTATAGAAAGAAGTTGAATGGAATGATTCAAGTGTTATTTTCTAAAGATTTGAAGGATAAAAATCAAAATATTTAGATTCGAAGGAACAAATTTAGCCGACATAGGACCACCATGTCTTTGCTCGTTAACCAAGATAAGAAATTGGCCAGTGAGGCGGTGACCATCAACATTTGATTGGTTTTGGAGTTTGTTGAAATCAAGGATTATGGCGTTAACTTTTTTCTAGCAAATCAAAATTCAACCACGATTTCAAGGCTTGCCTTGATTGGCAAAATTGTTCAATTCTTCTTTCTCTCATGTGAATGTTATGGATCGCATGACCCATAGTTTGTTGTATACCACCTTTGCTTAAGAAAATTATTGTTGAAAAAATCACAATCCAAATTAGGTGGACTTGATTTTTGTTTTTTGTTTTTTGTCAATATTACTTTCATGTTTAGGTCACGCGGAAAGATCCAGCTTGGAATTCTATAAAGTACTTACTCATATATAAATGATAAATAAGGACAAATTCATAGTTAATGTTGTTAAATTTATATTATGTTCTAGTAATAGATGCCTCTAGGGCATCTGGTAATAGACTATATTTTGGAAATGTTTTAATACTATTTTCATGAAAAATATAAAAATGTGTCAAAAAAAGTCAATTTCTTTTTTATTTTCACATAAAAAAATTTTTAAATATTTTCTAAATTAGTGTTCTTAAAGCATCTATTAACTTTTCAAATTTAGAATTAATGTTAGTTATTTTCAGTTTTTCCTCCCCTCTCTCCCATTTCCATTTTCCTAGGTGTACTCCAAATATACCTAAAATTTCCTGCATCACATGCTTGTTGAAAAACTAAATAAGGTGTACTAGTAGCACACAACTCTGTGAATAGGATGGATAGGACACAAAGTAGGCACCATTCCAGCATGTGTAGTACTAAGGAGGATTATGAATATCTACCTCTGTTGTTTTGGTCCTATCTTGCTGATAAGGAAAGATGGAACCTTCAAGTATAAAGATTTTTCACTTTTTTAAAACCATTGTAGCCATTTAGAACACCTAGCTTAATTCTTAAGCATGTGTAACATCCCTTTTGGCTCTTACATAGTTACTGAGATATATTAATAGCATGCTCAAGAGGTTAGCACAAAAGGGGGAAAAATTGAAGGTTTTACAAACTAAAAATTATTTGTTAAAATTGAAGTAAGGAAATTGCAAGTAGAGAACATGAATGCCTTATTTGGGCGAAAGAAATTGAAACCATGCTATACACAGATTCAAGATCCACGTGAA
Source organism: Quercus robur (assembly GCF_932294415.1). Taxonomy (NCBI): domain Eukaryota; kingdom Viridiplantae; phylum Streptophyta; class Magnoliopsida; order Fagales; family Fagaceae; genus Quercus; species Quercus robur. The sequence continues at coordinate 38,534,374 of NC_065544.1, forward strand.
ATTGTCATGCCAAAATATTTGATAATTGCATTACCATTGATTTGATTTATGATTTCCAAATTGTCTTTCATTCTTATGAAAGATTTTTTTTTTTTTTTTTTTTTTTTTTTGCTTGGTAATTGCAGGGGATTGAACCCCCCAGCAACAAGTCATAAGGAAACCTGGGTACCAACTCGCCTACATAGGGCAGTGGTATTCTTACGAAAGATTAAGATAGAAAATTCAATTAAAAATGATGTAAGGGATACTATAAACTTTATTAGATAAACCTTACAAATTAATGTGTTTCCAAATAGGAAATTACTAATTAAGACATTTTTATAATATGTCGTTGAAATAGCATCAATCAAACTCATTAAGTTATTTTGTAAGACTTTGATAGTAAAATTTGTAGTGGCATCAACATTTTCTTTTTATCAATTCATATAAAGAAAATTTTAAAACTACCACATTTTTTATCATAGAAGTCTTATGCATGGTAAAGGATGTGATTGATGTCACATCAATAATATAATAATAAATTTAAAAAAAATTATTATTCTTTTGTTGTATATTTAAAAATTGTCATATCATTTTGAAGACTTTATGGTAAAATTCATAATATTTATAGCATCTCATGTTCACATTATTCATTTTATTTTGTTTTATAAGTCATGTTTTGACCGTTATGAATCAGCTAAGCAAAAAATGACAATCTTTCAATCATCAAATCAATTTTTCAAGCTAATTATTAGCTGATACACTTTCTCTTAATTCTATGAGAACCATCAATACATCACTAAATTCTAAACTGCAAGGCAGTAAAATGAAATATCTACATCACATATATACAAAATACCACAAAATATTTGTATGTTCTCATTGCTCATCGAATTTGATAATGTTAAATAATTGCAGTAACTTGAATTTGAGAATCATAAAATAAGTAGATGACCTAAGATTTCATAGGTAAATGAAGTATGTTGTATGGTATCTCATGGAGCTGCTCCATGAGAGCCCCCTCTCATAGCACATGGAACCCACAAACATATGTAAGTCTCAAATAATGTGAAAGAGTGGCTTCATAAAGCCCTGCTATAAGATAATTTTCACCATAGATGGAGAGTCCAAATTCTTTCCTCCATGCTATTGCTCTATGTTCACACTATATTTTTCTTTTTAGAGACCCTAAAAGTTTGTGTTAGAGAAAATATACACATTTACAATCGTAAATTCTGTTGTGTAAAAAAGTATTCCAAGTTGTGAAAAATGTGTGGTTTGTTTTAGCCAAAATAGTTTATGTTAACATCTCGTAACACTCTTTCTATTTTACTTTCTCATCTAAAATGTGCGGCGTGCCATAAAGTTGATAACCCAAACAATCGCACTCACATGCACATCTAATATCTAATGCTGATTTAAGCTATAACCCATCATAAAACTTGGCGTAACTTCCAGTAAAATCTGATTTTACTACTTCCACATTTCCCTCCCACTCTATAAAAGCTCTAACAGACCCCCTTCCCTCTCATTGATTTCATTCCAGTTAGTAATACTCTCTCAAAACTCTTTCATTCAAAAAGCAATACTACTGCAAGACCAAGCCAGAAATTTAAACACCCCCCCCCCCCTCCCCCAAAACACACACAAGTGCTACATTTGTATGGAGACTATTTCTATTGTAATATACATATGTATCTTTCTCTCTACTCTTTTCTCTTATCCTCTCATAAAGAAACAAAAAAGGAAGCATGAACGACTAGTTAAGCTTCCTCCAGGCTCAATGGGGTGGCCTTTAATAGGAGAAACCCTCCAACTCTACTCTCAAGACCCTAAAGTCTTCTTTACTGCTAAGCAGAAAAGGTCCTTAAAAGTCTCTAAAATCTTATACATATTCTTCAGTTCCCTTGCATGGACTTAATTCAACTTAATGTTGCTCTCCCTTTTTTGGTTGTTTAGATATGGAGAAATATTCAAGAGCCACATACTTGGCTGCCCTTGTGTGATGCTGGCTAGTCCTGAGGCTGCTCGGTTTGTGTTAGTGTCTCATGCTCATTTGTTCAGGCCTACGTACCCCAAAAGCAAAGAGAAAATGATTGGCCCTTCAGCACTCTTTTTTCACCAAGGAAGCTATCACAGTCACCTTAGGAAGCTAGTTCAAAGTTCATTATCCCCCGAGACAATCCGGAAACTGGCTCCTGATATCGAAGCCATTGCCATTTCTGCTTTGGATTCATGGGCAAGTGGACAAGTCGTTAATTCCTTTCATGAGATGAAAAAGGTTCGTGTAGTGATCATGTTGATTAGACTGCTTTTAAAATTTTTAAGACATGTTTCTAATGTGAACCTTAAGATGTTTTATTTTGGCTTATCTGCAATTGTGCATGTATATATATAATTTTAATCAGCTTGAAGTATTGATTTTTTTTATTGTCTTAATCCTAAACTTTTTATTGGATGGGATTTCTATAGTATCTTGCTTTTACTGATGAGCTCCTCATAATTTCCTTATCAATGGGTCCTCCACTTCTTTTTGGATCATGTTTTTCTAATGTTATATGGATCTTCTTGATCTTCTTTCACAGTTCTCTTTTGATGTGGGCATTCTTTCCATTTTTGGTCGTTTGGATGATAAATATAGAGAAAAGCTGAAGGAGAACTATTGCATAGTGGATAAGGGATATAATTCTTTTCCAACAAACATTCCGGGTACTCCATATGCCAAAGCACTCGAGGTAAGCAACATTCTAAACTTATTTATTCCTAATAGTCTTATAGAGGTTTCTTAATCTAACTCTTTTTGCCCCTACTGCTTTACTTTATGTATTCAAGGCAAGGAAAAGGCTTAGTGAGATAGTGAGTGAGATAATTTGTGAAAGAGAAGAGAAAAAATTACTGGACAAGGATCTCTTGGGTTATTTGATGAACTTCAAAGATGAAAGGGGCCAAGTTTTAACTAAGGATCAAATTGCTGATAACATTATTGGAGTACTATTTGCAGCTCAGGACACAACAGCTAGTCTCCTAACATGGATTCTCAAATACCTTCATGATGACCGGATACTTCTTGAAGCTGTAAAGGTATGAATTCCATAAAAAATTCTTCACACTAATTGCAAATCTTAACATCTTAAAATTGGAAAAGACGAGAAAGTATTTTATGTGCCCACTTGACGAAACGGACCTCTCAAAAACTACCTATAGGACCTACATACTAATGAGAGGCCCATCACCCACTGAGGGGGCCTATGATATAATTTTTGGGAAAGGACAGTAACTTAAAATAATTTGTAACTGCAGGCAGAGCAAAAGACTATATATGAAGTGAATGATGGAGGGAAGAGGCCCTTGACATGGTCTCAGACCAGGAATATGCCACTTACATACAGGGTATATGTTGCTTTCACTTCTACGTATAGCCTCTTAGAAAACAATTTTAAGAGAAAATGACTTATGTGAGCAACTGGGTATGGTTGAACTTTCAGGTTATACTAGAGTCCTTCAGGATGGCAAGCATCATATCGTTTACCTTTAGGGAAGCAGTGGTTGATGTAGAGTACAAAGGTTAGAATTCAAACTAGTAAAATTTAATTTCTATCTTTAATTAGAGTCAATTTTCAAGGCTTTCTTTCTTACAGGCTTACTTCAATATTTCCTTGTACAGGATATCTCATACCAAAGGGTTGGAAGGTGATGCCATTGTTCAGGAACATTCATCACAATCCAGAATTTTTCCCGGATCCTCAAAATTTCGATCCATCTAGATTTAAGGTAGGTAGTGTAGCAAAGAAGGGACTCAGTATTAGTCAAATACAGTATTTTTTTTTTTTTTTTTTTATGATTTTAGTTTCTAACTGTATCTGTTTTTGGATGGATGAAGGTTGCCCCAAAACCCAATACTTTCATGCCATTTGGCAAAGGAGAGCACTCTTGTCCCGGCAATGAGCTTGCCAAGCTAGAGACACTCATTCTGATCCACCATTTACTCACCAAGTTCAAGTATGATATGCAAAAGATGATTGAATTTTAACACAAGATAATTCATAATCAAACACTCCTACATTTGTAGCATGAAATTTTTACTCAAATACATACTCTACAAACAACATACACAAGTAAAAAATATATAGTACATGTGTATGTATTTGAAGTAAATGAAGTAGCAGTATGTACTTGAGCCTAGAGTGGTGCATGTTTTTTGAGTGCCAAATAATTTGAAAACCCTCTTTTGTTGGTTTTTGATTGAATTTTTGTTTGCAGGTGGGAAGTGGTAGGATCTCAAAATGGGATTCAGTATGGCCCATTCCCAGTTCCTCAGCATGGACTCCCAGCCAAATTTTGGAAAGAATCCAAACATGATGTGTGATAAATGTGTTGCCTTCTATAGCTTCCATTTTTCACCCACCTAATCCAACCCAAACCTCCTGTTTTTTAATGGGGTTTCTTTCTTATATGTAATCCATATGAGATATCTTATCCCTTTTATTTATTGTAGCACATCTGATAATTGGTTGCTTGATATTTGACTATATATGTAATAAAATAGAGAAATTGAATGGGGAGCTTACTCCCCAGTGATTTATGTTCTCTAATGTTTCTTTATTATTTGTAATTTTAGAACATGTTCAACTCAAGATTTGGCATTGTTAAATACAGAATATTTCAAAAAAAGCAATTACAGACTAATGTGACAATTAATATAATTAATGTTAATTTGTTAGGGTGATTTATTCTGCAAAAATCTTTATGTTAGACTCACAGATGTGGTCACGAAAAATCCACGTGTTATCAATTTGATTGGCTGACTAAAAACAGAGTTGCCCTGGGCTGGAAGGCACTCAAACTCACAAGGGCACAAAACTAGTTAATGTTGGCTGAGTGAGGGACCCTCTGGGGTGTGGGTTTCTGAAGCCACTGAGTTTTTGGCGGTGGCGGCTAACTTGTTGTGAGGCTAGCTTGACATAATGGCAATGTGTGAGTAATAAATAATAACTAACCCGAGTATACTAACTCAACGCTTTTGTCTGGATGATTCCAACCAATATGCTCAAAGTGTTTGAATCCTTTTGGGAGACCAAAAAAGGAGATAGAAAAATGGAATCCAGAAATATGGAAATTTGCTGGCATTAATGAAGAGCAAATATTTGCAAAAGAGTGAAAAAATTAGTTGAATTCAACAAGATTCTGTGAAACTTATTATGAAACAATGTTGGAATGTTTAGTAAGAGGAAATAAAGAAAGCACATAAATAAGTATTATAAGTTTATGGTTTCATAATATGTGGCTTGAAAATGCTAGATAAAATATTACAAAGTTTTCTTGTGATCATTTAAAAATCTGGGTTCAAGTCTCTTTAGGAGCTTCTACATTGTCTTCAGCATTTTCTCTTACTCAGTTTACTATTAAGTTGTGTAATCAAACCAAGTTAAGCCATGTCAAAAACTGCTCAAGCTAGGCTTGATAAACTTGAATAAATAACTAGTCTTGAACTTAAATAGAAATTTAAGTAGTTAGGTCAAAATTGAATAAATGTTAGTTTTGTGATGGCTTTTGATTATTATGATAATCTAGTTGAGAGAAGGAGAGATTTGAAATACACTAAAAATAAATTTGAAGTCTAGAAAGTTCGATTGTACAACATATATAAATATATATGTATATAGCCCGCTATAACGTAAGTTGGAAGAATATAACTCATTTAAAAAAGAACAAATTAACTAAACAATGCAAATAAAGAGTAATTGAGATAAAAAGAGTAAATAGAAATATACTTTTGTAAAAATTGAGAGAGATAGAGAAATAACTAAAGTTATTGATTATATGAAATCTGGAAAGAATAAATAAATAAAAAGGGGCAACAACTTAAGAGAAAAATGTTAGGTGTCAAAAACTCAAAATATCTTTTTGGCTAACAAGTATACTACTTCTAAGAAGAGAATCAATCAATAGTAGTTTCAGACAAAACATAAACAATCCACTATTCCCTCGTAAGCAATTAAGTCAATCTTGAGGTGTCAAACCAACTTCCTATACCCATTCCCATTTGTTCAAATATAATATGGAATCATCTGGAAAATATTTACAGCAATAGTCAAGGTTGGTATTTCTCGTAGGTTCCACATGAATGGAGAAAACAATATATATTATATATGAATAAAACTAAAAAATTAGGAACTAAAACTAACACACATAGTTTTGAAAAGTGACAATTTTCAATATCTTCAAGCACATAGATATATACAGATAAAGTGGAAAATTGCATGAGACTGTTATATATAGGGAAATGATAATCAAATTAACAGAAAAATGTATAAGACTACAATATCAATTGTGCCCTTGTGGCACAAGGTACTAAGCAATTAAGAGACACTCTGTTTTGGAAAAATCAAAGGGGAATTGACACCAGATAGTATTACATAGCAATGAAAAATAAGTAAAAACTGAATACGTTCATGAGAAGCTAACAGTAGCACCCATCAGGGAAAATGAATGCACCAATAAATAACTGATTTGATTGCAATACAAAAGTGCCAAAAGGACAACCATTAAAAGGCCAGGCAGGTCGAAAAGGACTTGATTATCAGGAATGGTTGTAAGAGATACAGCAGCACATATAGGAATAGCAAAAACGAATTCAAGCATCCTATACCAGAAATTGAAATTCAAAATTCATTGTCACTATGATACGTATTTGGCATCATCTCAATATTATTAGAAAATACAAATCACAAATAGCACCACCACTGTACATTCACATGGCACGATGAACATCATGGCTATAAGTCTATGATATCATCACTCAACTCCCACCCTTATATGTGGATATGGTTTCTTCTGGGTTGATCCTAATTAACCCCACCATTATGATCAGAAACCACCCTAAAACATCACCATTTTCATCCAAAGAAAAGACAAAGGAAAAATAGAAGTTACCAGTATAACTTGCACTTGGAGCAATATCTATAAACTGGTATAAACTTTTGCGCTTGCATTTTAATAAAAATCATTGATGTGTATGAAATCCTATGGCATGATGTCATTAGTCCTGATACAGAATAATCAAGAATCAGAGTAATAAATGATAGTGATGTTAAAAGATAACCACTGAATGATGCTGACAATATGACTAACTCCCCTGCTAATCACGTACCTACAGAGCAGCCACACATTACATATCTTGCTATCCCATTTTTAGGGATTAATTGAATCATTTAAGCTCAAAACAACTTACACATTTTATGTCATTATCATGTATTAAAAGGAAATATCATCTTTCTAAAAATATGGTATGACCATATAGATTTTTATAGACAAATAAAACAATATATCATGACACAGGCTTGTCATTGATCTATAACAAATCACTGCATCCCTGTTTATCATGATGTTATGTCCATTCTAAACTCATCTCAGACATCACCTCGAAAAGGGGTTTGCATTTTCAAGAAAGACAAACCATAATCGATATTTAACCTCAATAATTATATGTGATCTCAAAGCTTTGAGCACCAAAACACAATTTAGAAAAAAATTTGAGTAACAAATGTTTCCATCTATAGAACAATGCTTGTCATTGGTCTGTACCTTTATCACCACACCCATGATCCTCATGAGATCATGTCCTTTCCCTACCACAGTCAGATATTATCTTCTAGACAATATGCTCTTCATACAGCTTTAGGATGAGTTTTTTATTAGTCTCTGAAACGTTATTGTCTTAATATTGCAAAACTATGTGTCATTATATCCATGCGGAGAACATCATCAAGCTTAAGTTGTAGGGTAGGACTATGGCAGACGTGTATAGAATATATGGTTCATATACGTGTATTGAAATATATGGTGCATGTAAAAGATGTATCCAATATCTGGTCATATAAAAGATGACAGACACAATAGCAGACTTCTTGGTAAAGACCACAAGTAAAATTCTTTAACAAGTTCAAAATTTTTACATTGAAAATGAAATCATGAAGTCAATGCTTGGAATTGGGACCAAGGATACATGTTATTACTGTAAAGCATGTTCAGAATGATGCATTTACAGAAATAGAGGTTCACTTCAGGGTGACCACTTCCCTATGCTTCCAATAAAATCATGCCAGTCTTTACCTAAAAGTGACAGACGGCCACCCTGCACTAATTCAAATTCATCAGAGGCCCCAGGGTGTGGGGTAGGGCTGGTTTAATTTTAAACTGCTCAACTCCAAGACCATCTAGCCCTCTCTGTCATCCACCATTATCACAAAAGCAGCCCTAGTGCAATGTTTCAGATGATGTGCTTGACATCGTGACCAGGTGCAACATTTCTGAAATAGAGGTTGTTTTTTCATTTTTTTAATTTATCTTTCTAGCATGTAATTATGTAACTGCAATTAAGCAGTAATGGTGTTCTTTCATAAGGTGTTTGTATACGCACGCAAATAATTTCTCACCAGACAGTATCTGAACCACAATTAGTACAAATGGCTATAGTTTCTGTTGTGGACAGCATTTATATAATGGGAAGGCAGATATACCCTAAGTAACCTACTCAGGGATAAGATATTTATTCTCATATTCATGTAAGCACAGTTTTACTCCAATGAAGTGATAAGAGTTTAAGTGAGAATTGTAGCTCTTGTGGGATAAATGAACTGTATCACCCTAATCAAAGACCTTGACCTAGTTGTGAAACAGCCAACAATTTTTTGAACTGCAATATTTCAATGGTGATTTGAAATCCCTTACCAATGTTTGTTTTTCATTACCATCCCCTGCAGTTGCAGCCACAATCGCTGTCATGACTGCAACAATGAGCATACTCATCGTTAGTGAAGATAATCATCTATTTAGAACACATTTGGGATAATAAGACATGGAAAACAAGTGTCCAGCAAAGAGGGAAAAAAAGGGGGGGGGGGACACGGAAAACAAGCTTGTATACTTGTGCATGTGCTGAAAGAGGAGAATCCACGCAAGAAATGGAAGAGAAAATACTGAAACAAGTAGCTCTCAATGGTGGAGTCAGGTTTTTCCTTAAGAAGGAATGATCATTTTATTCTTTGTTACAAATAGAAAGTTTTGAACCCAGAGCATCAATTAATTAAAAATACTCAAGCAAAATTATACAATGCAGAAAATCCACCAACCGTACACAAATAAACATCCAAATTTCAATAACTCAAATTTTGATTCTTTGCTAAAAGATTCATAATAATACGAGAACTTTCAAAGGCGTAATACTACCAAAATATCATAATACACATGAACAGACTATATCATACAGTCCATTTTTCTAAGGTTTCCCCAGTAAAAACCAAGAAGAAGAAAATTAAGTCAGAGAGATTTTAGCAATGGGTACATTAACCTCTCCAAATATATATATGAGGTTCTATACTCTAGTATAATTCCATGAAGTACTGAGAAGCAAGTAGAAAGGTTTGCACTCTCAACTTGATTTTTCACTCTCAGAGAATGCCTCATCATCAACTGCTAACACTTGCTCTAATGCATCAATGTCTCTCTCACAACAAGCACCACTTCTCTTACTCTCAAATATGTCATATTTAATGCCAGCTAGGCTTGATAACATGAATTACATTCTCTGGAAGCATCAAATTACTACAATTTTATGAGCGTATTCCTTACTTGGTTATGTTGATGGATCACTCTACTGTCCAAATTAGTTAAGCAAAGATGGCAGAGGGCACAAAACAAGTGAAAAAGGTCCTTCTTGTAGTCGATGGATAGCTTGAGGTCAGGCATTACTAGAGAGAAGATTTACTTCAATTTCAAGAACTAACATCTTGAACCTTAAAATTGATTTTCACAATATAAAGAAGGATGATGATTAAATTGCCTCATATCTCAAATGCATAAAAGAGGCAGGAGGCAAGCTTGCAACTGTGTCAATTCAAATCGATGATGAGGAACACTTACATATAGTGCTAAAAGGTCTACCAAAGGAACTATTATTATTATTATTATTGTTAAGCTCCCACTTCGAGAAAGTGGTCATAGTTTGTGTTGGCAGTTTATTGTTCTTGATTGGTGTTACATGTGTAAGAGGTGTGGGCAGTCGGTGGATCATCTTCTTCTTCATTGCCCTATAGCTTTTGAGATGTGGTCCTTGGGTTGTGTTTGTTTGGACTTCAGTGGGTTATGCCTCTTAAGGTAATTGAGTTGTTTGAGTCTTGGTAAATTCAGGCAACATCGTAATATATATTTTTGGAGACTTGTGCTACATTGTTTGATGTGGTGTATTTGGAGCGAAATGAATGCTAGATGCTTTGAGGGATGCGAACAGTCATTGCTAGAGATTAAGTCCTTTTTCTTACATACTTTCCTTGATTGGAGTATAGCTTTTTCGCATTTTTCGTGTTTTTCCCTTCCTGTTTTGCTTGATCATTGTAATTTTGGTTCTTGATTTTCGCCCCCATAGTATATCCCCAATGTACTCAGGTTGGCTATATTTTTTTTAATTAATAAAATTTTTCGTTATCTATCCAAAAAAAAAAAAAAAGGAATGGAGAGTTTGATGTCCATTCATTCTATGATAACCTAAGGAGCTCCTGCGCCAAACCCTTTTTGTGGAAGATTATTTGATGTGTGAAGGCCCTACGGGCCACAATAGGTCTCTTTCTCTGTATGGAACTTCGGCATGGGGGACAATTCTCACTCTCACGTGTGATAACCTAATAAAACAAGGTTACATGCTAGTTGGGTGGTGTTGTATGTGTCACTGGGGCAAAGAGATGGTGGATCATCTTTTGTTACATTGTACTACTGCATCGATTTGTGAAGCTTTGTCCTTAGATCTTTTGGGATTCAACGAGTTCTACAGGAAATGGTTATTAATCTATTGTTTGAATGGAAAAATTGGTTTGGCAAGCTCTCATCAAATATCTGGAATCTAGTTTTGTTATGCTTGATGTGGACAATCTTGAAGGAACAAAACTGTCGTACATTTGGGGCTGCAGAAAGTACAGGGAATCAATTTTTAGCTACGTTTACTAGTTCCTTATTTAATTAGTATCATGTTTGGGGCCTTACTTCTAGTAACTCCATTCTGGAATTTATAGAGTCGGTGTGTTTCTGTACATAGATTTGTTTTTCTGTAATTCTTCAGACTTATTTATGTCTTTTGTACTTGAAATTGTCTTTTGTAATAAAAATTATACCTGCCTATAAAAAATAAAAAATAAAAGTTTGTGAAGGGAAATACTTGCCTTTTTGCTCAGCCATGAGAATCATAAACGAGACCATAACACTAAAAGATCTACACATTTTGCTGCTTTCAGAAGAGCAATCAATCAAGAACATCAAAGATTATAGCAAAAGATCAACATATAATGGCTATGAATGTCATATGACCATATCTGGAAACAAAGGCACACAAAGCTCCTTTACTCTTAAGCATTCAAGATCCAATTATAACAGGGGATGTGGAAGAAACAACAGCAACACAGTCAACCAATTTTTATTAAGGAGACAAGTTCACTCTGATCAACAGAGGCCAATATGCCAGATCTATGGTGAGGCAAGGCATGTAACATTGGATTGCTACCATTGTATGGACTATTCCAACCAAGGGAAGCAGCCACAAGGAAAGTTAGCTGCTAGAGCACGCTGGACACAACCTGCACAACAGAGAGCTTCCTGAATTTCTGATACTGGTGCCACAGATCACCTGACATCAGACCTTGCAAACCTTTCTTTTCCAAAAAAATTTAGAGGCGTTGAAAAGGTATCAGTAAGTAATGGCTAAGATTAACCAATAACCCATGTAGGTAATGCCCAACTTAAGACACACTATCATTGTTTCAAGCTGATAAACATATTGAGAGTCCCCAAGATTACTTCCAATTTAGTCAGTGCATCATTTGTGTAAAGATAATAATTTCTCTTGTTATTTCAGTGGTATTAAGCTTCTGATTCAAGACCTACCTACAGGGGGGCTTCTCTACAAAGGCAAAAGTGAAAATGGTCTTTATCCAATTCGCACTGCTCTCTCTAGTTTAGTTTCCACATATAAGCCCCTGATGTCTACTTCAGTTAAGACTAAAGTTTCACACCCTTATTCATCAAAAAGAAGAAAAGTTCCACACTCTGTGACATGTTCAAGCAGGACACCCACATGATGTTGTTCGAAATCAAATTTTCTCAACACCTTTGTTTATCTACCACAAAAAAATATCTCTCTTTGTAGATACTGTATTCATGGCAAAATGACACAATTTCCTTTTGATAAATCTAGCTTCAAATCTACTTTTCCCATAAAACTTATCCACATTGATGTTTGGGGTCAAGGTCGCATCAATAAATGGATATAGATACTATGTTTTGTTTGTGAATGATTACACTCGATTTTCTTGGTTTCTTTTTCTCAAACACAAGTATGCAGTACTGTCGACCTTTATAAATATTTTTATTTATCAAAAAAAAAAAAAAAAAACACAATGGAAAGCCAGTTATCAACCAAAATTCAATACCTCATAGCAGATTGGGGAGTAGAATATACCAATAATGAGTTCCAAAACTTCGTTCCTCTAATGATATCATACATCAACTGTATGTCCTCACACAACCCAACAAAGCAGGGTTGCTAAGAGAAAAGATAGGCACATAGTCAAGACTGCACTTACACTCATCTCAAAAGCTTCTATCCCATTGTGTTACCGGTCTTATGTCTTTTCTCATCTGTCTTTCTCATTAAGAAATTGCCCACATGAACTTTGAACCATTTTTCTCCAGGGGAAAATTTATTCCATACTAAACCAAATGACTTCTCCCATAAGACTCTTGCCTATGCAACTTATCCATAACTTCAACCTCACAACAAATATAAACTTCAGCCTCACACAACATATTATGTCTTTCTTGGCTATGCACTTCACTCAAAGGGTTACATATGTCTTAATCCTTCTGTCAACCGTGTCTATATTTCAAGGCATGTTATCTTTGATGAGTCACTTACTCTTTTCCTTTTGCTCAAAAATCCCTCTCTCCTTCTCCGCAAACAACTTCCTGGCCTCCAGGCATTTCCAACAGTTATCCACATTATTTCTCCATCCCTGCACTTTACCCTCACTTCTTGGTCCAGCTCCTACCACTGCTACCTCTGCAAATCAATTTGCAGCTCAGTGTGCACCTTTTCTTTTTTTTTTCTGCCTATAATTTCCAGCTTAAATTAACCTTTTTCCACCTTCAACTCTTTCTCACAAGCCTTATCATCCCAGCCATCTGCCTCAGTTCTCTCTGATATATCAAATTCAAGCAATTCTCATCCAATGCAAACATGGTCAGGGATTTCCAAATGCAAACTTTGCTACAAGACTGTCTGCACTAATTAACTCACTACAGAACCCCCTACCTTTGCAATGGTGTCAAAGATTCCTCAATGAAAACAGGCAATGAAAAATGAGTTCAATGCTCGTCAATGACAGCTAACTTGGACTCTGGTCCTTTGACCTATTAATAAAAAAAATGTTGGATCCCAGGTTTACAAACTCAAATGTAATCCTGATGGAAGAATAGCTTGTTACAAGGCCATGTTAGTGGCCAAAAGTTTTCATCAATAATAGGAACTTGATTCTGAAGAGATTTTCCATCCCATAGTAAAACTTGCCATGGTTCAACTCATACTTTCCCTTGCAGTCCAGTTTAAGTGGTCTTCTTGCCAATTAGATCTCAGCAATGTCTTCTTACATGGCATTCTGAAAGAAGAGGTATATATAGCACAACCTCCTGGCTTTCTTGATGCTACACACCCAAATCATGTTTGTCAATTGCACAAGTCTATCTATGGTCTTAAACAGGCTCCCAAGCTTGGTTTGAATGCTTTACCTCCCATCTTTTACAATTGGGGGCTTCATGCCTCTAGTGCAATTCCTTCTCTCTTCATTTATCATCATCACTCTTCCATTGCCTTACTCCTCCTTTATGTTGATGATATTATCCTTACAAGCAATAGTTCTTCTTTCCCTCACAATTTTATTCATAATTTGGGGTCTGTCTTTGAGCTTAAAGACCTCGGTCCTCTTCACTATTTCCTTGGTCTTCAAATCCAATACACTGCCTTCAGGTTGTTCATTCATTAGACCAAATATGACACTGACCTTCTTTGACATTACATATTTGACTCTAAAGCTTGTAAAGCCCCTTGCATTATCTGATCCTACCTTATATATTCTCCCATTGGTGCTCTGCAAATATCTAACATTCACCCAAGCTGATATTACCTTAGTGGTCAACCAAGTTTGTCAATGTATGCAGTCACAAACTGACCTTCATCTCATTGCTACTAAATGTATGCTTTGATACATGAGAGTTTCTCTTGGCTTTGGTGTGAAGTTCACTCCTAGTCCCCTTCATCTTTCTGCTTTTACTAATGCAGATTGGGCTGGTGATCCCAATGATTACATTCTACCTATGGTTTCATTGAATTTTTGGGCTCCAACCTCATTTCTTGTTCCTCAATGAAAAAGGCTATATTCACCCCGCTCATTAACTGAGGCTGAATATTGATCATTGGCCTTCTCTGTAACTGAACTATGCTCATGCTTCTTAAGGATTTGGGTGTCGTTCTCCCTCATGTGTCATGCATCTAGTGTGACAATGTCACAGCACTTGCTTTAGCTTCTAACCCCGTCTTTCATGCTAAACAAAGCACATAGAAGTTGATTACCATTTTGTTCAATAGAGAGTTTGTGAAGACCGAGAAGTGAGATTTGTCTCTAGTTCATACCAACTTGCTGATAATCATACTATAGGCCTCCCTACTTCTCAATTTCTCCATCTCCATGCCAAACTCCAAGCCCATTAGTTTGAGGGCGGATGATAGCAGACATAATTGGCAGGCTAGCTCACCACATCAGTTATTTCCAACTCGACACAGTATTCCAGCTCAGCTCAGCTCAAACAGATTAGCATCCATTTTGGTTCACTTTTTTTTTTTTTCTTTCTTTCCCTGTAATGAGGTTCGCTCTCTGCAGAAACAGCAACACTTCAAACTCTTATTTTTTCATAGTTGCATAATTAATTGTTTTCAAGCTTTTCTTCCAACCCCCACTCTCAATTAGAGAGAGGTAAAGAAAGAACCCTACAAGACATTGTATACATTCCTGGGAAGCTTGAGAGAATTTGTATTAACTGAGTACCATACATTCGCAACACATCAAATTCTAGGAACCATGAATTATGACTGGACCGCCTCATAAGAATAGTAGATTTCTTTGAACCTTATCACAAACAAGAATAACTGAAAAGGCTCTTATTTTATTGAAAATTTTGCTCAATATGCTAGGCAAACTATCGCCTCTATAAGAGTTACCAAAAACTATGATTTGATTTTATGTAATTCGCTACTTTCTACCCAAAAAAAAAAATATATATATATATATGTAAGCACCCAGTCAAAGATGAGAAAAAGGCATCTATCACTGCTCAAGTTTTGACAATCAATCAACAGTTTGGCACACATCTTTTTGGCATGGGTTTGCAGAACATACCTAACTTATGAATTCTATTTGCTCCTTGCCTCTTAACCAAGAAGCATAGCAGCATTCTCAACAAGATGGTTTCCTACACTTCTTTAGCAAACAAAAGCTCAACATGGCAAGTCATTGTACAAAATGTGGATAAAACCGAAAATACTCACCATTTTTTTTTTTTTTTGAAATTCTTAAGACTAATTCACTTAATTAAAGAAACCATTCATACCAATTGGACACCTAAAATTGATATATATATTATATAACCTCTCTTTTTTCCCTTTATAAACATAGAATTTTATTTTATATAACTACAACTACAATTCCCTTATTTTCAAAAATAAAAAATAAAAAAATTTACTAAGTTCTTTATACTCAATTTTGTTCATTCTATTAACTAATGATTTTCAAACACACGAGCATTCTTGCACAACGAACTAGAAGACTCACCTTTTTTATGATAAATTGGTTAAACGGCACGAACTGTAATCACGATCAAGAAAATTGTGGTCCATTTGTAACAGTTCAAAGATTCTTATTGAATTCCAGAAATTCAAACCAGTTAGCGTGTATTAGTGAATAGGTAAAGCACGTTTAGCCACTTACAGTTCTGGAGCTTTATTCGCTGACCATCGGAACCGTATACGCCAAGCTTTGCGCACACACAGATTCCTCATTGCCTCAACGGCATCGTCAACGCATTGTTTGATCCCGTTTTTTCAAACATATCCCGACGTCTACGGTACGTCGTTTACGAACAAATAAACAAAAATTGCCCTAAACAACTGGAAACACATGTTTTATTTATTAAAAAAAAAAAAAAAAAAAGCTTCTGACTTTAGTTGCTCTCCTAATTTTATTATTAAATTTCATATTTAGCCAAAAAAATGAAAAGAGAGAAAAAATTATATAATACTAAACTTATAGGGAATATTGTGTCCTCAATATTTTTGATAACAAATCTTATTCTTAAATGACAAGTTGTTACTAATAGATAAAAAATGTAATGTCAATAGTGAGCCCAGGTTAAAACTAGTAACAAACTTGTCATCGAGAATTTGTTATAAAATATTTTGGACGTATGATCACTCTAAACCTGTATTCTTTTTTCTTTTTCTTTTTCTTTTTAGAAACACTCTAAACTCATTTATGTATTGCTCCGGTTAACAACTAGTTACTCTTGTTATCCATTGACTTATGACAAATATTGATGAAGGAAAAAGTTTGGCCATTTTACTTTGACTTATTATATGGTAATTAAAGAGATTATCTATGTGAAGTTTTAGTCACAATATATATATATATATATATATATTTGTGAGTCATGTAACTTATTTAAATACTACACATTAATAGTCTTACAATTTGTCGTGTAAATTATTGGAAAAAATAGTTTTAAACAAGTTTGGAGCTAAACTTTGTCCGTTGATGAAAGGAAGAATGTGAGACTTTGATTTTTGTTATGCTTGAGATATGTACACAAATTAATGAAACATGTTCAAATTTGCGGCAAAATGTTGCTAGTATAACATTCAGTTGGGTAATTATAATAGAAATTAAATTCTATAAAGATGTGATGTAAAATTCGAGTTTTACATCCTCTAATCCAAATTTGTCATATCATCATTTCACATACTAAAGAATAGGCACAGCTACACCCAATCAATTTTAATACTCATTTGAAAATCTAACCCAACTGAGAATTTATTGAGATGTTATTAGACATGGTACGATATATTGAATTTTAAGTAAAAAATTGATATCACAATTTCTTATTAGATGGTGTAAAACATGAGTTTTACACCTCTATTTTTACCAAATTCGAACTCATTATAAAATATCATAAATACATACTGTAGGGACACGTTTTGCAGCTCAAGTCCAAAATGCATGGGATCTTGGCCCAGTGAGCCTAGTACAATAAATTTGTAGAGAGTGGGTCGAAAAACTAGGTATTAATGAATTGAACAACGGCTAGAATGGATTTAGATAACGATCAAGCAAAAACAAGAAACACTGATCTTAATCAATTCTCTGTCCGAGGAGGTAAGTCTTCATATAAATCAATTAAACGAGTTACAAATATAACTTTGATGGCTACAGTGTTCTCTCTCTATTTTTCTGATCCTCTCTTTATGGAAGGTCTCTTACATTATATAGCTCCCTTTGGACCATCTTAATCCTACACTTGTTGGTCATTTGAGCCCTTATTTGAGTATATGTCCCATCAAACACCCTCTTTAGCATTCTGTGAGTTGTGGTAGCCAATGGAACACTGTTTAGAGGTCTTCTCCACATAATTAAATGTAGCCAAAAAAGTAGCTGCAATGCATTTAATGCTGTGGTAGCAGCTTTCCCTTAGATATTTTTGGATTCCCCTCCTCGTATGTTCATGATGCACATCCTTATCACTAGAGCTTCTTGGAAGGTCCCCTTGACTATCGGGACATGCATTTGAGCTGTATCTAGCATATGCGATGAGTTATTCCTCCTCGGACCGCCCCTCCCATTTGTATCTCACTCATTAGATTCTAAGACCCATCCAACACCATTCGTTTGTTCTCGGATTACAATGCTCTCGGCCAAGGCCCAAAACCTAATATACAATTTGGGCCCTTAACCCTACACATACTCTTTTCAAGTCACATAATAACAAATTCCACTAATTAAATTAATGATATAAACCATTATTTATGTGAGAAAATAGTACACATTTATATTACTTCCAAAATATTCTATAATTTTCTCATGACTGTTTCCGGTTAAAAGTAATTCATGAATTATATTCCCTCTTCAAGATCTCTGGAGAATCAGGTTATAATTCTCCTATACTATACTGGTTTCCTCTAGATCTAACAAGGTTTTCTTATTGTTTTCATGCAGTAGCATTCTTATTGTTTTCATGCAGTAGCATTACTAACAATTTCCCTTTGTCACTTATTTCCATTTTTTTATAAGTATTTCCACATTTTTGCTTTTACCACAGCAGCTTTTTAAAAAGAAATTCTCAAAGAAACTATTTTTTTATTATCAAAATGTCATAGCCTCATAGGCTCACAGCTTTGCAAGAGCCTTCATTCTTTTTTTGAATTAAAAAAAAAAAAAGTTTTTGATATGGGGCTCATCGATCTCACGCCCTATGGCAGACTGGCAGTAACGTATGATATAACACGTATACTGTACAAGCCATGTTAGAACCATCAGCTAAACTGCTCATATCTAGGTATTGAGACAAAAAACCTTACCATCAAATGCCGCCTCCATTCCTAAATGAGATAAGATTCATTGATTCAAGATTGCTTTTTAGGCTCACATACGTAAGACTTGAGATTTTTAAATGCCAGACGTCCTGATCATTATTATGGCAAGATACGAAATTGGCCAGAATGAATGACGTAACTCCTCTATGTAACTCTGGACTCTAGTCTCTATTGCGATTTGAGACACACTCAGGGACCACCTACAAAACAAAATCTCATTTGTTTTTTAATTTCTTCTCTCTCTCTCTCTCTCTCTCTCTCTCTCTCTCTCTCCATCTCTCTCTCTCTCTCTCTCTCTCTCTCTCGTATCAACTAAACCACTCATTGTTTGTTTGGTTGAAAATTTTGTGCAAACATAATTTTTTCATATTTTTTGGTATTTGGTAACATTAAAAAAAAAAAATCATTTATAATCAACATAAAAGTATGACTTATTTTTAGAGGTTGTTTTTCACTATTTTTTTTTTAAAAACAATTATATCTCACAATAGGCTAAATGAGAAAAATTAAAAGATTTTTTTTCAACTCATTTAATGTTACTACCAAACATAAGAAAATAAGATAATTTTATAGAAAAAAAAAAGTTAAAAAATGACTCATTTTCTAAAAAATATTATCATTAAAATAAATAGAACTACTGTCAAAGTTTTTTCCTTTTTTTCCTCTCTCAAGCTATCCAAACAAATGTCCGAGCGAGGATAATAAATGAAGATTTAGGGTGAAGTATAGGGCGCCAATTCTGAAAAATGGAGAAATATATTTTCATGTAGTAACATATTATGAGTTCATTTGATTAGGCATTTTGGGAGTTTAAAAGAGTGTTTTTAAATATATTTCTCATAACTTTTTTACAAATGCTCATTTTAAACTCAAAACACAGTTTTCCAACGGTTTATACGAATACACCTTATAAGAAAAATGATATGGCTTTTACGCCCAAAAATCCATTCTTTTCCATTTTGGACCTATTGAGCTTACCATACTAATTAAGGTGCTAAACTCATGTTGGACCAAGAATGAAATTCAATTCCAGCCTCGGACATGTCAATATCAATATCTATATTCTATATATATAAATATATATATATATATATATATATAACATTATAAAAGTTGATTTTGTTGTTAATTTCCTTTCAATGTCCTAATATATTGTCACGTAAAATTTTGAAAATCCGTACTTTTCGCATAATTAATTTGAGTATTTCCAATGATTCCACGACACAACCTTGGAATTAATGTTATGACAAATATGAGGAGCATGAGCTTATGAAAACTTGTATGGATAATATGATACATGACCTATCGTACACATTTGAAGAATCTCAATATATAACACACATGCAAAAGGCAATTCAATGAAGCCACTAGCTGTTGAGAATTCCATCTATAATAATGAGAGAACACCACAAGCCCTACTGTCTCCAACAGTGATCCAACGAGTACTGGAAACTGGAAAGCAAAAAAGAGCAAATGACATAGAGATGGAGCTAGAAAAATATCCCATGTTTCATGCACCGCTAAAGAAATAAAATGCAATCAGTGACAAGTGAGTAGATGACAGCATTCTTGGGCTACCCCAAGCCAAACAAAAAAAGAAGACAAGTGGAACCCTCAAAACTGTCCCTTTCACCAATATGTGGATCATGCTAAAAAGATTGTCCCGTGCCCTCCAAAGGATTTTTCATAGAAGAATATAATTAAAGATGTGATCCTCGATCGAACGCAAGGTTAGCCTAGGAGGTCTAAACGTTCACGATTTCAGTTAAAAACAAGTGAGTGTGAATACGGTTTGTGTTAGACTGTTATCATGGTGGAGAAATTATACAGTACTTATGGTAGACCACGTCATTTGTCCACAATTTTAAACACGTTGGAGTTTTTTACTGGAATGTTAGACCACATCACTTATCTACCATGAAAACCTTATAATTTCTCGTATGGTAGACTGTTAGTGTGTATAATAAGCATTGCTTATTAACAAAATCACACTGTCCTACCGATTAAGCAATATGCCAGCCATGCCTTTTTGGACACTACCAATGCTGTCACATTCACTAATCAACAAGGCTATATTAAGTACTGCGCACAAATCATCATATACAGCATACTGGCCCATTTTATCCAGCAGCTATGTTGAATGGCATTCATATCCGAAGAGCACTAGTTGACTGATGCATGAGTATAATGCATAACAGGGATGATGATGAAATGGTACGAGAGAGTGACATTAAACAATGCCAACCAAGCCTAAGGGTAGAATTTACATGTCATATGATTATTATAGCTAACTCCATATTTGGCAAGTTTGTTATAGTATTTGAAAATTGGAGAGAAAATTAGTAAGTGGCACATGCACGTGCTAAATTTTAATTATGCAAAAAGATTGCTACTTTCATTTTCTAGAAAGAGAAAGATTCCAAAGAAAGAGAATGAATTCACATCTCAATCTACACTCAAATATAAAATTCTTAAATTATATTAACAAGCTATCTATTTACAATGCATGCAGAGAAAAGCAGGAACCTATTGATTAAATTTTGCATTTCACCTAGAACTTGTTCATAAACCAATTTGATAACAATTGGTCATAGATGGTAGAAATATATAAAAAGCTTCATATATAGTGCGAAAGTGATTGCGAAACATCAAAGCTTGCTATCTAATGGTCCGTTTAGATTGAGGGAGAGGGAGGGGGAGTAGAGTAGAGTAGAGCAAATTTAACATAAAATTTGCTTATTTTTAGCTAACTCTACTCTATTCCCCCTCCTTCCCCCTTCCATCTAAACAAGCCATAAATGAAACACAAAGTTTTATCAATAGTTTCACATTTTTCTATGCTTCACTAATGCCTAGTGCCCATAATAATAATAAAATAAATAAATAAATAAGAAGGAGATGGACATGAGTTTCAAATTGAAACAATTTAATAAGTTTTGGACAATAATTGACAATATTAAAATCCCATGACCTAATATGAAGCATCAAACATGGTCTAAATCATTGGCCTTTTTATTTGATTTCCCATGTACCTTAATAGGCCTTAATTTATGACTTACAGAGTCTAATAATTATCCTTTTGATAGTGATACATTTTATGTGTTTAATATGTGTGATATCTCTCTCTCTCGAAAATAATTTAATAGACCTTAAGAGTAATGCTTTCTCCTTTACATGAATGGTAAATCTTATCAAGAATTTAATTAATGAAACCTTCTATCATGTGAGAGAATAGGGTATTATTCTCATAAACAATTACTCATATCTTAATGTGAGCACACAACTGAGTAAAACCTTTATATTATGAAAGAGATTTTATGTATGTTCCGAATGTAAGAGATACCTTCTAAAATTATAATCCTTATCCAATAAGACATTAAACTAAGTGACCCCAATTAACTATATGATTAATAATTAATTATTATTTGTAACGGTTACATGCGACAGCATTCTCACGTGAGGTAGACCTCACAAAGCATAAAAGAAATGTTGCATGCAAGGTGAACCTTATACCCAGGGGTGGAGGGAGGGGGGGCGGGGGGCGAGAGGGGGCCGGTGTCCCCTCTGAACTTTCAAATTTTTTTACTTATAATATTATAATGACAAAATGCCTTATTTCCCCCCCCCCCCCCCTTCCCCTTGACACAAAAGAAAAAAAAAATCAATTCATGATACCTTTTCTCAGTAAACTTTTCCTCCTACTACAATTCTAATATATAAAACCAATGTGTCCCATTTAATAATGATTAAAAAAAAAAAAATCTCTACATTGAATAGGATGAGAGTCTGAACACACTACACAGTAGCTTGATGGACTTTTAAAAACAAAAATGTACAACTATAATATAATACAATGGGTCCCACTTGGTAATCATATACTATATAATAAAAGTTGGGTATAGAAACTGTAGTTGCGCTAAGTGGCTGTACTAAATTGCAGAAATTTTTTTAGAATTTTAAAAAAATTAATTTTTTTTGTACTTATCTTCTTCTCCTATAATTTCTAAATTGATAAAAATCTTAATTTGTTTACAATCCAAACTCTTCATCTAATCCTTTTATTATTATAATTTATAAGTTGATAAGAAATTTTTATTTGATTACAATTCAAACTCTTCATCTAATCCTTTTTTTTTTATTTAAATTACATTAATACATGAAAAAAAAAAAAAAACACTCTCAAAGTGATAGAGAAAACAAACAAGTTTATTCTTTATTGTTTTTCTAAATTTATATCCTAATTTATAATTTGTGTTAATTTCATAATTTTAAAATATGAATAATTTTGATTATATTCTTTATATTTAATGTAAATTATCGTTTATAGGTTTTTGGTTGTGTTATATTCTTCCAAAAAAAAGAAATAAAATAAAATAAAAGAGTTTATATAAATTTGGCAACAGAGCGAAATAGATAAGGCTAAGAAATGTTTACTAATAATAATTTTATTAGTAACTTTTTTTAAAATGATTTAAAAAAAATGAATAGAGAGATAATTTATTAACATGATTTAAACTCTTCTAAAACTTTTTTAAGGGTTGGTTTAAAAAAATTGCAAAGTAATTTTCTAATTATTAACTACTATGCGCTAACTTCTAACTACCAAAACCCACAATTGAAATACTAATCCGTATGAGTCTATGAGATACCATTTCCAAAAATTAATATCTTAGCTATTAATTATTAACCTCTTTTCTATAATATATGTTAAATTCAACTACACCACCTCTTTTCTATAATATATGTTAAATTCAAATCATTTTTCATGCATATTCACACGCTACACAAAGGAATTATAATAAGAATTAACTAGACAGGGGTAAGACTACACCACCTCTTTTTTACAATAAATATTAAATTTAGATCATTTTTCATGCATATACACACACATGTAGCATGCAACACACAAGACTTAAACTTTAAGTTTAAACTTAAACTTGGTATGGTGAAGGTCACTTGAGTTTCAGTGCCTTCTTCCATGCTTTCAAGGACAAAAAATAAATTCTCATGTGAGTCTCTCTCTACTTCAAATTTTTAAATGTCTAATAATTTAGATTGTTCTTAATTATTGAATTGAAGTTTCACTTAAACATTATTTCAATTATTGTTTCGAATAGTTTTTAATTATTAAATTCAAGGGTTTTCGATTTAAATATATATGATTAATTGAGCCTTAAAGTTCAATGTATTATTGAAAATCATTATATATATATATATATATATTTTAGGTATCTCTACCATCTTCCATTCAATTATATATATATGCATATTATGATACCTTAGTATCACACAACATGCATTCATTATATAACTTAAAAGTAAAATATTCATTTATTTTTATTATTTATTTTAAGTAAATTAATAAAAATAATAATTTTTCTAGATAGGGAAAAGACTACACCACCTTTTTTCTACAATATATGTTAAATTCAGATCATTTTTCATGCATATTCACAACCTACACGAAGGAATTATAATAAGAATTAGTTAGATAGAAGCAAGATTACACCCCCTCTTTTCTACAATATATGTTAAATTCAGATCATTTTTCATACATATTCACACGCTACACAAAGGAATTATAATAAGAATTAATTAGACAGGGGTAAGACTACACCACCTCTTTTCTACAATAAATATAAAATTTAGATCATTTTTCATGCATATACACACATGTAGCATGCAATGCACCATGCAATGCATAAGACTTAAACTTTAAGTTTAAACTTAAACTTGGTAGGGTGAAACTCACTCGAATTTCAATGCCTTCTTCCATGCTTTCAAGGACAAAAATTAAATTCTCATGTGAGTCTCTCTCTACTTCAAATTTTTAAATGTTTAATAATTTAGATTGTTCTTAATTATTGAATTGAGGTTTCACTTAAACATTATTTAAATTATTGTTTCAAATAGTTTTTAATTATTAAATTCAAGGGTTTTCCATTTAAATATATGTGATTAATTGAGCCTTAAAGTTCAATGTTTTATTGAAAATCATTATATATATATATATATATATTAGGTACCTCTACCATCTTCCATTCAATTATATATATATATATATATATGCGTGTGTGCATATTATGATACCTTAGTTTTACACAACATGCATTCATTATGTAACTTAAAAGTAAAATATTCATTTATTTTTATTATTTATTTTAAGTAAATTAATAAAAAAATAATTTTTCTAGACAAGGATAAGACTACACCACATCTTTTCTACAATATATGTTAAATTCAAATCATTTTTCATGCATATTCACACGCTGCACGAAGGAATTATAATAAGAATTAGCTAGATAGAGATAAGACTACACTATCTCTTTTCTATAATATATGTTAAATTCAAATCATTTTTCATGCATATTCACACGCTACACAAAGGAATTATAATAAGAATTAACTAGACAGGGGTAAGACTACACCACCTCTTTTCTACAATAAATATTAAATTTAGATCATTTTTCATGCATATATACACACATGTAGCATGCAACGCACAAGACTTAAACTTGGTAGGTTGAAACTCACTCGAGTTTCGGTGCCTTCTTCCATGCTTTTAAGGACAAAAATTAAATTCTCGTGTGAGTCTCTCTACACTTTGAATTTTTAAATGTTTAATACTCCCTCCGTCCCACTTTGTTTGTCCTGTTTGGAAAGTCAAACTTTTTAAGGGAATATCATTTATTGTTTTTTCTACTTTTTAAAAATGTATAAGTTTCCAAAACTACCCTTAAATAAATTTATCAAAAAATTGAATTATTAATAAAATAGGGGTATAATAGGAACATTAGTAAATTAATGACTTTTATTTTTAGAAACAGGACAATATTTTGGGACATCTCAAAATGGAATACAGGACAAACAAAGTGGGACGGAGGGAGTAATTTAGATTGTTCTTAATTATTGAATTGAGGTTTCACTTAAATATTATTTCAATTATTGTTTCGGATAGTTTTTAATTATTAAATTCAAGAGTTTTCCATTTAAATATATGTGATTAATTGAACCTTAAAGTTAAATGTATTATTCAAAATCATATTTTTTTTTATATATATTTTTAGGTACCTCTACCATCTTCCATTCTGTGGGGGTAAAATTCGCCAGTCAACGTTGGGCCATAGTACTTGTACTAAGTCCAACCACAATAAGAAGCAAAGACACGGGCAGAGGACCCCCCAGCCCAATCACGTTGGGCCGGGCTTGCTTAGGGGCGTCCGAGGAGGAGTACCTCCTCGGACGCACCAAATGGGAGTCCAATTCACACCCTTTACATGGAGAAAGGTCATCCAAAATCATGGAAGAAAGCAGAACGTTCCCGGGGGGGGGGGGGGCAACCACAACTGCCGCATTAAATGCAAGGAAGCTACTTTTCCAGCCGCATTAATGTGGAAAGGACAGGAGAACAAAATTATCTTGGCCAATGCAACTCACAGAAAAGAAGGAGGATGTCCTATGGGACAGACACTCAAGTAGAGACCCAGATGATTAACAAGTGTAGGGTCATTATCGTAGGAAGGATGCTATATAAGAGAAGAAAATCCCCATGGCCAGGGGATCGCAAGAGGGAGAAAAGAAAAGGAGAGAAAAAGAGAAAAGGAGTTGGAGGAACAAAGCATAAGATACAGCCCCACGGACTGTTATCCCAAGAAGCTTAGAGGAATATTCCCACGTCCAAATGGTTGCATGGCTTGTTCATAACTATGTGCACTCTGTCAAGACCTAGTTCTATAACCTACTCTCTACAAATTCATTGTTGAGGGACTTTTGGACCAGAATCGCTTGCCTGTTGTGCCTGAGCCCCAAAAACAGCCCCTACACATTCAATTATATATATATATATATATATAAATGCATATTATAATACCTTAATTTCACATAACATGCATTCATTATGTAACTTAAAAGTAAAATATTCATTTATTTTTATTATTTATTTTAAGTAAATTAATAAAAAAATTATTTACATATAAATTTTGATTAAACCGTGCATCGCACGGGTATAATGCTAGTGATTAAAAAAAAATGTTTCATATTCATTAGTTTACTCATTAGTGACTTTGGCATTGATCTTACTAGTTGCAACAGCTACTGTTGAAATAGCTTTTTCGGCAATGAACATAATTAAAAATCTATTACGTAATCAAATAGGAGATTAATAGATGAATGATTGCTTATTCACATATATTGAGAAAAATATATTCAAGATTATTGAGTGTAAAGAAATCATGCAGCGGTTTCAAAATATGAAAAAATATCAAGGGCAATTGAGTAAAATAAGTTAGGTGTAAAAAAATAAATTAAAGTTTACATTTTATGTTAGATTCTGTATGACAATTACATTATAATATAGTAGTTTATTTATTTTGTTATTAATATTGATTAATTTTTTTAGATTAATTTTTTTCTTTCAATCTTATCTTTTAATCTTGCCTCCCCGACCTAAATTCCTGGTCCCGCCACTGCTCATACCCGAAAAAAAAATTGCATACAACTATTACACATAGAATCAAGATTGTGATTAATAAATTAGACATGGTAAAATATAGACACATCTCCTTATTTGAACGTGTCTAGTGCTCTTATACATAATACCACGCCAAACCCGCATTTCATGACTAACCCTCACTAAAGCACTGAACTCATCACAATGGTGTGACACATTCTGCTAAATTCATACTACAAATTACACGTAATTTTTAACACGGATTCAGTGCCCTGGAATATTAGCCGCAAGCTTTACCCCCTTGACCAAAAAAGGAAAAAACAAGAGTGCGCATTACGCAGAGCTCTTATTATTGTCCGCTAACTAATTGATCAGAACATATATAATAAATAAAGCAAGATCTCATCCTCGACCTCCCTAATTTCCCTTGCCACCCTTTCTCTTCTCTCTCTCTTCTCTCTCTCTCTCTCTCTCTCTCTAACTGAGCGAGCAAAAAAATATCTTCATAATCTTTCTCTGTGAAAAATTAGGGCCAAGCTTTAGATCTCGGAGACTATAGAAATGGCGGTCAATCGCATCCGATTCTTGCATTGCGGTCGCTGATTTTCGGTTGCCGGAATCGGAGTTGGCAGCGATTGATTTCGCCGGTTGATGCTTCTCTGTGACATTCTTGTTCGGACTCTCACATGGACTCGATCTGGAGCAATGGCGTCGAGCCTGTTTCTTCTTTCCTCGTCGCTATCTACTTTGCTATCGGCTTCCTCGCCGCCAGGTTCTTCCTCGACAAATTCGTCTTCCGCGTAAGCTTCTTGCTCTGTGTTTCGGCTCTAGAGCAATTATTCTTTGTAGCTTTTCGTTTTACTTTGCAATTCTTCGAATTCTTGATTCTTGTTTGTTATGGTTTACTTTTAGAAATGAGCTTGTTTGCTGAGAAAATTGTGGAGGAAAAGTAGCATTTGGACTTTATTTGTAGTGTGATTCTTTTGTACATTTCTTTTTAGGTTACAGCTATTTTAGATGTATGATCTTTAATATTAGAATTGTTTCTTGGATTCAATCAGCAAAGAATGAGAGCATTTAGTTGCTAAATCTTATTTGAATGCATGATTATAAGGATGTAAGTGCTGCTCAAGGATTTTCAGAATTTGTGAATAAAGAATGTTGTAAGGACTAAGGAATAGAGGGGAAAAGATTCTAATGCTCCGTTTGTTTCAATGGAAAACCTTGTGTTTAGTGTTTTCCACTAATTTTTTTTTGGGAAAACAACTCTATCTCACAGCAAGCTAAATAAGGGAAATTAGGAGATTTTTTTCAACTCAATTAAGGTTGCTACCAATCATAGGAAAATGAGGTAGTTTTATAGAAAATACTTTTTGGAAAATGACTCATTTTTTAGAAAACATTATTTCCGAAACAAACAAAGCGTAAATTATAACTGCAAATAGTTGAAGTGAGAGGGATTGATGATAGGGTGGTATTTTGTATATTTATTCTAATGATGAAAATACTGTGTTGTCAGTTACAGCTTAATTTTCTCTATTATCATCGATTAGGATTGAGCTTGACACGGCCTTTGTCATTCGATTAGGAGACAAGTATGCACTTAGGAGTTCCAATCATTGCTTAATTTTGTTTATTTTTCATTATATTTGTAGGTTTGAATTATGTGGTGAATGGTTTATTTAGCTTGATTGATGATGTGCTGGGCAAGAGTCTCGCTGTGGAAGGTTTTTTTTCCTGAACAACTGGGGGGGAAGGGGATTCAGCCATTGAGCTACAAGGCTCTTGGCCTAACTGTGGAAATTTTAGCTGCCATTCATTTAAAGGAATGGCTCTTTACTTTAGTCATTAGGTAGGCCAGCTCTTACGCTAGGCCACTTAGGCAATTTAATAAGGCCCTATGATTTTGGTTCTATAGTATATTATTATACTTAGAGGTCAAGCCTTGGTGCCACCCAAAGCAACAAGTCGTGGGTTTAGGACTGGGAATCAACCTCTCCAAAGTAAAAACATGGGGGGTAAGGCTGCTAGTTACCTACTAAAAGTGGGAGTTTTGTGCATTGGTATGACCTTTTTACTGCATTTTTATGCTTATTACAACCTAAATGGGTTCTAGTTAGCTCAACTAATAAAGTCTATTGTCATCGAATAAGACTTGGGTTTGAATCATGAGCGATCATCATGGATCGGATATCATCATGGATCGGATATTATAGGTTTCAAATCATACCGTGTCTATATTTATATAACCCTAAAGTAAAGTAGATCTCATATTTAGCTAAAAATGAAGAAATCAATATACCGTTTTTTGCTCTCAGTCTCTCTGTCATTTTAAAGAAGACTATATCATTTACCAATAAAAATGTCTTTCCGTCTTTTTCTATTTCGTAAAAAAGTATAATTTGTAGTAAAATACATATAATTTATAGAAAGAAGCAATTTGATAATAATGTTGATTATGAGACAACACAATCTGCAAAAAAAAAATATATATATATATATATATATTTTTTTCTTATATATAATAGATTAAGCTATTTCTTCATTTCAGAGCAGAACCAGTAGGTTTCAAATATATGATTAATTTCAAGATTTTTTCATTGACAACTCAATAGTTAAGGGAGGGGATTTATACCCTAGATGTTATTATTGGAAATACTAGGAAATGTCAACTAGTTGAGCTATAAGGCTCTTGGCGTTTAATTTCAAGAAATTTAAATTATTAAACGATGATAGTTTATAAAAATATTGCCTGTCTTAAATGTTTTCTCAAACTTGATATTTGTTTTCATATTTATGGTGCAGATTTATTTTTAGAACGGTAGAACTATTGGTTTAAAAAGTAGTTATATAAATAGAACTAAATACTCTAATTGACGTATTGAATTATGTAAAATGACTAGTTTCTTTTCTAAATGCATGCATTGCTATAAAAAATCTATAGATGTATGTTATAGTTACTTTTGCAAAAAGAAAGTTTTTATATTTAAAATGATGAAATCTACAGATGTATGTTATGATTTGTTTTTTTTTACCTATCCAAAAAAAAAAAAAAAAATCATAGCATTCTATAGAATTTTCTTATACATAACTGTAATACCTATGGTCAAAATGAAGTGTATGCGTATATGGTTCAATCAAAATATATCCAAAATACAAAGACCAAAAAGCACAAGAATGGTAAATTAGCCTTGTTTATGTCTTTAATATGTCAAATAAAAAATTGTTTGTGTAGGAAGAATGTTATATGTATAATAAATCAATGGTCCATACCATTTCCTTCAAGATCCAGTGGTTAATATTAATGGTATATTTTCTAGGAAAAAAAAAAAAACAACTCTCCTAGGCATGCTTTTTGCTTCTTCAAAAAAGTACCAAAAATAATATCTTCATCAAATGAGTTTTGCTTCAGCCAAGCAAAATGCTTAGAATTGGGGGTTTCGAGTTTTGAGCTTTATGCACGCATAGGTACACTTTTAATATTGCTTTTTTTTTTTTTCCTTTTTTTTTTCTTTTTTTTAATAACAACATTGCTGTTGTTGATTAAACTGGGAGGTATTGAAGACTTGAAATTGTTATTACAGCTAATCAGGAAAGGAAAAAAGAAAAAGAATTTTCTCTGCTATGTGTTTGCTTGATTTGCATATGAATGATTGTCAAAGAAATAGAACAATAGTAAATAAATAGAATGAAAGGAGCGTAGTAACTTGTGGAGAGAATGGTCTACTGTGCTCAATTTAAAGAATGGAAAACCGACATGCAAAAAAAAAAAAAAAAAAGAATTGACCATGATTGAAGTACAAAAGGAATGCAATGTCAATAAAAAATGGATACTTGGGATTGAGCAAGCATGTCAAGAAGGAAAATTTGCCCAGCTATGGAAAGAAATATTATCACATTAACTAAAGGAGAAATTTTGTTGCTATGGCGATTATACACATCAAAGAAAGAGTTGACTTTCCTTCCCCTTGAACTTTGGGGGTTATATGCGCTGTAACGATAGAGTAGTAGAGCTACCAGTATTACATGCTCCCTTTATTGGCAAAATTTTTGCATTATGATGTAATTCAGTGCTTCAGTTGTTGCATTGGAAATCTTCTGAGAGTTCAGCTTGCAACATGAGTGTTCTGTTGCTGAAATTTTGCATTACATGCCCTGTAATGTATTATTTGAATGTTTCAAGTTCTTTTATGTTTGAATACCTTGCCAAGTCACCTTCTGTAAAGTGTTAATATGTGTTCTCAAACCAATGTGTTTTTGAATTTTCACAAAATACAAACCACATACTTTCTCTCTCTGGCTGTTTTCCCATGTTTTCCACATATACTATGTTAAAAGATATCTTTGTTCATGTGCATGCATGGATCTGTTGATGTGATACAAATTATTTTGTGTCATGTTTCTTCATTTCACTTTTCTTAAATGGCAGTGACGAATTTCATCAGAACTTTCTTTTTTATCTTTCTGATAAAACAATAGCTCTGCTGTCAACAATTTGGGGTATATTTGGATTAAAACACAGTATTCATTTAAGCTTTCCACTCTTGTGAGAAATGATGTTACTCAATGAAGCTCATGCTCATAGTAAACTTCTGTGCTTATTACTATACCTAAAAGCAAAACTCATGCTGAGATAGTTAATCGTTATTGGAAATATCTGATGCTCTTTCTAAGTATCAATCTTGCATGCTTTGTTGTTACAAGAAAAAGAAAATGAATAGGACAAGACATTTTAAACACTATGTTTCATTAGTATTATTTGAATAATTCTTTATATATTTTCTTCCAGAAATTGTCCATCTGGTTGTTGAGGTATAATGGAGCTGTTCCACTAAAGATTGATGATGCAACACGGTCAAAGATTGTAAAATGCTCAGAGTCAATGTGGAAGCTAGCATACTATGCTACTGTTGAAGCATGTGTTCTCAAAATAACACACAGCGAACCATGGTTCAGGGATACTAAAGAATACTTTAGAGGCTGGCCAAATCAAGAGTTTACGTGAGTAATTCACATGCTTGGCTTCATTTTCTTACTAGGTTTCTTGTAAGTTTCTTCATAATTTGTTTAAATGTGTAAAATGAAAGAAAAACATTGGCTACTAGCATGCTGGTATATACCCTTATCTCCAAAACTATACTATGGCATTGCACAAGAGGCTTCCCTTTCGCCTTTTATTGTATAATCACAAGAAAATAGAGCCAAGCAGGTCCTCCAGAGAGACGTAAATAATTAAAAAAAACCTAAATATTCTTGCTACTTTTTTAGAATGGCTAGAGGCAGCTAGAGGCATATATGTCATAGCATTGAATGGATGATGACCAAGCTGTGGATATGATATAAGAAACCACTTTTTTTCTGTCTTTTTGCTCTGAAATATTTTTCTGTGGTACCATACACAGACTAGACAAGATGGAAGATTTTTCCATTCTTTTCTTGCAGAGCAGAATGTCTAATTATTTTTTTATTTTTTTGGGGCATAGCCATCTGCTTATTAATTACTGCATGGTTTTTGTTAGCTTTCGTTTCTATTCTGAATGCATATGATTGGTAATGATATTGCTCTCTTTAGACAGCATGCCAGTTTTACTTTTTGACATACATAATTATGGAGAGATGTCTTTCTCTCTCTCTCTCTCTCTCTCTTTATTTATTTATTTATTTATTTATTTATTTATTTTTTTTTGGGGGGGGGGGGGGGGGGGGGGGTGGGGCCTGGGGGGCTGGGGGGGTAGGGGATTTGGATTGGCTCTGGTTATTTGGTTGGTTTGCAATGGATATGGGCTTTCAACAACTTGAATATTTATTTATTTTTTTTCTCTAGGATAGGATAGTTCTAAACTTATTTGAGTTATACCATCAAAATGAATTGGTATAAATTGTCTAAAATGACCATTTTATTTATCATTTCAGGCTTCCCCTAAAGCTTTACTATATGTGCCAATGTGGATTCTACACCTACAGCATTGCTGCGCTCCTTACATGGGAGACTCGAAGGAAGGATTTCTCTGTGATGATGTCCCATCATGTAATTACTGTTGCCCTGATTGGATGCTCATATATTACAAGGTATTATTTCTGTTTTGTCTCTAAGTACAATCATTCAGCAAGTCACATTAAATAGTTTTTTTGTGTTTTTTTTTTTTTTAAAGTAATACTTTTTTTTTTTGAAATGAGGAAAGCTGATGTACACAGGATGAATACTCGTGTGTGGATCTCTTGTAGTGTTCTGCCCCTTTGTTGGCATAGAGCTGTCTTGATTTCTAGTAATTTTTCTGTGGCACAAGTCTAGCCAGCTGTGCCTGTAAATGTGTTCTGGATTATTTTTCTTACACATTTAGTTTTTAATTATTTCGTGACAAATTACTTCTCAAAAGGTTCAAAGGAGGAAAGTCCTTAAGAATTGATATTTTAAACAATTAAGTTTTGGTTCATTTTGAGATGGGAGTTTAATTATAATTTTTTTATATATAAAAAAAAAAAAAAAAAAATTAGAGTTTAATGTGAAACCACTCAAACAATAGGAGAAATTATGTAATTTACCAAAGTTTTTTAATAAAGTGTAACCACTTCGTGCTAGAAGAGTGTAGCCACTTGGGGTAGAGAGAAGTGAAGACAATCACTTGGCGTAACCATAGATTCTAGGACCCAATTTTTTTTTTAAGCATATGATATGAGTGCTTGAATTAAGGAATGATAGCAATGGCATACAATTATTGAGATGTTTTAAAGTCAGAGGTTTTTTGCGGATCAGCTTTATTGTTCTCAACTCCAAACATATAAATAATATTCGTAGTTTGCATATGTTAGTTAACCTTTAAATTTCTTCATTCATCAATTGTGGACATTTGGCAAGTAAAAATGAAGAGAACTCCGACCGTTTAGCAATCAAAAACATTTTCCTGCCCATTACAAAGATAAAACTAAAAATTGGCTGCCATGATTAGATATATGATATTGATAAGAGTTGCAGCCTTCTGATTTAACTTGGATACATTTTCATAACTGGTGTGGGGATTTATTTTGTCAGTTTTGACCGCTTATTCACTAGGAAAAAGTAGCGCCCTCAGGGAAGAGAAAGACCTGAATCTATTACTATATTCCTGACCTTAGCAAGTCAAGAGGCAGTCCTACTAGAGGTCAGATTGAAGACTTCGTTCAGTTAGCTACTTACCTCAGGTTTATCTATCAATTAGTTAGGGTCTTATCAAATTCTGTGCATGGCATGGGTTGACTGCTAGTCTCCCAAGAAACTTAACGCTCAATGTACAAGCTTCAAGCACATTATCCTATCACTTCTAGCATGTTCATGTTTACACGGAGAGTGCATTTCAATTTCTACTTTCAAACCCTCAAAAAACTTCGGCTTGTAGCCCAGGTGATGTGGAAATATTAGTTTTTTTGAAAATTTTCAGCTAATCAATTTTTATATTAAAAAAATCAAATATTTAAATTTAGTGTTTTAAAATGGTTTCAAATAATGTAATGTAAGTAAAAAGATGCCATTTTGATTTTTTTATGAAAAAAAAATCCTTTTTTATGTTGCAACACATGGCAAGTAAAATGACTTTCTTTTCATAATCTTATAAAAGAACTTTAATTTTGCGATATTTGGCAGGCAGAACCTTAAGGCCATGGTTAGATTCACTCACTAACACTCTTGCTGAGGCAGTTAGCCCATCATTTTTCATTGCAATTGTCTGTCATTCTGTTCTCTATTGTGACAGACCAGCCAAGTATGCCGATTCTTACATATCTGTTTATCCATGTTCTTGGAATTTCATCATTTATTACAGTTTTTATTGTGACGTTGTTAGTTAGTTTTTGTTTGCTGTTTTAGGCAATATAGCAGCTTGGCAGTGCTATGCATTATAAAGAACATTCATGCTTACCTTCTTAAAATTTCTGGGATATATTGATTGTTATATAGAACTGTTCGTGGTAATATTTATATTTACTATTTGTTTACTGTTTCTTCTTGGCACCATTTTCGCTGCTAATCTTATGTTAATACAATACAATATCACATTAAGGAACTTATCAAAAAAAATATATCACATTAGGGAAGGCACTCTTGTGCCTGAGCTAAACTAAAACCATATGTTATTGAGGATTCTCCAGTTGGATCTTTTCAGTGCATAGGTCTACCCTAACAAACTGTAGTTTAAGAGAACTCTTAAAAAGCAAGTATCTCAGCCCTTGTGAGTTATGTACCACTTTTAGCTTTGTTGGTTTTTGTGCTAGAGTTTCTAGTAAGCAATGTTTAGTAAACTTAATGTAGAAATATCCAGCTGGCTTCTTTGGTAGCTCTAGAGGTCTTAGGCAAGGCAATCCTTTGTCTCCCCTTCTTTTTCTTTTGATCATGGAGGTCTTAAGTCGTATCATGAAGAAAACTGAGGAAGGTGGTTTCATTCAGGGTTTTCATGTGGGTTCTATTAATTCTACTGGTATCTGTGTTTCTCATCTTTTATTTGCTGATGATACCATTCTTTTCTATGATGCCTCTAGAGAGCAGATTTTATCTATTAGGCTAGCTTTGACTTGTTTTCAAGCTTTTGCTGGTCTGAAGGTGAACGTGGGGAAAAGTGAAATTGTCCCGGTTGGGGAGGTGCATAACATCCAGTCTTTGGCTAATATCCTTCAGTGTAGAGTGGGCAGTTTGCCTATGACTTACTTGGGTATGCCGTTGGGAACTCTGTATAAAACGCCCTCCATTTGGAATCCGATCCTAGAGAGGATGGAAAAGAAGCTTTCAGGTTGGAAGCGGCTTTATTTGTCAAAGGGTGGTAGACTCACCTTGCTGAGGAGTACCCTTTCAAGCCTTCCGACTTATTACCTTTCCCTTTTCACTATCCCCAAAGCTGTGGCAACTAGATTGGAACGCATTCAAAGGAACTTCTTGTGGGGTTCATCAGTTGAGTGTTTCAAATATCCCTTGGTGGCTTGGGAAAAGGTTTGCTTACCTCGCGAGATGGGTGGTTTAGGAATTCGGAAATTGGTGCCTTTTAATCAGGCCCTTTTAGGGAAATGGCTTTGGAGGTATGATCATGAAACCTCTCATCTGTGGTGTCGGGTCATAGCCATGAAATATGGGGAGGGAAAAGGGGGTTGGTGCACTAGAACTTGTAGTAGGGCACATGGATGTGGGTTATGGCAGGGTATTAGTGAAGGGTGGGAAACTTTTGCTAATCGTTTTTCTATTGTGGTGGGGGATGGATCTCGTACTCTTTTTTGGCATGATAAATGGACTGGGGATGTCCCTCTTAAAAGTCTTTATCCTCAGTTATTTCTGTGTTCAGCTAATAAGGAGGCTTGTATTTCTGATGTGTTAAGCCCTTCAGTGGGTGATAATGACAGAGTGTGGAGTTTAAGATTTCAGAGGGAATTCAATGATTGGGAGTTGGCGGCCTCCTACTCTCTTCTTCATTTCATCCAAACCCGAATCCCTAGGGGTGGAGGGTGTGACAGGCTTTGTTGGGATCTTAATGGCAGTGGGAAGTTTGATGCTCGGTCTTTCTATCATAAGATTCGTAATGCAGCTCCCTCCACCTTCCCTTGGAAGGGTATTTGGAAAGTTAAGGTTCCTAAAAAGGTGGCTTTTTTTATGTGGACAGCAGCTCATGGTCAGATTCTAACATTGGATAACCTTATGCTTCGTGGTTGCCCTATGGTGAATCGATGTTATTTGTGTTGTTGTAATGCGAAATCTGTGGATCACTTGTTACTTTTTTGTCGATAACTCATTTTTTGTGGATGCATATGCTCCAGTTGTTTGGAATCGATTGGGTCATGCCAGGTTCAGTTGAGGACTTATTATTCTGTTGGTTTCATTGGCTTGGGAAGCATAGTTTTGATATATGGGATTTGGTCCCAGGCTGTTTAATGTGGACTATTTGGTCTGAACGGAATCGGCGGGCCTTTGAGGATGAGGAGAAAACTGTGGTTCAGTTATTAGAGTTTTGCCAGAGGACCCTCTTTGATTG
The DNA here is from genome assembly GCF_932294415.1 of Quercus robur. NCBI lineage: Eukaryota > Viridiplantae > Streptophyta > Magnoliopsida > Fagales > Fagaceae > Quercus > Quercus robur. The sequence continues at coordinate 38,571,518 of NC_065544.1, forward strand.
GTCTCGTTGTTGGGGTTTCTCAGATTGTTCTACCCTTACGGATTTTATTTCTTCTATTAGAATAGTTTAGGGGCTGCTTTTTGTCTTGCTGTTTCGTTTTTCCTTTGTTCACTACCATGAACTCTTTGTGTCTCTCTTGCTTTTCTTTTATTAATAATATTCTCTTCTTACTTATCAAAAAAAAAAGAAATATCCAGCAAGAGAACAGGTACTAATTTTCCATTTATAGGCTTTTCCGGATTGGCTCAATCACCCTTGCCCTGCATGATGCAAGTGATGTATTCATGGAAGCTGCTAAAGTTTTTAAATATTCTGAGAAGGAGCTTGGAGCAAGTGTGTTCTTTGGATTCTTTGCCATTTCTTGGCTCATTCTGCGGCTAATATTCTTTCCTTTTTGGGTTATAAATGCAACAAGGTTTGCCCTCATGGTAAATGATTTTATTTCACCACATTTGGCTTTGATACTCCTTTGACTTATCCGTTCTTACTATTGCCATTTCCCAGCTATGATCTCATTAAGTTCTTGGATCTATCAAAGGCCTATCATACGTTGCTGTACTATGCTTTCAATACAATGTTGCTGATGCTACTTGTGTTTCACATATACTGGTGGGTACTTATATGTGCAATGGTCTGGAGACTGTTGAAAAATAGAGGAAAAGTGGGAGAAGATATAAGATCTGGTAAGCTTTTCACTGCTTTCATATTATCATTCAAAAAATTATTCCGTTACATCTGGAATCTACTATAAATCTGTGTGTGTGTGATCTGAAATGGATGGATTTGTATATATGTAGAACCCATAAAAAATGAAGCTTCCTTTCTACAAGTCTTATTTGTTACATCGAGGAGACTCATTGCATAATGTTCTCATGTTTGTACAACAATATCAATTTGGCATATTAAATGAATTGGAATGGGAGCAATGGCTTGCCTGCATCCTGCAAAGCAGTTTTCTTTACTATTCTCGTTACCTTTAGGTGGTGATATGCTGATATCTCTTCCATTTTCGCATTACAAAGCATATGCAGTTTAGGGATGAGCAACATTATATCCATTTTGTATTATTTTCTTTTGTAGTCTAAAGTAGCTGTTTTATTTTTATTTTTTTAAATTTAGAGCTGAAGATTTATTATCTCTATTTAATACAGATTCAGAGGATGATGAATAGTTGGAAGATTTTGTACAAGTCATACGTTCTCACTGATGATGTAGCCCCCTGGGAATTACTTTTGACAAGTTTGTAGAGGTTTCACTATGATCTCAATTGTTTGCCATCTATTGTACCAAAATTGGAGGGGGTTGGGAACTTTTTGATTTCTAAATTTTTCCTCTTATTCTTGGGGTAGAGATAAGGAGGTGGAAGACCATTAATCTCCTTTTTGATATCTTTTTGGTGTATAAATGATAGGTGATTCCTGTATAATTGTTTCTCTGGATAATATTTTGTTTGGATTAGCCCTAAAACAGATAAATGAAGAAGTTGAAAAAGAAAAAGAAAAAAAAAAGACTTTTCTTTTTCCTAGTCTTTGGTCTTGCCATCCTTCCTATATTTTATATGAGCATTTAACTGATAAAAGAATATCCCGGCTTGGATTATGTACTACCAACTATGATAATTCTACAACCTTTTTGAATGTGGCCTGACTCCCTCATTCCCATGTGAACAGCAAATTAAAATTACGCTTCTGCCTTTCTATTTTGTTGGTTTAACTGGATTTTTACTATATGCAAGCTGATCCCTAATCTGACTGTTGAACTATTATCAGTAATATGGATTTGTTTTTTTATTATATGCAACCTGATCCTGCTGTGGCCGAAGAACTAGCATGATCATGATGGGTAGTTTTCCCCAGAAGACTTCATATTGTGTGGACCGCACAACTTCCAATGATCTTTGTTGTCCATAAGGAAAAAAGATAAATGATTTTGCTGCTGCTGTAGTACCAACTACAGCCCAGTCGATTGTGGCAATGTTGATTCAAACTATCCACCCTTCGATTTCCTGGAAGGGATCTATACGGAGTAATTTGCCTGCATAAACTGCAGTGCTGGAAGGTAAGCAAGGACCAAAGCTGCTTCTGGCGTCGGCTAAATAAGGAGACTTATACAGTATGCTGAGGTAACTACAGCCCTAAGGTTTTTTTTTTTGGTCTGGTCGATTTGAGATAGCAAATTAAGGGAATTTGGGGCCTATCAACCCGGTTATATATATATATATAAAAGAGAGTCAAATTTATTACTCACAGCAATACAAAAAATGGAGGATAATGGTGCATTGTGAAGAGCGGCTCAAAAATACTCACAAAAGGGAAGACATCAGTTAAAAATAATTCTTTCCCTATTTTCATCTCAATTCAATAAGAATAAAATGAGGAGATGATGAAGGAGAAATAAGTATCTTGTGTACCAACTACATGCAATATTTCCCATATGGATTGGTGCAACTGCAAGTAAACTGAATCCATTTGAAGTGTTTTGTTCAATACTTTGATTCCCCAGTCATGGCTATGGCACTTCTCTCCTCTCCAACTCGAGATTCAACAAAGATCTGTACATCTCAACTAGATCCTATGGAATCCTAAGATTGCCATAACTTCACCTCACCTCACATGCTTGTCAACCTAAATGCCACCTAGATTGCCAGCATCAATGAGACAACCCTTAATTTACCCTTATCGACAACTAGCAGGTTCACAATCAGCAATGGTTGGAATTCCTTCAAAAATGATTTGATCGAGTTGGTTGGTAGCTTGCTGTTAAAACCAAGTTCACAATCAACTTATGATCACATCCTTATTCCACAATACTCCATATCTAGTATGTGCTAATTCTTAAATCGAAAAATTTTGCGAGTCAGTGTCAGACCCACGGTAGCCTCCCTAACACTAAACAAAGAGCGTGTCCCACAATTTCTACTTCATTACTTTTTTTCTTTTTTTTTTGAACTAAATTTCTACTTCATTACTTGATACTCCTATAAAGCCCAGTCCACAAAACCTTATCCTCTCTCGCTCTCTCTCTCTCTCTCTATTAACCACTTTCCAAAGATATTATATATAAAGTTGGATCTAAAAAGGATGATGGTGCTAAATGAAAATTGTCAATGTTCGAAGAGATCTCTTCTAAACACCAATACTAACACCACCCCCCCCCCCCCCCCCCAAATGATAAATAGATTTGTTCTTCACATGTCAGTACATGTCAATCTTGAGTTTTTTTTTTTTTTTTTTTAATAGGCAAATTACAACTTATCCACATGTGATTTGACCGAAATTTAAGTTACATACCTGTAGTTTACAATTTGACATTTTTTACCCACTTGAGATTAGTTAAGTTAGAGTTCAATAACCCACTTCTGTTAGAAACATGGCTAAACAGGGAATTTTATTCCACTTCTATGTCTCTCTCCTCCAAAAATACAACAAACATAAAAATTCATGATCAAATAAGATAAAAAAGAATCTAGCGAAACATTTACATCGTGAGATTTCAAATTAGAGGTGAGTAACTTAAATTTTGGTCAAACCTCCGATAGGTCAAGTGTCAAATTTTAAATTACAGATAAGCAATTTAAATTTTGATCAAACAACAAGTGAGTAAGTTGTAATTTACCTCCTCCTTTTTTTTCTTTTCTTTTTTTAATAAGCCCGAAGACTTATAATTAGGTAATAAAGGAAAAACTGATAACAAGACAAAATCGTTAAAAAAAAAAAAGTTCAATAAAAGAAATAAAATAAAAAAGATATTTTAGCCCTGTCAGACAACCGCATGACCACCCCAACCAGTGTTCGCTGACTGAGAACGATCATCTACCGCCGCATTAAACCACAGATCATAAGGCTGTTAATCTTCTATAAAGCCCACAGTCCACAAAAGTTTACCCTCTCTCTCTCTCTTTATTAACGATGATGGTCTCATGAAATTGTTTCCAACTTGTTCTTGATGTTCCCCAATCACCGTGGGAAGAGAAAGTTCTAAAATGTTAGGCAATTTGCAATTTTGAGGATTCCACTCACAAAGGCCATCACATGTTGGACATTTTTAGCCAATCATATAGGTCAATGCAGTACAAGTCAAGACCCAAATGATTAACCTAGCTTAGCTTTATTGCCTTCGAGTTCCTTTAAAGAATCATTAAACTCAAAAAACAAGCAAATTTGACTTAGCAACAGGGAAGATGGGAAACAAAATTTCTCTCTACTATCTCTTGCTCTTTATTGCTCTCATTCCAAACTTCACAGCTTCTCAAATTCTATTTCAGGTATGCACGAAACACTATGATAGAATAATGTATAATTGACCCTCTTCTTCTCTTTTTTGTTGCTAATCAGCTATACTAATCATAAAAATATATGAATTTGTTGGGCTTTTGGTGGACCAGGGGTTCAACTGGGAGTCATGGAAGAAGGAAGGAGGATGGTACAACTTCCTAAGAAACTCAGTTCCTGAACTGGCTACTTCTGGAATTACTCATGTTTGGCTCCCTCAACCTGCTCACTCTATTTCTGACGGTATACCTTTACCAAAAATCATTATATATAAAAAGTTTATAATCTCCACCAAATTTTATTGGTTTTTTCTTTTTTTTTTTTTCCTTTTCATGATAAATTTATTTGAATTTGGTGTTCCAAGCTTTCAACTTTTTTATGGTTTCCCTTCATTCTAGCTGAGCTAAAATGCCTTGTGTTGGTTATTTGAGTTCTTTTATCTGTCTTTTTTGCGAGTAAATAGATTTAAAGCAAAATCATATCTATTGCAGTGTATCTATCAATCTATGTGATCAAATGATTATGGCCTCTAGGGGTGTCTCATTTGTAAGATTTGCAAACTAGAACATTTATGTTACAATTGTCCCCCAAAATGAAGGAAGTTGGCTCTTAATGGAATTCTTCTGAGGCTTATTCATCTCATACTATGTAAAGACTTCAATCAAATAGCTAGAGACAGAGCTACCTAGTGTCCAGTGGGGGCTATTGCAACCACTGTAATTTGAAGAAGGAATAAAAAATTGTGTTGGATTAAAATTGTAGAATTTTTTTGATATTATTTGGAATTGCACCGATTAAGATAAGAATAAGTGGGGTCAATGTAAAATTTAAAGACATTTCACCATAAGAAGAAAAGAATATATGGACCCCCCCCCCCCCCCCCCTCCTCCCTTTTCCCTTTTAGAATCTGAAATATTGGTTAATTAGTTTTAAAGATTAAGGTTATATTTAGATGATATTGAAGTTAAATGGAGAACAAAAACATTATCACTTTTATTGAAATAGAAAAAGTTGCTGAATTTTTAAAAACTTGTTCCATTAATTCAAATTTATCTTCAAACCGGTTTGGAGGAAAATTGTTCCAACCCACTACATGGTCACATGTACTTCTAGGAAACATGCTTGCCAAGTTGCTCAAAGGTTCTATTGAGCTTCCCCCAGCTACTTATGTTTTTTAATTTAGAATTCAGTACTAAACATGTTTGAAATTTTGAACTGGAAGGTGATCAATGGTTTAGAAAACAGGTTTTGAGAATGAAAACTAAAAACAAATTTTTTTGTGGGTTTGAAAACAGAAAACAGTTTTTGGCAACCAAACAGGCTCTCATAGTCTTTACTCTTTAGAAGTAACAAGTATAGCAAGTAGAGCATATGGAAACTTTGCTAAAATTGTTTCCTTGCTTTGTCTCTAGTCTAGGCCCTCAAGGGTACTTGCCTGGAAGGCTCTATGATCTTAATGCATCAAAATATGGAAACCAAGATGAACTGAAGAGACTGACAAAAGCCTTCCATGACAAGGGGATCCATTGCATAGCGGACATAGTCATAAACCACAGATGTGCAGAGAAGAAAGATAGTAGAGGAATTTGGTCTGTTTTTGAAGGAGGGACTCCAGATGATCGCCTTGACTGGGGTCCATCTTTCATTTGCAGTGATGATACTCGTTATTGTGATGGCAATGGAAATCCTGACACTGGTGGTGGTTTTGATGGTGCTCCAGATATCGACCACACAAACCTACGGGTCCAAAGAGAGCTATCAGATTGGATGAACTGGCTAAAGACTGAAATCGGGTTTGATGGGTGGAGATTTGATTTTGCCAGAGGATATTCCCCAGCTTTTACTAAGAAGTATATGGCAAATACTAAGCCAAATTTTGCAGTAGGTGAAATATGGAACACTCTTGCTTATGGAAGTGATGGAAAACCAGTGCACAACCAGGATGGTCATCGACGCGAGATTGCGAGATGGATACAAACTGCTGGAGGATTTGTTACAGCTTTTGATTTTACAACTAAAGGGATACTTCAAACTGCAATTCAAGGAGAGCTGTGGCGGTTGAAAGACTCCAATGGAGGCCCTCCAGGTGTGATTGGCTTGAAGCCAGGAAATGCTGTAACGTTCATAGATAATCATGATACAGGTTCCACACAGAAGATATGGCCATTCCCATCAGATAAAGTCATGCAGGGATATGTCTACATTCTTACTCATCCAGGGATTCCATCAATTGTAAGTTAATTTTTTGCTCATTTACTTTTTCTCTCAACAGATGTTTTGTTTTTTCATGTTATTTTCATATGGTGTTCCTAGATGAACAAAAAGTAGATCCAGGAAATTGTCTGGAATTCAAAAAATAGCCTTTAGTGCAGAAATCTGCAAGTAAATTGATAACAATCTGCTCAAGTTTCCAAAATTTGACTAACACTTCACTTGAAAAAGCATACTGTATTTACTTATTTTCTGAAAGTTGGTAAATGTACACTTGTATCTTTTAAAAAAAGAGGAGGGGGGGGGGGGGGGGGGGGGGGGGATTAAGGCTTTAAAAAGCTATATATAAGCAAATAAAGGCTCAATGTCAGTTGGCCTGATTGTGTGAAATTCATTTGAATATGCAGCTGTTATATTGACATACACTAACATGCTGTGTTAATCTATTCAAGGATGCAAAAGAAAAAAATTATCAGTTGTAGCATAGGATCTTGTTACATAGCTGCACATTGTTTTGGCAACTTTTTCTGCAAACAAAAGATAATTGCAAAAACTGTTCTTTTACTACTGAAAAGGTTCTGATGGACTTTGGAGCATGCAAATTACTATTAGCAGATACAATTTCCATTGATGTCTAATTATTGACATCAAGACAAGTTAATCCAAATTGACAAGCTATTATTTAATGGTATTGATACTAATGATTATTGACAAATAAATGTTCTTCATTCTTTCTTTGAATTAATGTGAATAATTTATTTCGTGACAGTTTTATGATCACTTCTTTGACTGGGGCCTCAAAGAGGGGATCTCTATACTCATTGCAATTCGATTCAGAAATGGGATCAAGCCCACAAGTTCCGTGCGAATTCTAGCCTCTGATGCAGATCTCTATGTGGCAGCTATAGACGAGAAGATCATTGCTAAGATTGGTCCAAGATATGAGGTTGGGAACCTGGTCCCTCCAACCTTCCAACTTGCTACTTCCGGAAATGACTATGCTGTGTGGGAGAAAAAAACTAAGGGGAATGATGATAATTAATAAAAATGAAAAGGAATGACAAAAGGTCATTATGATAAATTAGCCTTTGCTTTGGAACCTTTGAAATTTAATATGCTATGTTATTATTGATGAAAGTTAAGCATAGTGAGAACTTTCATGTTCATGCTATCCAGTTTGCTTCTAAAGTATAAGGCTTGCGTAGGCCGGTTACGGACTCAAGGACATTGCCTCAGACCCCACTTGAAAGTTTCTAAGATTCAATTTGATCCATATACCACACACTGGATATGTTCCTTAAAAAATATCTGTTATAATGTTTTTTCTATAAATTAGAATTGAGTCCTGGAAACCAAGGTTGTAACAACAATGAAGTATATGATAAAATTGAGAAAATTAAGGTTTGATATGCCTTGCCCATTTTTTTACTGACAGACTTTCATATAGGTAACCTCTACAAGGAAATCTAGCTTCAATAGCCCAACCAGATGTGACATTGTTCAAGAATAAAATGGTTCACGGTTAAGATTTTCTTTCCTGAATCCAATAATGTTCAAAGTTTTCAAAGGTTCAGGGCTGGTTTGGTAATATTGTTTTAGTAACGTTGTTTGTATTTTTTAGAAGTACGTGTAGGTGAAAAAATGTGGAAATATGTTTAATGTTGTTTAAACACTGAAAACTATTATTCTAGTTACACTACCAAACAATCCCTGTCTTTCTAAAAACACCTGTTTTTGTTTCCAGTTTTAATTTCGTTGGCAGCTCATGAATCATGAAGCTGCTCTGCATGGACTTTGATCATCTTTCTATTACTGTATTACATCACTGTATTCGTACAAAAAAAGTACTTCTTTTACAAGCTTTAATTTTTTAGAGGTCAGTTTACTACAAAAGGTGTCAATCCGATTCTGGAATCATTTATTTTACAGGTAGAAACTAAAATTATTCTCTACTCTCCTGGTAATGGCATCAGAGATTCTTGTCCATTAGGATCCAGTAAAACTCACAAAAGGGACACATGGTTAATTTGAATCACTAATTAAAGTTTTGGTTATTGGAAAAATATTCTTTGTGACAAGTAGCAGCATCAGCGTATCACAATCAGAAACTAAGTTTCTATGAAAACTTGGATGACACAAAGACAATGGTCACTTGCGGTTTAGATGTCGGAGAATCTATGTACAAACTACAAACTCTGTCCCGCACTTGCTTGCTTTGTATGGAATTACCAGTGGCCACCAATGGCAAAGTGGACACTGACTGATCAACTAGGCCACCATTATATATTTCCTGTGAAGTGGAATTCTGAACCGGACCCAACCTGGCAGCATCATATATATATATATATATATAACTCATATAATGTATGAGAAGGTTTAATACATAAGATAATTTTATCCTTTTTATATTTATTTTTTGCCTAAATATGAAATTTGATAATTACAATTTTTTTTTGGTAAAATTGATAATTACAATTACTAATAGACATTTATTATAATTAACTTTTTATATAAAACTGTATATTCTAATATTAAACATTTAATATGATTGTATATATATCTTGCCATTACACAATTAAGATATCATTTTGATAAATATAAAAATCTTTATTATTATTTCACATCATATAATAAAATATTATTATACTGAATAATAATATTTATGGATTTGTTTTTTGTAATTCGATAATTGAGAGTGAGGTGATTTGAATCCTAGATATCTCTATTGAAAACATCAAGATGTCAACTAGTTAAACTACAAGACTTTTAAGTCTTAACATAGATAAAAACTAAATTTTTAACATGCAACGATCTCTATTAATTTCACAGGTAAGAATAATGTATAGTTTCTTAGATAGGTTTCTGATGATGCAGAAAATTGTCAGTTGGACTCCTCGTCAATATAGATGGATGGCGTTAAGTCAGCAACTGTGAAATCCTACAAAAGGGATAAATATACTTTGAGTACACCGGTGTGATGCGTGCCAAAGAGACTTCGACGTGCTAGTTAGTAAGATCAAAGCTCAATTGATCACAGAAATTGCTATGTGGCTAGAGAGTTGTTATGCATATCTTGCATACCTTTGTTATGATTCCTTGTGTCTTTTTATAGGTCTTAGGATGGGAGTAAATGCCTCTCTTTATGATTATGGATTCGTTGGTAATGAATACTGGAGCATTATAGAATTCAATGATCTTTTGTTAGTTGGTTCATCCGTTACACTTTTACTTGTTTATAATGTGAACCGTTACCCGTGTCATCTATGGAGAGCTCTTTTAATGTTGGCTATCCTCATCCATATGATAGACGAGGCAGGTTTATCTCTTCTTTTGTTGTCTCATAGATGAATTTGATTTCTCTTCTTCAGTTTCCTATTTAAATTTAAACACAAGTACATAAACTTAATTGTTCTTGAAAATATAACACTATTTATGCTATATGTTTTTTAATTTAATTGGAGAACTTAATGTATTATACCTAAATTTAATCCTAATTTTACAAGCAAGCGGAGATTTTTTTTTTTTTTTTTTTTTTTTTTCGTTTAAAAAAAATTGAAACAAATCTCTCTTCCCTTCAAATGCAAGACTATAAATGCAAGATAGACTTGGGCCAAGTCCATCCGGCCCAACCCATTCAAAACTACCGTCCATTACTGAGCTGGCAATTGACCTTTTCACGCTCTTGAAATTTCAACTCACACGGTGTTTTTTGCTTCTGAGAACAACCCTCTCAAAGTCTTATATGTTCACACTGCTGTTAAAAAGAATTTTGTTTGGTATGTTAAAAGTTAAAACACAAAAGACTTGGTCAACTCTTAATGCTTTTGCTTTGTCTTTGTGTGCTTCGCTGGCTGACTCTGGAGTCCGATGTACTGCGTAGCGTAGTTTACACAACTACAGCTAAGCTAATACGAATGCAACACTGTACACGTGTATAATATGATCATATTGCAGCTTTGTTTATATAATGATTTTTTTATTATACTTTATTGTTTCTGGAATTGTTCAAATTGATTCCAAAAAAGAATTCAAAGATTTTATTATATTAATTTCCCATCATGATGTACTAGAATATAGGATATATTATATTACATTAACAATCTTGACATTCATTTTTATTTGTTATGTTATATTCTATACTAGAGCATAATTCTCTAAATCTAGTACCTTGTGGTTTCTTTCTCAAAAAAAAGTACCTTGTGGTTTAGTGGCACTATTCAGCCTTTCCATGCAGAAGATATAACTTCAAATTTTCTTTCTCCAATTATTATTATTGTGTATCAAATAAATATGAATTTTATCATATTTAGATATGTTAAAAATTTTAGTACTATAGTAAAACGAAAGTGTAATTTTTCAGCACTTGTTCCTTATATATCACTATATTGTCATCTAAGATTCTTCTTTCTTTTTTTTTCTTTTTTTTTTTTTCTTTTTTTGTGTGTGTGTGTTTGATAGAGGTCATATAAGCTTTAAACTCACCTTTTCATGTGAGCATTTTAATTTTCTAAGCTATAAATGCTAAAATGTTACTAAAAATATATTAAAATTTATATATATCACGAATTCTATTGGACCAAAGCAACCTAACATTGAAAAAATTGATTAAATATGTTTGTTACTTTTTAAATAATTTCTAATTAAATTAAGTTTAGTTATATTATATTATGTATATACATATATATATATATATAGATAAAATATATCATGTAATTTAGCTTTTTATTTATTAGTCATAGAATTGACTCCTCTTCAACTAAATAATAATAAGGTAAGACTTAGTTACAGATCCTTCAGTGTTGCAACTTAGGGTTTAATTGTTATTGAGAGAGTTAATAATTTTTATGTTGTATTGTTCAATGTAGCCTATGTTTAAATTTAATTGAAAACCTGAAAGTACAATAGTTAAGGGATAATATCAAGCACCCATATTCAAAGCACAGCAGTAATATAGAAGCATAAACAATTATAAAATAGTTGATAAGGAAGAGAATTGCAAAATAGATATAGTCAAAAATAGATTAAAACAGGGTATGGAATATGAAAACTGAAACAAATAAAATCTTACTTGAAAATACTTCTGTCTTTGATTAAAACTGAAAACTTCTGTCTTTCTTACAAGCTTTGAAAATAAACACTGTCTGAAGAGTTACAAGATTACAAAGTAAAATCTATAAAGAGTTACAAGATTGTCTGTCTGGAAAGGTAAGGCTACAAGATTATCTGTCTGAAGGAAAGGTTACAAGATTACAAAAAGATAAAGTAAAGTACAAAAGTCTTTCGGAGAGGGAAAAGGAAAGCTAAAAGTCTTTCTAAAGATTGGACCTTGGAACTGGACCTTAATTCTGGACCTTAGAACTGGACCTGTCTTCTGTCTTCGAAGTCTGTCTATTTATAGATAAAGTGAACCATGATAAGTCTTCAAAAGTAACTTGAGTTAAGTAAAGTGGACTCAAGTTAATCTGTCGGTAGAATCTTGAACAGTAAAAGTCTATCTTGAACAGTAATAGTCTGTCTGCTCTAATACCATTGACTACCCAGGAGTAAGCACAGCAGTAATATAGAAGCATAAACAATGATAAAATAGTTGATAAAGAAGAGAATAACAAAATAGATATAGTCAAAATAGATTAAAACAGGGTATGGAATATGAAAACTGAAACAAATAAAATCTTACTTGAAAATACTTCTGTCTTTAATTTATCCCTTTTTAGTGACAGACGAAAGAATTAAAACTAATATATTGGAAAAAGATATATTCTTTAAATTCATTGTACCACCTGTCCTGAAAGAAATACACTCTTCCAAAAAGGTTATTATTTCAACAGATATCAACGATAGAGGAATCTATAGAACTGAAAGAAGTTTGTCATCTTTAAAGACAGAAATGCTACTTGTTAATCAATTAACAGAAAATGACAAAAAAGAATATAAACAAGACAGAAAGACAGAAATATGTTTTTATTCTCCTTGTTTTTGTTCTCCTTTCTTACATAAAGTCCAATCTACAGAAGAATTCATAGAAGACGGAAATATAAATACAATCTTTTGTAATCAATATGCATGGACTAATAGTATATGGACTGATAGATGGCAATTTGAGACTATTGCCCCCACACAAAATATAGATGGTAAAATTATTATTTCTTTTAATAATAATGACAGATATATTGATAGACTAATAGAAGTACTAAATGACAAATGTACACCCTTTATAGCATTTTTAAATATTCATATAACAGATATTTTAATAAAAGAAGCCTTGACAAACCTCTGGGTTGCACCGCTGGTGCCTTGCCCTTGTCTTTCTGAGAGAATCTTTTACTCATGGTAGTCTGCAATTGGGTTTTTGGAAAAGGATTATATTTGGAACAAATAAAAACTTCTTTTGAAATTCTTCTGTCAATGTCTTTCTGTGAAATTCTTTTGAAATATTCAATAAAAACATTTATAAAACAAACAAAGTACATAAACTTAATTGTTCTTGAAAATATAACACTATTTATGCTATATGTTTTTTAATTTAATTGGAGAACTTAATGTATTATACCTAAATTTAATCCTAATTTTACAAGCAAGCGGAGATTTTTTTTTTTTTTTTTTTTTTTTCGTTTAAAAAAAAAATTGAAACAAATCTCTCTTCCCTTCAAATGCAAGACTATAAATGCAAGATAGACTTGGGCCAAGTCCATCCGGCCCAACCCATTCAAAACTACCGTCCATTACTGAGCTGGCAATTGACCTTTTCACGCTTTTGAAATTTCAACTCACACGGTGTTTTTTGCTTCTGAGAACAACCCTCTCAAAGTCTTATATGTTCACACTGCTGTTAAAAAGAATTTTGTTTGGTATGTTAAAAGTTAAAACACAAAAGACTTGGTCAACTCTTAATGCTTTCGCTTTGTCTTTGTGTGCTTCGCTGGCTGACTCTGGAGTCCGATGTACTGCGTAGCGTAGTTTACACAACTACAGCTAAGCTAATACGAATGCAACACTGTACACGTGTATAATATGATCATATTGCAGCTTTGTTTATATAATGATTTTTTTATTATACTTTATTGTTTCTAGAATTGTTCAAATTGATTCCAAAAAAGAATTCAAAGATTTTATTATATTAATTTCCCATCATGATGTACTAGAATATAGGATATATTATATTACATTAACAATCTTGACATTCATTTTTATTTGTTATGTTATATTCTATACTAGAGCATAATTCTCTAAATCTAGTACCTTGTGGTTTCTTTCTCAAAAAAAAGTACCTTGTGGTTTAGTGGCACTATTCAGCCTTTCCATGCAGAAGATATAACTTCAAATTTTCTTTCTCCAAGTATTATTATTGTGTATCAAATAAATATGAATTTTATCATATTTAGATATGTTAAAAATTTTAGTACTATAGTAAAACGAAAGTGTAATTTTTCAGCACTTGTTCCTTATATATCACTATATTGTCATCTAAGATTCTTCTTTCTTTTTTTTTTCTTTTTTTTTTTTTTTTTTTTTTGTGTGTGTGTGTGTTTGATAGAGGTCATATAAGCTTTAAACTCACCTTTTCATGTGAGCATTTTAATTTTCTAAGCTATAAATGCTAAAATGTTACTAAAAATATATTAAAATTTATATATATCACGAATTCTATTGGACCAAAGCAACCTAACATTGAAAAAATTGATTAAATATGTTTGTTACTTTTTAAATAATTTCTAATTAAATTAAGTTTAGTTATATTATATTATGTATATACATATATATATATATAGATAAAATATATCATGTAATTTAGCTTTTTATTTATTAGTCATAGAATTGACTCCTCTTCAACTAAATAATAATAAGGTAAGACTTAGTTACAGATCCTTCAGTGTTGCAACTTAGGGTTTAATTGTTATTGAGAGAGTTAATAATTTTTATGTTGTATTGTTTAATGTAGCCTATGTTTAAATTTAATTGAAAACCTGAAAGTACAATAGTTAAGGGATAATATCAAGCACCCATATTCAAACACTTTCACCCCTAACTAGGGCTGTAAATAAACCAAGGTGTTTATGAACAACCTGAGTTCAGCTTGGGAAAAGGCATGCTTATGTGTGTTTGTTTAGAAAACAAGTTATAAGTTTAGACTCGATTATTAAACGAGCAAAGTTCAAACATAATAATATATTTGTGAACAAGCTCATAAGCATGAAGGCTTGATTTAATTATATATAATATTATATTTGAATATGTATATTTGTCAAAAAAAATATAATTATATATACTTAAAATTGAATTCTATGATTTTGACAATAGGTTCATATGATCTTAAATTATTGTTTGTAACTTATTGATGATATAAGTAGTTTATTTGTAGTAAAAATTCATAGAATTATAAAGAAATAAAATATTTTAGTCATGGTTTCACAATATATAGGAAAAGAATAAACTAATCAAGTAGCTCGTGAATAATCTCTAGCTAGTTCAACAAGAAAATGAGTCAAGTTTAAATAGAAAATCTAGTTTGGTGATGAGCTTAAGCTCAGCTCATGTTCAGAAAAAAAAAAAAGAAAAATTAAATGAACAAGTTTGAACTTTTAATAATTGGCTCGGCTCGGCTCAGCTCATTTACAACCCTATCCCTAACTTCCTTCCTGTCAATACATTGTTTTAGAAATTGATTGTCTCCTTCAACCTAGCTTAACAAATGATTTAGTTGTTTTACTCCAATTTTTCTTAATCAGTTTATATACCTGGGGATTGAAGCCAATTTATTTATTTTATTTTTAAAAACCATCAACAACTTAACGAAAAGAATTTGCACTGTCAATTAAACTATTGTAAAAATTATTATATCTATAACATTACGCATTTACAATTCTACATATTTTTACAAATTATATTATAATCATTTGTAGTGGGGCGTTTGTTTACTTTAAAAAGATAAACTAATCAAAAAATGAAAAAAAAAAAAAACAAAAACAAAAACAAAACAAAAAATAAAGTGATACACGACAATATTATGTTATTGTTATTTAAAGGAATGATTAATGTGATAATTTTCTTCAAACATCAAGGAATGAGAGTGTTAGTTCCCTTAATTTTGGAGGTGGAATGTCATAATTCCTCCAAAACCTCAAGTGAGGTTTTTCATAATTTATTCTAAATTCAAGCATATGGCTACATTGAATATGATTGTTTTTGAAAAGATAGTACTATTTTTAGTCCATAAAGCTCCTTAAAAAGCAATATTTTTACAACAATTTTATAACAAAGTCTAAGTAACAAGTTGTTAATGGTTGGTAAAAAAAAAGGGTATTAGTTGTGGATTTATTTTCTTATTTACTCTTTTAAGAGTCTATTTGGAAACAATTTATTTAGCTGAAATTGAAATTTTTTTGCTGAAAGTAACATAAAAAAAATTAAAAAAAAAAAAAAACTAAAAGCTAGCTGAATAGTACAATAGAACCTATGAATAGTACCAAAAAGTGTAATATGACTTATAAATAGTAGTAAAAATAAGTTAAAAACTCTAATAAGTTTCAACTTTCATCACTTCCCAAACACACTCTATATAATTTTGTTAATCAATGAACACATATATCCTTTAATTAACTCTAAAAGTCAGAAAAAAAAAATCACATGTATATATTAAAATTATATTTTATCATGTAAAAAATAATTTTTTATTTAAATTTTCCTTTATTTTATTATTTATGTTGATTAAAATCTTTCAAAATAATTATACTCCAATAAAAACTGTAGGAGATTTTGTCTCCATTTTATTACATAATAGTAATAATACTATAAAGAGTAAAGACAGGAGAGTTATGGAAACGGCATAGCCGTTAAAGCTGCGATGTACTTTTGCTTCCCAAAATTGTTACTATTTCTGTCTTGAAGCCTCAAGTCTGTAAGAAGCTGCTGCCTTTTGGCGAAGAGGAAGGAAACTTCCAGAGAGTCCAGAGACTGACGAAGTCCCAAGTTCCAACTCTCAAATCTCATCAAAAGCCAAAAACCCAATGTCTACAAGTCCGCGTGTACCCCACAAATACACATCCCCAAATTATATAACCGCCACGTCAACCAAAATACTACTCTTTTAACTCTGAAGTCACCCGAAGCAGTGTCGGAGACTAACATAACATAAGGAATCCTCTTAAGTCACCCTTTTTGTCTATATTCATGTAACGTGGTCCTTAAAATAAAAAAATAAAAAAAAAATATCCGTAGTACTGTAGCAAATGTTTTATAAAAAATATCATTTTGATACATTAAAAATTTACTTTATTATTTTATCACATTATTTTATAATATCTTATTTATCAGACGGTTTATCATTTAATTTTATACATTAAAATAATATTTACTACACATTAAAATAATATATTACCTCCTCCCCATTATCAACAACAACCGTAACAACATCAACGCCAATCAACAATAGCAACAACATCAATAGCAACAACACTAACAAATTCCAAATCCAAAAACCTCAACAACCAAAAAAAAAAAAAAAAAAACCTCAACCAACCAACAAACTAGAGACAAAAAAATGCCGACCCAAAACCTCGACCCACAACCCACACACTGCCGATCCAAAACGCTGACCCAAAACCCACATCGAAACCCATCCCAAATCTCACACCCACAACCCGATTAAGAGAGATCTAAAGGTTGGTGGTGAGGGTTGTGGGTGTCGGTGACGAGGGCTGGAGCATGAGGTGGCAAGATCAGCGGCGAGTTGTGGAGAATGATGTGGCGAGATCAGCGGCAAGGACTGGCGAGATCGGTAGCGAGGACTGGAGAGTGATCTTGAGCAACTTTCTTGAGCAGGGAGGAGAGGGAAGAGATAGAGAGTGACAGAGAGAGAAGAAATGAGATAGAGTCGATGGAGAGAGAGATATCTGTGGAAGAGGAGAGAGAAAAACGCAATAAAATAATAATATTTGATTTTACAATTGTTGTTTGTATTGTCTCATATTTGAGATGGTACTGTAGCAATGTGACATAATTTTTGAGATTTAGAACATCCGATAATACTCTGTTTTGTGTTTGGTGTGCCAAATGTGCCAAATATTTGGCATTTGGCACATCTGTTATGGATGCTCTAAGAGTTTCAATATATGACATTCACTTAAAATGATAACTCTTTATCATCAGATCAAGATATCAATCGATTTTTTATATTGGCAAGAATTGAACCCAAAATCTCTTATTCAACCATCAGACTTTTTACAAGTTACCGGTTGAGCTATCTTATCTTTACTTAATCGGTCCCACCACAGAAAATGTACCCCAAAAAAAGTAATACTACATTCATAATCTATTTTATAATATTTTTCCAAACCATTAATGTTGCTTTAGTATTTTTCAAATAATTATTGATAAATAAAAATGTGATGTTAGTGATGAGCAAAGACAGAGCTACATGTATGAGTAGGGGCCATGCCCCCACCCCCCATTTTAAAAATATTTTAATACTATATATAAATATTTAACGTTTTAATTATTAGCCTACAAAAATGAGACTTGGCCCCCCCAAATACTTGAGCTAGTGCAATAATTCTCTTTAAAAAATTGTCCAATTGGTCTAGTGTTATAAAGAATGTTTTTTTTTTCTTTCTCACATTCATTTTTTATTGTAAAATGTGTTCTTGTGTCTATTAAAATTTTGAATCATTCATATCTTTGAATACTTATTAGTTCAATTGAAAAAATTTTACTCACTTTGGTTGATAATTTGATAACTTATATTTAAAATAAAAATTTTAAGGATTTATTATGGAGGATACTAAGTGTGGGGTCAAAGAATTTGGCAACCCTAGCCCACTTTATACTAAGCCCAAGGCCCACGCCAAGGAGGAAGAAATGCCCGAGGACGAACGAAGAAAGTCCAAATTGCCAAGAAACATCGCCGAGGACAATCCTGTTCTCGGCCAACCGAGATCATAGAAGGGAAGAGCGGCACGCCATCAAAGGCAGCCTCCCAGAACATCCTAAGAAAAAGGACAAGTACAATGGGTCAGCCATGGGAGCATGGTGAAAGGGCAATTCAAGAAGAAACTGTCACCTTCGCATTAAATGCCCACAACTAACGTTCTGGCCGCATTAATGAGAAAACGACCCCTGAACAGTGCTGCCTTGGTTGCTGCAATTCACAGAAGGCTTGGGAAGGCGGTTGATGGGACAAGCACTCGAGTAGTGACCTGCATGATCAACAAATGGAGGGCCAAGATCAACTGAAAGGGGATATATAATGTAAGAAATCCTCCAAGAAAAGGAGGAGAGTGAGAAATAGAGAATACGGTAGCAATTTGTATCATCTTTGAAACCTTTATAACCAAGCACTGAAGAAATAATAAGAACAACAAGCTCCTTAGATGAGGGCCGAGGACAGAATTTCACACTTTAGTCCACGTCCTTGTTATTCATTCCACTCATAACCATGCCTAGTTGTTGTAACCCTCACTAAGGCCTAGTTTTTAAACTCATTCTCTATAAATTTATTGTATTGGGCTAGTTGGGCCTGAGTCCACTCATTTAATAGAAGAAATACTCAAACCCAGTCCCTACACTAAGATATATGTGTGTATAGATATTTGTGTTTGTGTATGTTTATGGAAGTTTGTATAAGCTAATAATTTTGGAGGTGGAATGTCATTCCTCCAAAACCTCAAGTGAGGTTTTTCATAATTTATTCTAAATTCAAGCATAAGGCTACATTGAATATGATTGTTTTTGAAAAGATAGTACTATTTTTAGTCCATAAAGCTCCTTAAAAAGCGATATTTTCACAACAATTTTATAACAAAGTTTAAGTGACAAGTTGTTAATGGTTGGTCAAAAAAATGGTATTAGTTGTGGATTTATTTTCTTATTTACTCTTTTAAGGGTCTATTTGGAAACAACTTATTTAATTGAAATTGCAATTTTTTTGCTGAAAGCAATATAGAAAAAGTTAAAAGCTAACTGAATAGTACAATGAAACTTATGAATAGTACCAAAAAGTGCAATGTAACTCATAAATAGTAGTAAAAATAAGCTAAGAACTCTAATAAGTTTCAACTTTCATCACTTCCCGAACACACTCTAAGTAATTTTGTTAATCAATGAACACATATATCCTTTAACTAACACTAAAAGTCAGAAAAGAAAAAAAAAAAATCACATGTATATATTAAAATTATATTTTATCATGTAAAAAAATAATTTTTTTATTTAAAATTTCCGTTATTTTATTATTTATGTTAATTAAAATATTTCAAAATAATTATACTCCAATAAAAAGTGTAGGAGATTTTGTCTCCATTTTATTACATAATAGTAAGGCTATAAAGAGTAAAGACATCCTTCCACACAGTCCAGAGACTGACGAAAGTCCCAAGTCCCAACTCTCAAATCTCATCAAAAGCCAAAAACCCAATGTCTTCAAGTCCGCTTGTACCCCACAAATACACGTCCCCAAATTATATAACCACCATGTTGAGCTAACTTGTCCGTACTTAATCGGTCCCACCACAGAAAATGTACCAAAAAAAAAAAAAAAAAAGTAATGCTACATTCACATTCTAGTTTATAATATTTTTCCAAACTATTAATGTTGCTTTATCATTTTTTAAATAATTATCGATAAATAAAAATGTAATGTTAGTGGTAAGCAAGGACGGAGCTACGTGTATGAGTAGGGGCCATCCCCCCCCCCCCAATTTTAAAAATATTTTAGTAATATATATAAATATTTAACGTTTTAATTATTAGCCTACAAAAATGAGACTAGGCCCCCCAAATATTTGAGCTAGTCCAATGATTCTCAAAAAAAATTGTCCAATTGGTCTAGTGTTATAAAGAATTTTTTTTTTTTTCTTTCTCACATTCTTTTTTATTGTAAAATGTGTTCTTGTGTTTATTAAAGTTTTGAATCATTTATATCTTTGAATACTTCATTAGTTCAATAGAAAATTTTTTACTCACTTTGGTTGATAATTTGGTAACTTATATTACAAATAAAAATTTTAAAGATTCACTACGGAGGATACTAAGATATATGTGTGTATAGATATTTGTGTTTGTGCATGTTTATGGAAGTTTCTATAAGCTAATAAATTAGTATCATAAGTTGGCCCCCTCAAATAAAAATTTCTGGCTACGTCCCTGGTGGTGAGCTTAGATTAAAACCAGTAAGAATTTGTCACATCAATAATTTATAAAAATATTATAAAATAGTCATTAATATTCCTATTATAAAAAAATAAAAATAAAAAGTTTAATGGAATCCTGACAGTGGTGGTGGTGCTCCAGATATTGACCACACAAACCTACGGGTCCAATGAGAGCTATTAGATTGGATGAACTGGCTAAAGACTGAAGTATATGGCTAATGCTAAGCCAAATTTTGCAGTAGGTGAAATATGGAACACTCTTGCTTATGGAAGTGATGGAAAACCAGTGTACAACCGGGATGGTCATCTTGTGAAATGGATACAAGCTGCTGGAGGATGTGTTACAGCTTTTGATTTTACGACTAAAGAGATACTTCAAACTGCAATTCCAGGAATGATTGGCTTGAGGCTAGGAAATGCTGTAACGTTCATAGATAATCATGATACAGGTTTCACACAGAACCTTTGGCCATTCCCACCAGATAAAGTCATCCAGGGATATGTCTATATTCTTACTCATCTAGGGATCCCATCAATTGTAAGTTCTTTTTTACTCTTTTTACTTTTTCTCTCACCAGATGTTTTGTTTTTTTCATGTTATTTTCATATGGTGCTACTGCTCCTAGATGAACAAAAAGTAGATCCACGAAATTGTTTGGAATTCAAAAAATAGCCTTTAGTGCAGAAATCTGTTAGTACTTAATTGATAACTATCTCTTCAAGTTTCCAAAATTTGACTAAAACATCACTGGAAAAAGCATACTGTATTTACTTATTTGCTGAAATTCAGTTGAGTATTCAGTTGTTATACTGACACACTAAACTCCTATGTGTTAATCCATTCAAGGATGCAAATGAAAAAAATTATCAGTTGTAGTATAGGATCTTGTTACATAGCTGCACATTGTTTTGAAAACTATTTCTGCAAAAAAAAATAAATATTTGCAAAAACTGCTCTTTACTACTAAAAAGGTTCTGATGGATTTTGGAGCATGCTAAATTGCTAATTACTATTAGCAGATCCAATTTCCATTGATACCTAATTATTGACACCAAGATAATTTAATCCAAATTGACAAGTTATTCTTTAATGCTATTGATACTACTGATTATTAACAAATAAATGTTCTTCTCTCTTTGTTTGAATTACTGTGATCTTGTATTTTGTGACAGTTTTATCATCACTTCTTTGACTGGGGTCTCAAAGAGGGGAACTCTATACTCATTGCAATTCGATCAAGAAATGGGATCAAGCCCACAAGTTTTGTGCAAATTCTAACCTTTGATGCAGATCTCTATGTTGAGTTACACGTGTGAGTGAAGTCCCACATTGAATAAAGATGAGAAGAATAAATAGTTAATATAATATAATTAAGCACATACCCTTAGGATTAAAGTGTGTCTCTTATATTATATCAATTATTCAAATACCCAAGGTGTTTATCTCCCCAACAAGTGGTATCAGAGCTAAAATTAGAGTTGAAGCGATGCCTGGAGAAGAAGACAAGGCTTCAGGAATTGAGAAGTTTGATAGAATAGACTTTGGGTATTGGAGGATGTAGATTGAAGATTATCTCTATGGGAAGAAATTGCATCCCACTCTTTTGGGGAAGAAACCTGAAACTATGAGGGATGAAGACTGAAACTTTCTTGATAGACAGGTACTGGGAGTTATTCGATTAACTCTGCCAAGATCAGTTGCACACAATGTTGTAAAGGAAAAGACTACAGTGGATCTAATGAAGGCTTTGTCTGGCATGTATGAAAAGTCATTGGCTAACAACAAGGTGCTTCTGATGAAGAAGTTGTTTAATCTGAAGAAGGTAGAAGGCACTCCTGTAGCGCAGCATCTAAATGAGTTCAATACGATCACAAATCAATTATCCTCAGTGGAAATTCAATTTGATGATGAAGTTCGAGTAATCGTGCATTGATTCTTTTAGCTTCTTTACCAAATAATTGGAAAGCCATGAGAATGGCAATGAGTAATTTTGCAGAAAAAAAACAAACTTAAATATGATGATATTTGAGATTTGATTGTAAGTGAAGAGATTCGCAAGAGAGGTGTGAATATAGACAATGTACAACAAGATCAAGCTTTTGTCACGGAGAACAAGAGTAGAGGTAGAAGTAGAGGTGGAAGTAAAGGACCTAATAATCGAAAATTCAATGGTAGGTCACAATCAAGAAATAGATCTTAGTTTAAGGAAACTAGAGAATGCTTCTATTTTGAGAAAAATGGTCACATAAGAAGAGATTGTTGACATTGGAATAAAGAACAAACTGAAGTCAAAGATAAAAAGAATGATAGTGAGAAAAATACTACAGCTGTTGTGAAAAGCAAAAGTGTGAGCACGTTGCTAATAATGATGTTGAGTGGGTTGTTGATTCGACAGCTTTTCATCATGTTATCCCTAAGAAAGGGTTGTTTACCACGTACAAAGTAGGAACCTTTGGTACAGTGAAGATGGGTAATTCCAGTTACTCAAAAATTGTGGGAATTGATGATGTGTGCATTGAAACCAATGTTGGTAGCACTATGACGTTGAAGGATGTGCGACAGGTTCCAAATTTAAAGATGAATGTGTTTTCTACATTGGTTATGGATCAAGCAGGTTATTATAACTACCTTGGTAATGGAAGATGGAAACTTACTAACGGTTCATTGGTTGTTGCAAGAGGATATACATGATGCGGTATGTACAGAACTTATGTGAAGACCTGTAAGAAGAAGTCCAATAAGATTAAAGATTTTGAGAAGACTCCACAGATGAGAGTTGGGATTAATGGTGTTGATACCAAAAGGGTGAAATTCTCATTACCTAATAGTGTTGCAAAAGAGGAAGTGGTAGGTGATGAAAAATATGAAAATGCTTAGGCTACATGGGATGATGATGAAGTGAAAGACCTTGGAGGTCTTAAGAAAGGGGAACGATATCTTCCACTAGAGATTGATGAACCTCACGAGAAAAGGACTACTGGAGAACATCAAATCGTTAGCTTCAAGAATAATTGGGCTTCTAATGAGGGGGAGCCAAAGGATTGGATTAAGGAAATGCAAGATGAGATTTAATTCTTTGAGAGTGAAAAGTATTGACGTTGATAAGGTGTTCTTAGTGCTTGTGAAGATAATGAAGAAGGTCAAGCTTGGAGTTGGCTTGACCAACATGAATTCTAACTAAAGAGTTGGAATTGAAGATCTCCTTACTTGATGGGCTAGAGAGGGAGATTTTTGGGAGGTGCATGGCACCTAATAAAAGTCCAGCCCATGTAGGATTTGTGCTCAAGATAATGAGCTTGCCATGCAAGCATTGATGGAATTCTTTTTCAATTAGAAATAGGTGAACGTGGTTGACAAGTCCTAGAATCCTACTCCAAATGTAAGTAGGAGTTGTGTTTTATAATTAATACTTATTAGAATCCTAACTCAAGTCATGTTAGGAATTCATATTATGCTGGGAAAAGAAATCTAAGGACTGAAGCTTTTTGTGAATAAAAAGCATGTGGGTGTGCTACATATTGAAGAGAAAGAAAAGAAAGAGGAAGTTGCAAAAAGAGAAAAGAGAGAGCGGCCAAGAGGGAGCCGCTTAGAAAAAAAAAAAAGATAGCCAAGAGAGAGTTATGCGTGGAGAAGAAAATAGAAAGGAGAGTGCAAAGTGTTGCCGCCTTTGAGAGATAATTTGTGTGTGTGAAAGCAAAGAAAAACAAAAGAGATTTTTCTTTAACTATGAGACATACACAAGAATTATTGTAATTGAATTGATAATAATGAAATTATTTGGAGTTTGTCTCGTGGTTTTCCCTTCAAGGAGAAAGAGTTTTCCACATAAATATTTGTGTTCTTTTGTGTAATTGTTATTTTGGATTGTTAATATTTGTGGTAATATTATTCAGGACCCAACAAGTGGTATCAAAGCCAATAGTTGTGTGGGGCAAAGGTGGCAAGGTTATCGAGATTCCTTTCACAGTTGGAGCGGGAACGGGATGTGTGTACTTGAAGCCTTTTCACAAATGGAGTAGGACAAGTCCCTTTCGCAATTGGAGCGGGGATGGTATATTGCACCAAACAAGCTCATAAAGCCCACACAAACGATCTTGGAAAATGCTCAACAAATGAGCATTATTGCTAGTGGTGCTAGACAACGATGAGGTGCAAAGTTCCCATAGAGGATAAAAGACGTGTGAAGTTGACATGTGGAGGCCCATGGATGATGCACTAGTGAAGGGAATGGCCCATTAGGCAAGGAGAAGTTTGTAGGACTTGTTCATGGCCCACGGAGAAGTCTTGAAGCCTACAAATAGGCAGAGACTCACATGTAAGGGGGAGATTGTTGGGTTATACGTGTGAGTGAAGTCCCATATTGAATAAAGATGAGAAGAATGAGTAGTTAATATAACATAATTAAGCACATACT
The DNA here is from genome assembly GCF_932294415.1 of Quercus robur. NCBI lineage: Eukaryota > Viridiplantae > Streptophyta > Magnoliopsida > Fagales > Fagaceae > Quercus > Quercus robur. The sequence goes on from NC_065544.1 coordinate 38,596,559, forward strand.
CATTGGACTTAGACTTTTTGAGTTAAAGTATATCTCTATATGTTATATTAATTATTTAAGAAAACTCCCTTCCAACGTGTTTATCTCCCCAACACTCTATGTAGCTACTATAGATGAGAAGATCATCGCCAAGATTGGTCCAAGATATGAGGTTGGGAACCTCCCTCCAACCTTCCAACTTGCTACTTCCGGAAATGACTATGCTATGTGAGAGAAAAAAGCTTAGGAGAATCATGATCATTAATAAAAATGAAAAAGAATAACCAAAGGTCATTATGATGAATTACCTTTGCTTTGTTTAATTCAATTTGGAACCTTTGTAATTATATATGCTATGTTATTACTGATAAAAGTTAAGCATAAAGAGAACTTTCATTCTATCCAGTTTGCTTCTAAAGTATAAGGTTTGCGTAGGCCGGTTAGGGACTCGAGGACATTGGCTCAGACCCCACTTGAAAGTTTATAAGATTCAATCTGATCCATATACCACACACTGGATATGTTTCTTATAAAATCTTTGTGAACAAAGATTTTTCTATAAATTAATTAGAATTGGCTCCTGCAAACCATGGTTGTAACAACAATGAAGTATATGATAAATTTGAGAAAATTAAGGTTTGATACGCCATGGCCATTTTGTTACTGACAGACTTGCATATGGGTAACCTCTATACAAGGAAATCTGGCTTCAGTAGCCCAACCAGATGTCACATTGCTCAAGTTATAAAACTATTTTTAACCATGAAATGGTTCATGGTTAAGATTTTATTTCTTAAATCCAATCATGTACAAAGTTTTTAAAGGTTGAGGCCCGTTTGGTAACGATATTTAAACAACGGAAACTAGGGGTGTTTGCAATACGGTGTGGTGCGGGTTTGGGCCATTTTTAGCACCTCACTTTGCGGTGCGGTTGTGATTTTGGCTAAACCGCACCGCACCTCATTTTTGCAGTCACGTGTGTGATGCAGTGCAGTTTGATTTGGTGCGGTTTAAAGTTTAGTCAAAATCATAACTGCACCGCACCTCATTTTTGAGGTCACATGTGCGGTGCGGTATATAAAATACAATTTGAATGGTTTGAAACTGATATATTTTTCAAATTTTGGACTTTTTTTGCACAGTCTAAGATTGATTTTTCCCTTTGTTTTGGGCCATGTTTTAAACTATTGAATTAATTTTTCTTTATTTTGGATTAGCTTTCCTAATCAACACTTGGGCCATTTTTAGCACCTCACTTTGCGGTGCGGTTGTGATTTTGGCTAAACCGCACCGCACCTCATTTTTGCAGTCACGTGTGTGATGCAGTGCAGTTTGATTTGGTGCGGTTTAAAGTTTAGTCAAAATCATAACTGCACCGCACCTCATTTTTGAGGTCACATGTGCGGTGCGGTATATAAAATACAATTTGAATGGTTTGAAACTGATATATTTTTCAAATTTTGGACTTTTTTTGCACAGTCTAAGATTGATTTTTCCCTTTGTTTTGGGCCATGTTTTAAACTATTGAATTAATTTTTCTTTATTTTGGATTAGCTTTCCTAATCAACACTTGGGCCATTTTTAGCACCTCACTTTGCGGTGCGGTTGTGATTTTGGCTAAACCGCACCGCACCTCATTTTTGCAGTCACGTGTGTGATGCAGTGCAGTTTGATTTGGTGCGGTTTAAAGTTTAGTCAAAATCATAACTGCACCGCACCTCATTTTTGAGGTCACATGTGCGGTGCGGTATATAAAATACAATTTGAATGGTTTGAAACTGATATATTTTTCAAATTTTGGACTTTTTCTGTACAGTCTAAGATTGATTTTTCCCTTTATTTTGGGCCATGTTTTAAACTATTGAATTAATTTTTCTTTATTTTGGATTAGCTTTCCTAATCAACACTTGGTGAGGTTGTTAAACTTTTTTTTTTTGAAAACTAGGGTTATTAAACTATTAATAATATATTTAATATTAAAAAAATAAATATATTAATATATAAATAGGGTGCAATGCGATGCGATTTGTGCAATTTTCTTATTATAAAACCACAAATTGCACTGCATCATGCGGTGTAGTGTATTGTTACTTGTGGTGCGGTTATGCGCCATTTTACGAGCGGCTTTAATACGATTTTTGCGGTTTAGTGAACGCCCCTAACGAAAACTATTGTTTAAACACTACAACACATATTTTTACACATTTTTCCACTCACATATATTTTCACAAATCTTAAAACAACTTTGCAAAAAATCTCCTATAAAACTTAAAACACGTATTTCTTCGGCAGCTCATGAATCATGATACTGCTCTGTATGGACTTTGACCATCTTTCTAGTTTCTACTAATCATTGTATTCGTACAATAAGTACTTCTTTTACAAGCTTTAATCTTTTAGAGGTCATTTTAATACAAAAGGTGTCAATCCCGATTCTGGAAACATTATTTAATTTACAGCTAGAGACTAAAATTATTCTCTACTCTAGCTATGGCATCAGCGATTCTTGCCCATTAGGATCTAGTAAAACTTACAAAGAGACAGTTAATTAATTTTAAATCACTAATTAAAGTGTTGGTTTTTGAAAAAAATATTCTTTCTTGTGACTAGAAGTTTCTGTGGAAAACGTGTATGACACAAAGACAATGGTCGCTTGCGGCTTAAATGTCGGAGAATCTATGGACAAACTCTGTTCCGCACTTGCTTGCTTTTGTATGGAATTACCAGTGACCACCAATGGCAAAGTGGACAGCGACTGATCAACTAGGCCACCATTATATATTTCCTGTGAAGTGGAATTCTGAACCCAACCCAACCTGGCAGCATTATATATATATTTATATATATATATAATAATAAAATAAAGTAATGTGTAATTTATAAGAAAGTTTAGTGTTTAACTTAAGCATTTTACTAACGGTCCTCCAGAGCGCACAAAATAGTAAAGCATTTTTAAATATTTTTTAAGAAAAAATGATTAATTTTTTTCACAATTTTTTTAATTTTTCATAAAATATTTTTAAAATATATGTCTTAAGAGCATACATTAACCGAACTCTTAACATAAAATGATTTTTACCCTTTTAATTTTTTTTTCTTCTTAAATATAAAATTAGGGCCCTCTTCATTTTATTTTGAAATGGACAAAAATCATTCCACGATTAAGATATTATTTTGATAAATATAAAAATGTTTATTATTTCATGTTGTATAATAAAATATTATTATACTTAATAAAAATAATAATTGATTTTAAGATTTATATATTTGTTTTTGATAATTCAATTGATAGTTGGAAGTGTGGTGATTTAAACTCTAGATATCTCTATTAGAAACATCAAGAAATGTTAACTAATTGAACTACAAGGTTTTTAGAATAGATAAAAGTTAAATCTTTAACATACAATAATTTCTATTAATTTCATGAGTAAAACTTGGGTATAATTTCTTAGATAGTTTCCTATTTAAATTTAAACACATAAGTACATAAACTTAACTGCTCTTTCTTTTTTTTAGATGAACATCTTAACTGTTCTTGAATCTTAAAAAAAAAAAAACACTATTTAATATTTATGCTATATTGATCAATGCAATCATGTTTTTGAATTTAATTGAAGAACTTAGTGTATTATACTTAAATTCAAGAAAAATGTTACATTCACAATATTTTCACAACAAATTTAGATAGCAGGTTATTACTTATTTTACTTTCTTGCTCACCCAATAACAAACTGTAATAACACGCTACCTAAGATTTGTTGTGAAAGTGTTATGAAAATATTATTTACTAGCATTTCTCTAAATTTAATCCTAATTTTACAAGCAAGCAAAGAAGTTCTTTACTGAGTTGGGCCATGGGTCAGGCGGACCTGAGTCCATCCGGCCCAACCCATTCAAAGCTGCCGTCCATTTTACCGACCTTTGACCCTTTGGAAATGTCAACTCTCTCGGTGTATTTTTTTTCTTTCTAGAACAACTCTCTGAGTCTTATATGTTCACACCGCTTTCTATAAATTAATTTTTTTTTGTTTGGTATGTTAATTCTAATACATTGGCCAACTCTTATATTCTCTTATTAATGCTTTGTCTTTGTGTGCTTTGCTGGCTGACTTTTTGAGTCCGATGTTTTGTGTAGTGTAGTTTACACAACTACAGCTAATTTTAATTACTACAAATGCGACACTGCACACAACGTGTATAATATGATCGTATTGCAGCTTTGTTTATTTGTTTTTATATTGATTTTTTTTTTATTGTTTCTGGAATTGTCCAAATTGATTCCAAAAAAGAATTCAAAGATTTTATTATATTAATTTCCCATCATTGTTTCCAAAACCACATAAGTGTATGATAATTCATTCATAAAAAATAAGTGTATAATAATTCCATGCTTTTATTGGAGTCGTATATTATGTGTGAATACGAAGATTGTTTATTACTGACAAATCTAGTAAAGTGCAAAATGAATATACTATATTTTATTAAAAGGTTTTGCTTTATCCAGAGTATTGGAAGCAATAGGACGTCTTGCTCTTTTTTATTATCAATTTAACATTCCATATGTAAAGTTTCTGACAAATTAAATCATCTGGCAATACTCTTTTATTAAAATTTAATCGATTCAATCACATGAATCATGAATTCATGATGTATAATTACATTTTTTTATATTAAAAAAAAAAAACCACTTTTGTTTTAGAAGAAAGAAAAAAACCCACATGATGTACTTGAATATAGAATATATGACGTTAACAATCTTTACAATCATTTTATTTGTTACGTTATATTCTATACTAGAACATAATTATCTAAACCAAGTACCTTGTGGTTGGTTTAGTCAGGGACAGAGTAAAACAAAAACAAACAAACAAAACTCTAAATAAAAATTTATAGTATTAACAAATTATCAACCAAGACCAACACAAAAAATTATTATTTTTAAATATATTAAGGTTGCGTTTGGTTCAATGTTAATCGAATTCCGAGTGTAAAATGAATGTAGGGGAAAATGAATTCCCGTAAGGAAATTAAAATCCGGATGTTTGGGTGTGCAATGGAAAATAGTCCGGAAAACAATTTCTAGTGTTTGGTAACATTCTGAAAATGCTATTTTTCTACAAATTTTTCACATTTTCTCAGCTATTTTCTCAGCTTCCAAACAAATTTATAATAGAAAATTGCAAGATATAAACTTTTTAAAGAAACAAAAATCAAAATAAAACCATTAAACTTTCAAACTCGGTCAAACAAAGAGGGGGAGGAAGAAAGAGTGAGAGATTGAGGGAAAGAGAGTGGTAGATCGAGAGAGGTTGAAATCGGGTCAAGGCTCTGATCTATGTTTGGCATTGACGATGAGCTTCAGGGCAACGAGAATGAGATGACAAGGCTCCGATCTGTGTTTGGCAGTGACTTTTCAATCCATAAAATTGATTTGAAGGTATGGGTTGGTTCGAACGAGGGATGGGTCGATGGAGGTGGGTTGGTGAGGACGAGGATAAGGGATGGGTCGATGAGGATAAGGGATGGATCGATGAGGATGAGGGATGGGTCAACGAAGGACGAGGACAAGGGATAGGTCGGCGGAGTGGCTTGCATGTGACGGCGGGGCCGTGTGTCGAAGGGTGGTTCTGGGCATCCACGACGAGAATGGGTTTGAACAAGGACGGCAATCTGATCGGCGAAGATGTGCTTGGGTTCTTTAGGTGGAGTGTGCTTGAGCTCTCTCTCTTCGGGTGTGTATTTTCTAAAGTGTGGGTCGATGGACTGTGGGTCGTCGGACTGGAGCTCGGTCTATGGAAACTCACTGTTTGGTATGTCTTGCTTTGTGGAGCTCAGTCACAGCTGAGCTTGGAGAGTGTTTGTGAAGGGTGCATGTGAGAAGCTTGAGAGAGTGTGTTAGGAGTGTAATTGATTTGAAGGTAAAATAAAACCTGAAATGGTTTTACGAGCCAAGTGGGTTATTTTACGGTCAACGCAGAAATTGATTTCCGTTTGACCGAATTTTCTGTGTTTACCAAACACACTAAGGGGTGTAAAATGGTTTCCTGAAATCCTTTTCAGCCAAAACAAATGCACCTTAAGATGCATTTATCTACAAACAAAGACAAAAGACACAAAATGCCATTGGTTTTTATTTTGTTAATTTTTTTTTTTTTTTAATAAAATTGGTTATGTTTTGGGCCGAGGATTTACATAAGGAAGATACAAGTTCAAATTTTCTTTCTCCACTTATTATTGTTATGATGTGTATGTATCAAATAAATATAAATTTTACAATATACAGATATATATAAAAAATTAGTACTATAGTAAAACAAAAATTAATTTTTCTGCACTTACTCGTATATCAGTATACTGTCATATAAGCTTTTAACTCACTTTTTCATGTCAGCATTAAATTTTCTAAGCTATAATTGCTAAAATGTTACTAGAATCAAATTTAAAAATATATATATCATCTAATTTTTTATAGGAAAATAATTATAAGTATATATCATCTAATTTAGCTTTTATTAATTTATTAGCCATAGATTTGCCTCCTCTTCAACAAATAATAATAAGGTAAAATTTAGTTACAGTTTTTTATATTGTATTGATCAATGTAACCTATGCTTAAATTTAATTGAAAAACTTAACTGCAACAATTAAGGGATAATATCAAGTGCCCATATTCAGACACTTCCACCCCTAACTTCCTTCCTACCAACACATTGTTTTTGAAATTGATAGTCTCCTTTAACGGTAACGGCAAGGGTGTCAATTTGGGTTAGCATTTTGGGTTCGTGTCATATCGAGATAGGGGTATTTGACTAAATGACTCAACCCAAACCCAACTCATTTAATAATCGCGTCATGATCCTTTAACCCTAACCTGACCTATTGGCGGGTGGACCTGACCCAACCCACTTGACACATTTAATAAACGAGTCATGTTGGGTTAACACGAATGTAACATAACCCATTTCAACCTGCATAATATTAAATATAACATCCATCTAGAAATATTTTTTTTTACATCCCAGAAGTAGCGCATACACTTCAAGTCTTCAAGCCACATTTAAAATAATATAGTTCAACAAAAATATAACATTCATCTAGAAATAAATTCTTTACACTCTAAAAGAAATGCAAACAGTTCAACTCAAATCAAGTAGCATCATAAAAAACAGCCAAGAATTTGTCAATCTTTTCTCCCTTACTCCACTCATCAACAATAAGACAATTCTTATAAATAGAGTAAGTCAATTCTAAGTGACAGAAAGCACACCAGTAGCAAAGAGCATTCTCAATCATAAGAAAGGTAGAATTCCACATCCAAAGACATTTGATTCATCAACAACTTGACAAAAGTAATTTGTACCATCAATTAAACTGTTGTAAAAATTATTGTATCTATAACCATGTTTTAAAAATCGAAACGGTTAAAGAATCTAAAGAGTGATGGGTCTCGAATTTTACTAGCTCTTGATTGGTTTTTACTGGACCAATTTAGGATCTAGTTCCCCATTGAATAGGTTGAACTGGCCTATTTGGTCTAGTATTAAAAATAGTGTCTATAACATTACTCATTTACACTTCTACATATTTTTACAAATTCAATTATATTGGTCATTTGTAGTGGAGCATTTGTTTATTTTAAAAAGATAAACTTATCAAAAATATGGAAAAAAGAAAAGAAAGATAAAGGACAAGTGCTACGTCCAAACATTTTTATAATATTTTCACGCTAAATCCTAAATGGTAAATTATTACTGGTTCTAATTTATATTCACCACTTGAATTATTTTTTTGCCCACTGTAATAACTGGTAAAAACTTATCACTTAAGATTTGTTTAAAAATATTATAGACCTAACATTTCTCAAAAACAAAGTGATACACGAGAATATACTGTAATTGTTATTTAACGGAATGATTAATGTGATGATTTCTTCAAACCTCAAATAATAAGTGTGTTAGCTCCCTTAAAAAGCTAAGAGCACAACATTTTTATAATAAAGTGTATGTAGCAAGATGTTAATGATAGATTAAAAAAAATGGTGCTAATTGTGAATTTATTTTCTTATTTTACTCTTTTAATTTATTTTGTTAATTAATGGATACATGCCATGATGAATCTTTTAATTGACACTAGGCCTGAAAAAAAAAATCGCATGTATATATTTAAATTATATTTTATTGTAACAAATAAATTTTTATTTAAAATTTCCTTTATTTTATTATTTATGTTATTTTATTTCCTGTATACATCGCATGATTATACTCCACTAGGAGTTTTTCTGTTTTTGTCTCCATTTGACTGCTACTAAAGACAGAGAATGGTAGAAAACAGTATTGCCGTGAAAAGCTTTTATGTACTTTTGCTTCCCAATGTTGTTACTATTTCTGTCGCGTAGTCTCCACTCTGTAGAAGCTGCTACCTTTTGCTAAGAGGAAGGAAACTTCCACAGTCCACGGTGAAGTCCTAACTCCTAACTCTACAATCTCCTCAAAAGCCAATAAACGCAGTTTCAAAAAGTCCGCGTGTACCCCCACAAAATACACACCTCCCCGTTATATATAACCGCCATGTCAACACCAATGCTACTCACTATCTTACGTCACCCTTTTTGTCTATATATCATCGTAACGTCGCTTCTCTGTATTTATGGGTCCCTCCCACCACAGAAAATGTACCCAACAAAAAAAAAAAAAAAAAAAAAAAAATCAATGTTTAAACCATCCCATTCCCAATGGACCATCCCTAAACTGATTCAAATAGCTAAAATTATAAATTTGATGTTGAGTGTATTGTAAAATGAGAATGTAAAATAAATAAAGCAAATACTCTAGTATATCATGTATCCTTCTGGATATATGATTTTTATTTTAAACATTGAACTATAACTAGTTTTAGCATAACTCTAATATTTGATTAAGGGAATCGTTAATGAATGCGTTTAAAAATTATTTTAAAAAACCTTTTATGAAAAAAAAAAATATTAATTAATTATTTTAACGACTTTACAACTTTGTATAATCCTCGTGTAAATAGTATAAAAGTTTTCTAAACTCATTTACTAACAATTGGCCAAGTAACAGACCCTTTGATTAATCAAGGGCACAAGACAAGAGGGGGATCCTCTTGGAACCCTTTTTTCTTTTTCTTTTTTTGAAACTGATCCTCTTGGAACAAGCATTGCTCTCAAATAAATAAATAAAGGTACTTTCCCATGGGCAAAACGACACATATCATAAAACTCAAATTAGGTCAGAGAATTACAATATAAATTTGATAAAAAAAAAATCAAGTTAACCATTAAAAACTAAAATACTTGAGATAAACAAAGTCATTTTTTTTTTTGGAGAACAGGGTAGAATAATAATATATTATAAACAGCCAACGTAGTCTGAGTATTGGCTAAACGCCTTAAACAGTACATGTCAACAGTATCAGATAACAAAAAATTACAAGAAATTGGGTCAAGGCTCCAATCTGTGTTTGGCGTTGACGATGAGCTTCAGCGACGACGAGAATGAGATGACAAGGTTCCGATCTGTGTTTGGCGGTGACTTTTCAATCCATAAAACTTGATTTGAAGGTATGGGTTGGTTCGAACGAGGGATGGGTCGATGGAGGTGGGTTGGTGAGGACGAGGATGAGGGATGGGTCGGTGAGGATGAGGGATGGGTCAACGAAGGACGAGGACAAGGGATAGGTCGACGGAGTGGCTTGCATGCGACAGCGGGGCCGTGTGTTGAGGGGTGGTTCTGGGCATCCACGACGAGAATTGGTTTGAACAAGGACGGCAATCTGATCGGCGAAGATGTGCTTGGGTTCTTTAGGTGGAGTGTGCTTGAGCTCTCTCTCTTCAGGTGTGTATTTTTTGGAGTGTGGGTCGGTGGACTGTGGGTCGTCGGACTAGAGCTCGGTCTATGGAAACTCACTGTTTGGTGCGTCTTGCTCTGTGGAGCTCGGTCACAACTGAGCTTGGAGAGTGTTTGTGAAGGGTGCGTGTGAGAAGCTTGAGAGAGTGTGTGAGGAGTGTAATTGATTTGAAGGTAAAATAAAACTTGAAATGGTTTTACGAGCCAAGTGGGTTATTTTATGGTCAACGCAGAAATTGATTTCCGTTTGACCGAATTTTCTGTGTTTACCAAACACACTAAGGAGTGTAAAATGGTTTCCTGAAACCATTTTCAACCAAAACAAATGCACCCTAAGATGCATTTATCTACAAACAAAGACAAAAGACACAAAATGCCATTGGTTTTTATTTTGTTAATATTTTTTATTTTTTGTTTAATAAAATTGGTTATGTTTTGGGCCGAGGATTTACATAAGGAAGATACAAGTTCAAATTTTCTTTCTCCACTTATTATTGTTATGATGTGTATGTATCAAATAAATATAAATTTTACAATATACAGATATATATAAAATTAGTACTATAGTAAAACAAAAATTAATTTTTCTGCACTTACTCGTATATCGGTATATTGTCATATAAGCTTTTAACTCACTTTTTCATGTCAGCATTAAATTTTCTAAGCTATAAATGCTAAAATGATACTAGAATCAAATTTAAAAATATATATATCATCTAATTTTTTATAGGAAAATAATTATAAGTATATATCATCTAATTTAGCTTTTATTAATTTATTAGCCATAGATTTGCCTCCTCTTCAACAAATAATAATAAGGTAAATTTTAGTTACTGTTTTTTATATTGTATTGATCAATGTAACCTATGCTTAAATTTAATTGAAAAACTTAACCTGCAACAATTAAGGGATAATATCAAGTGCCCATATTCAGACACTTCCACCCCTAACTTCCTTCCTACCAGCACATTGTTTTTGAAATTGATAGTCTCCTTTAATGGTAACGGTAAGGGTGTCAATTTGGCTTAGCATATTGGGTTCGTATTGTGTCGAGGTAAGGGTATTTGACTAAATGACTCAACCCGAACCCAACCCATTTAATAATCGTGTCATGATCCTTTAACCCTAACCCGACCTATTGGCGGGTGGACCTGACCCAACCCACTTGACACATTTAATAAACGAATCATGTTGGGTTGACACGAATGTAACATAACCCATTTCAACCTGCATAATATTAAATTTAACATCCATCTAGAAATAATTTTTTTTACATCCCAAAAGTAGTGCATACACTTCAAGTCTTCAACCCACATTTAAAATAATATAGTTCAACAAAAATATAACATTCATCTAGAAATAAATTCTTTACACTCTAAAAGAAATGCATACAGTTCAACTCAAATCAAGTAGCATCATAAAAAAACAGCCAAGAATTTGTCAATCTTTTCTCCCTTACTCCACTCATCAACAATAAGACAATTCTTATAAATAGAGTAAGTCAATTCTAAGTGACAGAAAGCACACCAGTAGCAAAGAGCATTCTCAATCATAAGAAAGGTAGAATTCCACATCCAAAGACATTTGATTCATCAACAACTTGACAAAAGTAATTTGTACCATCAATTAAACTGTTGTAAAAATTATTGTATCTATAACCATGTTTTAAAAATCGAAACGGTTAAAGAATCTAAAGAGTGATGGGTCTCGAATTTTACTAGCTCTTGATTGGTTTTTACTAGACCAATTTAGGATCTAGTTCCCCATTGAATAGGTTGAATTGGCCTGTTTGGTATAGTATTAAAAACAGTGTCTATAACATTACTCATTTACACTTCTACATATTTTTACAAATTCAATTATATTGGTCATTTGTAGTGGAGCATTTGTTTATTTTAAAAAGATAAACTTATCAAAAATATGAAAAAAAGAAAAGAAAGATAAAGGACAAGTGCTACGTCCAAACATTTTTATAATATTTTCACACTAAATCCTAAATGGTAAATTATTACTGGTTCTAATTTATATTCACAATTTAAATTATTTTTTTGCCAACTGTAATAACTGGTAAAAACTTATCACTTAAGATTTGTTTAAAAATATTATAGACCTAACATTTTTCAAAAACAAAGTGATACACGAGAATATACTGTAATTGTTATTTAACGGAATGATTAATGTGATGATTTCTTCAAACCTCAAATAATAAGTGTGTTAGCTCCCTTAAAAAGCTAAGAGCGCAACATTTTTATAATAAAGTATATGTGGCAAGTTGTTAATGGTAGATAAAAAAAAAATGGTGTTTATTTTCTTATTTTACTCTTTTAATTTATTTTGTTAATTAATGGATACATGCCATGATGAATCTTTTAATTGACACTAGGCTTGAAAAAAAAATCGCATGTATATATTTAAATTATATTTTATTATAACAAATAAATTTTTATTTAAAATTTCCTTTATTTTATTATTTATGTTATTTTATTTCCTGTATACATCGCATGATTATACTCCACTAGGAGTTTTTCTGTTTTTGTCTCCATTTGACTGCTACTAAAGACAGAGAATGGTAGAAAACAGCATTGCCGTCAAAAGCTTTTATGTACTTTTGCTTCCCAATGTTGTTACTATTTCTGTCGCGTAGTCTCAAGTCTGTAGAAGCTGCTACCTTTTGCGAAGTGGAAGGAAACTTCCACAGTCCACGGTGAAGTCCTAACTCCTAACTCTACAATCTCATCAAAAGCCAATAAACGCTGTTTCAAAAAGTCCGCGTGTACCCCACAAAATACACACCTCCCCGTTATATATAATAGCCATGTCAACACCAATGCTACTCACTATCTTACGTCACCCTTTTTGTCTATATATCACGTAACGTCTCTTCTCTGTATTTATGGGTCCCTCCCATCACAGAAAATGTACCCAACAAAAAAAAAAAAAAAAAAAAAAAAAAAATCAATGTTTAAAGTTTAAACCATCCCATTCCCAAGGGACCACCCCTAAAATGATCCAAAGGCCAATCCGGATCCCACTTATCAATTTTCCACGTGACACCCTCAAACCCCTTCAAACCCGTGTGTGATCTGTGTGCTTGCTGGGCTTGCCACGTCAACTCACCAACATATATATACCCCTCACTCTTTCTTTCACACACCCAACACCAAAAAAATCAATTTGACCAACAAAAACATTTTTTTGGCAACTGCAAGAAGAACAACAAAGAAGTAGAAGAAGCTCGCTGCTGCTAACTGAAACATGTACAACCCTTTCAAGAGAACTAAGATCACTCAAACTCAATTAACTCAACACTCTTTCACGCCGCCACCTATGCCTCCGCCTCAACAGCACCGTCTTTCGCCCGACGATGAACTCTCCGTCATGGTCGCCGCCCTCACCAACGTCATATCCGGCTCTTCCTCCGCCACCGCCACCGTCCCCGCCGATCAACAATTCTACGGCTACCCATGGCAGCCTTCGCCGCCGCCACCACCCACATTCGACGGAGCTGCCGCGGCCAGCGCTTCTTCCCCAACAAGCACCGGAACTGACTGTACGGACACGTTTTTGCCTCCATCGTCTGAATTGGACACCTGCCACGTCTGCAACATCAACGGCTGTCTTGGCTGCAATTTTTTCCCGCCACCACCGACCCAAGAAAATACTACTGATAATCATCGTCAGCATCAGCAAGGAAAGAAAATTGTAGTATCGTCCGGGTCCGGGTCTGGGTCTTCAAAGAAACAAACACAGCAAAAACAACAAAGGGTGAAGAAGAACTTCAGGGGAGTGAGACAAAGGCCATGGGGCAAATGGGCCGCTGAGATCCGAGACCCGAGAAAAGCGATCCGAGTCTGGCTCGGCACATTCACTACTGCAGAGGAAGCAGCCCGAGCCTACGACAGAGCCGCCATCGAGTTCCGCGGACCACGAGCCAAACTCAATTTCCCCTTCTCCGATTACACAGCAGCAAATTCATCAAATTCATCCGATTTAATGACAACTGCTGAGAATTCTGCCGAAATTGAAGTCACAAATTTAATGGGGAATGGAAATCAGGACAATAATTTCGTCGATGAGCAATGGGATGAATGGATGATGACGCTCATGAATGGTGGTGATTCGTCAGATTCAGCTGGTAATACTAGCAACGCTCTTAGTTATTAAGTCCATAGGAAGTCTAATAGCCAAGTGTACAAGTTGTGAGCTTGTTTTTTTTTTTTTTTTGTTACAATTCGTTTAATTTTGGCCAAAAAACAACAATTATGTTACATTATGTGTCTTTTTTTTGGGAATATTATCTCCAAAAAAAAAATTATGCTAAATATAGTGTTGTTTCTTAAAATTTGTTTTGTTGTTCTTGTTTTAGTCGAATGAAATCAAAAAACTATGTTCGACGTTGTTCAAAACAAAGAAGATTGTGTTTGACGTAGAGGAAACTAGGAAGAAGGGAAGGGGCGAGTAAGAATAAGAGTGAGATGGGACCCACACGGCCACACGGCCACAGTGTAACGTAGTACGACTACTAAAAGAACACTCTTTTAGTAAACGAAACGATATCTATTATCCAATGATGTATCACTCTCTCTCTCTCAAGTCTCAAGTCTCACCTGATGAAAAAGAAACACTACTACCGCTTCTGGAATAATATGGGTCCCATTCAAAAAGGGTAGGACCTTGTGTTGGCCACCTCGGGGCCGACTGAGGGTCCCACGTCACGTTTACTAAATATATTTTTGGTCTTTGCCATGTCTTATTAGAAATGTCTAATCCAACATGTGCGTTTTTCTTTACTAACATGTTTAGCATGTGCCTTATAAATCACGTGCGGATTTGGGAGAAAAAATATATATTAGAAAGTTAGAACTTGAGTCACCTGACAACGTTTTTTATTTTTATTTTTTTTAATTTTGTGTTGAAAAATTATTGCAATTTTTTTTTTTGGGAAACTAAAAATTTATAGCAAGTTAGAAACACAGTTCTTACCCACACTTTACTACAGTTTTTTAAGTAACAAACTGTAATTAATTGTTAGTTATGTAGGACAGTTATAACAATACTTGTGTGAAAGTGTGTTGTTCTAGCTTTTTTGATATACTTTTTAATTTTTCATAATTTTTTTTTTAAAATTAATGATTAATGAATATGTTAAGGAATAAAGCATACATTAATCGAACCAATTATTTTTATATGTTTAAACATAAGGAAACTTGAAAGTGAGAGAATTACCCAATTGAGCATGTTTTATTGCCTTTTAGAATAAATACAATGAAACTGAATTATTCATAATTGTTTATAACAAACTTATCAGTTTAATATTATAAAGTAGATTGAAGTCGTGACAACTTGACAACATTTTTTTTAATGTGTTGAATAATTGTAGGGTCACATTTTCTGTACATATTTTGCTATAATTATCTTATATAATAGATTGTAATAGATGGTTTGATACTTTCACATGATTTTTTTTTTTTTTCATCATTAACAGTCAAGTCATATAAGACAATTGTGACAGTATGTGTGAAAGTGTGTAATAATAATACTATAATTATTCTTTTGTGTTTGGAATTTTTTGATAGAAGGAAAACTTGAAAACGAGAGAGATTACCCAATTGAGCATGTTTTATTGCTTTTTTTTTTTTTTTTTTTTTTTTTTGATAGGACGTTTTATTGCCTTTTAGGATAAATACAGTGACACAGAATTATTTATAATAAACTTATATCAATTTAATATTATAAAGTAGATTGTAAAGACTGATTAAAAAACAAACAAAACAAAAAGATTGTAAAAGACGAGTCCATTGAATATTTGAATATTAATGGGGTCAAATAATATAAGATGGTGATGGGTCATGGGAGAGTTGCCTAGTTGGAAATTTGGAAGTTGGAAAAGAATAGGAATATATCTTTACTTTTTGATTTTTTTTGCTGAATATATCTTTACCTTTTGATTTGAACACATGAAAGCTACTTTACTCATTTTGTTACTCGTCATGGGACCGCGTAAGAACGGTCTCCATAGACTATAGCTGGATGGTTAGACTTAGAAGTAAGAAATTAGAACGGTCTCATCACATTTTATTATTTTAATAATATGACTTTGCTAACACGTGCTTAACCTGTTAATAGTACAACCTTAATTTAGTGTTTACACTCCTTTCTGATCCAGGAATTGGCGGCGTGTTATTTTATCATGTTGATTTCATGTCAATCTTCTTCACGGGGCTAAAATTTTCATCAATAATGGATAATTTAGTTTATCTTAATCCAAACTTTTGTAATTATTTTTTAAAAATAATTCTAAAGAAGGGAATTTAAATCATAATTCTCATTTTTATTTATTTATTTATCACGATTCTCTTTTATCAAGAAAACTGTTTCACAAACTTTTATAAACTAATTAGAAGTAATAAATGGTAAGAATTATTAAAACTATAGAGATGTTGGAATCATATAGAGGAATTTTTTTTTCCTAAAATAATATTCTTTGCTATAAGTTTTTTTTTTTGGTCAAAATTATTATTTTAAAATTATTACCCGTTATATTATTACAAAAATGTGAAATATTGTCATGTTTAGTTCATATATTTGTTCACAGCATTATGAAAATGTAATTACAAATAAATTCTTGGATTTATATTATTTAAGTGCAAAACATATGCACAGTAATGCTTGTGCTTGTGGCTTAGTGGAGGAAGTGCTTAGATTTCTATTTCTGAGGACAAAATTATTTTATGAGACAGTCTCATGAGACTTTTATTGTAAAATAAGAAATATAAGTTCAAATACCATACTGCTTACACTAAAAAGAAATCAAACCTAATTATTGTTTTGAATTTAAATTTGATAATAAAAAATAATTATCATGAAACGGATGTTGTAAAGATAAATCCAATCATCTTTATAAAAAAAAAAAAAAATAAATAAATAAATATATTTATTTTCCTCACTAACCCTCAAAAAATTATCATTCTTCAGCATATATTCTTCCTATAGTCCATGGTGGAATGAAGCTTCTAGTTCCCTACCTACCTCACAGGTCCTCTTGTTCAATTTTCTTTAGCCACCAGCCCCACTGTCTTCATTCAATCCGTCACCTCGACCTCTAGAGTCTAGCGTCTGGTCAGCGAGAAAGTTCAACATGTTTTGGAAACATGCATCCTCCCCTCACATGTATGGGGTCCCCACACATGTGAGGGGAGGATGCATGTTTCTGAAACATGCTGAACTTTCTCGCTGACCAGACGCTAGACTCTAGAGGTCGAGGTGACGGATTGAATGAAGACAGTGGGGCTGGTGGCTAAAGAAAATTGAATAAGAGGACCTGTGAGGTTGTCTTCATTCAATCCGTCACCTTGACCTCTAGAGTCTAGCGTCTGGTCAGCGAGAAAGTTCAACATGTTTCCGAAACAATGGCGGATGATCAAAGGGACTAGAGGGGGCCTGGGCCCCCCCAAATATTTTGCAAAATATCATTTTTAATATATGATGTAATTATATTTACAAGTAGCTAATTGGGAAAATACAACTTGGCCCCCTTTATTTTTTATTAAATTTCTAAATACTTTTTAGTGTAAGCATAGTCAACAAATAATTAAGTAATAATCTTCTCATAATATATGTCAAGAGTGATGATATATATATATATATATATATATACACGTGTGTGTGTGTATTTGGTTGTGAATAGCATTAGTATTTTTTTTTTTTTTTGGTGTGTAAAATGTAATAATATCTTTTCAAATGTAATTTTTTTTATTCCATGTAATTTTCAATTGTTTTAACTACATATCTATTATTTATAATTGATTTAATTACAATACTTGGCTGCCAACAAATTGTTAAAAAAAACTGTGTTTTATTTAATATTCAAATAACTTATAAATTATAGGGTAAACAATATACAATGACATAGTATTCTTTTACATCTAAATAAATAAGTAAAAAGAAACATAAAATATAAAATGAATTCTTCAAAACATTTTAAATATAATGATAATGATACGAATTTTTTCTTCTTCTTGAGTTTTTTGTTGTTTAGATATATGGTTTATGTTAATTGTGGCCTCCCCAAATAAAACTTCTTGGCACCACCACTGTTCCGAAACATGCTGAACTTTCTCGCTGACCAGACGCTAGACTCCAGAGGTCGAGGTGACATGCAATACCTTCTCTTGGTCAGCCCCTTTCTTTTCAAAAAGTGAGTCCCTTTATTATTTCTTGTAATATTTTTGATTTTAATAAATTTAAAGTTTCTCTCAAGAATAGACTACAAACTATAGTATACTCCACGAATAAAAATTTTCTCACTATACCACTTTTTATGTTTAAAAAAGAAAAAAATAAAATAAAAATAAACAGTGACAAGTTATGAATTATGATTAATGAAATATTAGAAAAAAATGGTACAAAAGATATGTATTCATAGTTTGCTTTAATTTTTGCTTACCGCAATGCGGGGTTGCATTTCTTTCACCAATCCTTAGTTTTTTTTTTTTTTTTTTTTTTGAGAATTTAAGATGCAATTTCAGTTATATAACTGTGAGAAGAACCCAGTGGGGGGAAAGGAGATAAGGACTGAACTGTCATTCTAAAAAAAGAGTGGCATATATCATATATGCATGCTTTTTCAATGCACTGTGCAGTCTATGCTCGCTTTCTTTTGCACAGCTTTTTAATTCACCAGACACGCTCACGAAAACCCTACAAAAACCTTTACAAAGCGAAGTCTCCTATTTCAACTGACATGAGTAAAAAGAAAAGGAAAAAAAATTTGGATAAGGATCCGTTAAATAGTTTTAGTTGGTCCCCTCAAATATTTGGATGGGTCCAAATAGCCCAAAAAAACTAATCAGTTAACCATTTTTCTTGCGCCCCCTCTACAGTCCAAATACAACCCAACAAAAATTCCCCAAATCATCAATATCATAACCAATAAAATTCCCTTAAAGGGGTTACAGACTTGCGGCATTTACAGCCACTGCCCAACATTTTATTGGGTAGATATCATTGAGAAAGACAAATTGAAGAACTATCTTACCGCATGCAACCAGTTCGTTCGAACTTTGGGTGTCAAACTGTCAATGGACTCAATGGCAATTAATTTTTAAGTAAATTGCAAATTACACCCCTAAAGTTTGAGAATTTAAATTTTACATCCTGGAATTTTAGAATTTGGATTTGAGTTTGACTACCCTTCAGTATTTTTTTAACTAGAATTTCCTTTTGTTTTAATGAGAAATTGTCACATCATCCATTAACAAAATAAAATGTAAAGATTAAAATCTACTACCACTTGTTATTGTATATTTAAAATAGCAGGAAATGTTCAATTAAAAAAGTACTGGAGGTAAGCCAAATCCTTTCAATTTTACCCTCTGAAGTTTTGTATATTTGGATTTTTTACTCTGACGTTTCAGAATTTAGATTTTACCCCCTAAAGTTTGAAAGTATTTGGATTTTACACCCAAAATTCTGAAATTTTAGGCTGTAAAACCCAAACACTTCCAAACTTTAAGAAATAAAATCCAAACACCCCTAAAATTTAGGGGGTAAAATCCAAATTCTAAAGCATCAGGGTATAAAATCCAAACACTCCAAACTTCAAGAGGTAAAATCCAAATTCTAAAATTTCAAAGTATAAAATTCAAATACTCTCAAACTTTAAGGGTGTAATTTACAATTTACCCTTAATTTTTTTAGTAATGTGACGTGCACGACATTTTTATGAAAAATTATAGGTAGCAAATTGTTATCGGTAAAGAGAAAAGTAAAATAAGTTATGGACTTATATTAGAATCAGTGACAAGTTACTATCTAGGATTTGTTTTGAAATTGTTGTGAAAAATTAAAATGTTGTGAATATAGAATTATTCTAATTTTTTAGTTTGTTAATAAATTATGCACATATGATTAAACAATTTATATGCCTTTTTAAATTGATTTATAAATTTATGGGAAAGTCAATTACAATATTTGACTTTTTTTTCAAAAGATAAAATACAATTTATTTTAGTAGTCAATATTGATGATGTAACATTGCAAATTATTAATATTAATATCCTAATTTTTGAAAATCCTCAAACAAAGTTTTTCAAAACTTTGTTAGTGTGATCCAAAAGTATGGTATTATCTGTTGGTCAATGTGATAAAATCAACATATTATTTCTAATTACCCAAAATCTGGAGATCCAAAGCCTTTTTTTTCTTCTTCTTCTTCTTCTTCTCTACTTAAATATTTATGTAATAAAATGTAATTTTTTGTCTACCATGATTTTTTTTTTTAAATAAACCATGTCACTTGAAACTTTTTTGGTTCATGCTCTCCCTCCCCCCCCCCCCCCCCTAAAACATGGTGGGGGGCCTTAACTCTTGAGGCTTATTTGGATCTAATAACGTAAAATAATTCATGGGTTCCACTTAGCTCACTATTACTCTTACCTAAAATTAATGATGCTGCTTTAGAAAACTACATTCCACCCTAATTTAATTTCATTTTTTCGTATTTAACTTAATTGATCAAAAATTTTATTGTAAAATAAAAAATATAGGTTCAAATACCATACTGCCTACACTAAAAAGAAATCAAATCTAATTATTGTTTTGAATTTAAATTTGATAATAAAAATAATTAATGAAATGGATGCTGTAAAGATAAATCCAATCATCTTTATAAAAAAATAAAAAATAAAATAAAATATATTTATTTTCCTCACCAACCCTCAAAAAATTATCATTCTTCGGCATATATTCTTCCTACAGTCCATGGTGGAATGAAGCTTCTAGTTCCCTACCTACCTCACAGGTCCTCCTATTCTATTTTCTTTAGCCACCAACCCCATTGCCTTCATTCAATCCGTCACCTCAACCTCTGGAGTCTAGCGTCTGGTTAGTGAGAAGGTATTGCATGTTTCCGAAACATGCTGAATTTTCTCCTAGTCAGCCCCTTTCTTTATAAAAAGTGAGTCCCTTTATTATTTCTTGTAATATTTTGGATTTTAATAAATTTAAAGTTTCTCCCAAGAATAGACTACAGACTATAGTATACTTCATGAATAAAAATTTCCTCACAATACCACTTTTTATAAAAGTGGCATATATCACATATGCACGCTTTTTCAATGCACTGTGCAGTCTATGCTCGCTTTCTTTTTGCACTGCTTTTTAATTCACCAGACACGCTCTCGAAAACCCTACAAAAACCTTTACAAAGCGAAGTCTCCTATTTCAACTGACATGACTAAAAAGAAAAGGAAAAAAAAAAAGACAAAAAAATTTGGATAAGGTTCCGTTAAATAGTTTTAGTTGGTCCCCTCAAATATTTGGATGGGTCCAAATAGCCCAAAAAAAAAACTAATCAGCTAACCATTTTTCTTGGGCCCCCTCTACAGTCCAAATACAACACAACAAAAACTCCCCAAATCACCAATATCATAACCAAGAAAATTCTCTTAAAGGGGTTACAGACTGGCGGCATTTACAGCCACTGCCCAACATTTTATTGGGTAGCTACCATTGAGAAAGACAAATTGAAGAACTATCTTACCGTATGTAACCAGTTCGTTTGAACTTTGGGTGTCAAACTGTCAATAGACTCGATGCCAATTAATTTTTAGGTAAATTACAAATTACACCCTTAAAGTTTGGGAGTATTTAAATTTTACACCTTGAAATTTCAGAATTTAGTTTTGAGTTTGACTTACCTCCAGTACTTTTTTAACTAGAATTTTCTTTTATTTTAATGAGAAATTGTCACATCATCCATTAACAAAATAAAATGTGGAGATTAAAATCTATTAATACTTGTCATTGTATATTTAAAAGAACAGGGGATGTCCAGTTTAAAAAGTATTGGAGGTAAGCAAAATCTTTTGGATTTTACCCCATAAAGTTTGAAAGTGTTTGGATTTTTTACTCTAACGTTTCAGAATTTGGATTTTACCCCCATAAAATTTGAAAATGTTTGGATTTTACACCTAAAATTCTAAAATTTTAGGCTGTAAAATCCAAACACTTCTAAACTTTAGGAAATAAAACCCAAACACTCCAAAGTTCAAGAGGTAAAATCCAAATTCTAAAATTTCAAAGTGTAAAATTCAAATACACCCAAACTTTAAGGATGTAATTTACAATTTACCTTTAATTTTTTTAGTAATGTGACGTGCACAACATTTTTATAAAAAATTATAGATGGCAAATTATTATCGGTGAAAAAAAAATTAATATAAGTTATGAACTTATCTTAGAATCAGTAACAAGTTACTATCTAGGATTTGTTTTGAAATTGTTATGAAAGTTAAAATGTTGTGAATATAGAATTATTCTAATTTTTTTGTGAATAAAGAATGCACATATGATTGAACAATTTATATGCCTTTTTAAATTGATTTATAAATTTATGGGAAAGTCAATTACAATATTTGACTTTTTTCAAAAGATAAAATACAATTTATTTTAGTAGTCAATATTGATGATGTAGCATTGCCAACTCTTAATATTAATATCCTAATTTTTGAAAATCCTCAAACAAAATTTTGAAAAACTTTGTTAGTGTGATCCAAGTTGCATCCAAAAGTATGGTATTATCTGTTGGTCAATGTGATAAAATCAACATATTATTTCTAATTACCCAAAATCTAGAGATCCAAAACCCTTTTATTTTTCCTTCTTCTTCTTCTCTACTTAAATATTTATGTAATAAAGTGTAATTTTTTGTCTACCATGATTTTTTTTTTTTTTTAACCATGTCACTTGGAAACTTTTTCGGTTCATGCTCTCCCCACCCCTCGCCTCCGCACAGCGGGCGATCTTAACTCTTAAGGCTTATTTGGATCTAATAATGTAAAATAATTCATGGGTTCCACTTAGCTCATTAGTAAAATCTTTTATCGTCAAAAAGGAGATAATTTGATGATAAAAAGCAATCATAATAGAGCGAACTTTACTAATTGATATTTTATATTACACATACAAATAAAAAACACAAAATAATTCAAATACTCATTTATATCATAAAAATAGTAAACTTAACATTTTTCAAACATGGGTAAAAATGTAAAATATAGTTAATACTCTCTGAGGTTTGGACTAATACCAATTAGGTTCAAGACTTTTTATAATTGATCAACTTGGTCTTTAAATCCAACTTGGACCATAAATCGTTACTCATTTTCCTCACAGTAATTATGGACCAAATTTGTAAGTTTTAAAAAGTTTTGGACTTGAGTTTACTGTATTTTATCCTTCTAAACAATTTTTTCACAACCTGACTAAGCCCAAACATTTAAAAATGAAAAATATTAAATACTTGATAAGTTGTAATCGATGAAATGTAAAATAATAAAAAAAATATACGATACAAAAGATTTGTATTCATAGTTACTCCCAGCTTTTGCAATTTGCTCGCCGCAACACGGGGTTGCATTAATTTCTTTCACTAATCCTTAGTTATTTTTGTTTGGAATTTAAGATGCAATTTCAATTACATAAACTGCAAGAAGAACCCAGAGGGGGAAAGGAGATATATAACTGTTATTCAATCTAGAATTATCTTTATTTCTCAATGAAAGAGTGGCATGCATGCCTTTTAAGTACACAGTGCTCACTTTCTTTTGCACAGCTTTTTAATTGACCACACACGCTTTCGAAAACCGTACAAAAACCAGTCGCAAAGTGAAGTCTCCTATTTCAACTGACACACGACCAAAAAGGGAGGGACAAAATGGCTCGACTTGAACTTGAACCCGAATTCGTGTGAGTCCAGGTTTTAACACATGAAATTCATGTCTTGTGCTTGTTTGCTCTTTCTTTCTTCTCATAATAGTTAGCTCAATTTAGTATTTACTTCTCTTATTTCCTTTTCTTATTTTATTTTCTTCTTTCTCAGATTAGTTAGCTCGAGTTCTCTTCTTAATTATTTTCACAGACACACACTTCATTTCATAAATCTACATTTGCACACTCATAGAGTCGAACCAACTGGCCAGAGCTTTAGTTACCATCAAAGCCTTTGTCCAGAAGTCACACCCACTTTCAGTAGTCATAGTTATAAAATTTTAATTCTTTATTGCCCATTTTCATTGTATGATAAAGTTATATTAAAATTTTGTATTATATATAAAAATGCTGACAAAATTACTTGCCAGCTTGAAATGTAATTATCAAATATAAATATTTTTACTTCTGAAAATACAACTAACATTGAGTAGATTGAGATTCAATTCATATTAATTATTTACTTATTTTCTTGCATTTATGTTTTATTTTTAAAACTTTATACGTATAGTTTTCTTTGTAAGTAATCTAATTTTATTTATATTTGTGAATCTAATGAGGTTGATAACGTGATATGGTTTGTATCTAGTTTTTGTTTTTATGTTCTTTTATGGTGATGATAAAATTAGTAAATAACTTTGGTGACTTAAGTATTTATGCATTATTTAATTTTAATTTAAAGATTTTATTTACTATTTAACATTTATTTTTTATTGTCTTTGTTTATTTGTAACGAAGAAAAAGATTATATAATTAAATTATATATATATATATATATATCCCAAGTTGACTCGATTATTAAAAAATTAGGTTAGGGTCATAGGTTTAACAACTTGTTCAAGACAACACGTCTTTGACTCGAAAGTTGATTGACCCTATTACCCAAACCCCAACATGTCTGTTAGGTCAAGTCAACAACTTTTATGGTGATGATAAAATTAGTAAATAACTTTGGTTACTTAAGTATTTATGTATTATTTAATTTTAATTTAAAGATTTTATGTATTATTTAACATTTATTTTTTATTGTCTTTGTTTATTTATAACGAAGGAAAAGATAATATAATTAAGTTATATATATATATATATATATCCCAAGTTGACTCAATCATTAAAAGATTAGGTTAGGGTCTTCGGTTTAACAACTTGTTCAAGACGACGCGTCTTTGACTTGAAACTTGATTGACCCAAACCCTAACATGTCTATTAGGTCAAATCAACAAGTTTGGTAAGAGTTGACACATAACAAGTTTCAAAGCATATGGAGTGATATTGGGTTGACACATAATATGAGTTCTAGTTAGCTTACTAATAAAGTTTTTTATTGTCGAATAAAATATGATCTGATGATAAAAAATAATTATCATAAAGGAGACTTATAGGTTGACATTTTATAGTATGCATAAAAAAAATAAAATAAAAAAAGAGAGAAAATGCTAGAACTACAAATCATTTTATAATATTTTTTACAAACTAGTAAAAATAAGAATCAATAAGAATTGACCACATCAACAGTTTGTGAAAATGTTGTAAAATAGTTTATACTCATAGCATTACTCTAAAAAAAAATGAATTGCTATGCACATAATATTTTCACAAAAAACCTAAGTGGCATGTTGTTACTAGTGGGTGAAAAAATAATTTCAACAATGAGTTCAAATTAGAATCAATAACTAAAAAAAAAAAAACAATAATTTAAATACTCATTTATATCATGAGATCACTGTAGTAAATTTCCAAACATTTTTTCATAACCCGACCCAGCCCAGCCCAAGGCCCCAAACTAACCGGATGCAAATTTCACACCATTTTTCAACGGCAGGTTTTCAAATGTGGTGTGGTACTAGTATGAAGTATCACAGGGGCTTTGCTTCTTTCAGAGTGACTATCTCTACCATTAGCATGGTCGAGTTCCCAAAATCCCTCTCTCCCAAGCGAGTTCTCAAGCTCCTTAAACTCGAGAAAACCGCTCACTCCGCACTCGCCCTCTTCGACTCAGCCACTCGCCACCCGGGTTATACTCACTCGGCCCCCGTCTTCCACCACATCCTTCGTCGGCTCGTGGACCGTTGCCTCGTCTCTCAGGTGGGTCGGGTCGTCGAGCTGATCCGAACCCAGAAATGCCAGTGCTCCGAAGATGTTGCATTGACTGTGATCAAAGCCTACGCGAAGAACTCCATGCCCGATCAAGCTCTCGATGTGTTTCAACGAATGGACGAGATTTTTGGTTGTACACCTGGGATAAGGTCGTACAACTCGTTGCTCAATGCTTTCATTGAATCCAACCAGTGGGACAGAGCTGAGTCGTTCTTGAAGTACTTTGAGAAGGTGGGTATGTCTCCGAATTTGCAAACTTATAATATCTTGATTAAGATTTCGTGTAAGAAGAGGCAGTTTGAGAAGGCCAAAGGGTTGTTGGATTGGATGTGGGAAAAGGGTTTTGAGCCTGATGTGTTTAGCTACGGTACTTTGCTGAATGGGCATGCAAAAGGTGGGAGTTTGTGTATTGCGTTGGAAGTGTTCGATGAAATGCCTGTAAGAGGGGTGGAACCTGATGTGATGTGTTATAACATTTTGATTGATGGGTTTTTCAAGAGAGGTGATTTTGTTAAGGCTATGGAGATTTGGGAGAGGTTATTGAGGGCCTCTTCAGTGTATCCTAATGTTGTTACTTACAATGTTATGATCAATGGATTGTGTAAATGTGGGAAGTTTGATGAGAGTTTAGAGATATGGAATAGGATGAAGAGAAATGAGCGGCGGTGGGATTTGTTTACTTGTAGTACTTTGATACATGGCTTGTGTGAGGCTGGTAATGTTGATGCAGCTGAGAGAGTTTATAATGAGATGATTGAGAGTGGGATGTCTCCAGATGTAGTTACGTATAATGCAATGCTTAATGGATTTTGTCGAAAGGGGAAGGTTAAGGAGGGATTTGAGCTGTGGGAGATGATGGGGAAGAATGGTTGTCATAATGTTGTCAGTTACAACATATTTATTAAGGGGTTGTTTGATAATGGGAAGGTTGATGAAGCAATGTCTATTTGGGAACTCTTAATGGAGAAGAGTATTAATGCAGATTCCACCACTTATGGAGTGTTAATTCATGGGTTGTGTAAGAATGGATACCTGAATAAGGCTTTATCAAATCTGAAAGAGGCAGAAAATAGTGGACCTCGTCTTGATATTTTTGCATATTCCTCAATGATTAATGGGTTATGCAAAGACGCGAGATTAGATGAAGCGGCCAAAGTAGTGGATCAGATGGTTAAGCATGGCTGTAAATTGAATCCTCATGTTTGCAATGCATTGCTTAATGGGTTTATCAGAGCTTCCAAACTTGAGAATGCAATTCAGTTTTTTGGGGAAATGGGCACCAGGGGTTGCTCTCCAACAGTTGTCTCCTATAATATTCTTATAAATGGTTTATGCAAATCTGAAAGGTTTAGTGAGGCATATTCTTTTGTGAGAGAAATGTTAGAAAAGGGGTGGAAGCCAGACATGATCACGTATAGCTTGTTGATGGATGGGCTTTTTCAAGGCAAGAAGACTGACATGGCCCTCAACTTGTGGCAACACTTTCTGGACAAAGGTTTTAAGCCTGATGTAACTATGCACAACATTATAATTCATGGGCTTTGCTCTGTTGGCAAGGTAGAAGATGCTTTGCAGCTCTATTCAGAGATGAAGCAGTGGAACTGTTTTCCAAATCTTGTAACCCATAATACCCTCATGGAGGGGCTCTACAAAGCCCAGGACTGTGAAAAGGCATCAGAGATCTGGGCTTGCATCTTAGAAGATGGGTTACGGCCAGATATTATCTCTTATAATATTACTCTTAAGGGGCTTTGCTCTTGTAGTAGGATATCAGATGCTGTTGGGTACTTGAAACATGCTTTGGATCATGGAATTCTTCCAACTGCCATAACATGGGACATTCTTGTAAGAGCGGTGATTAATAATGGGGCTTCGACTGTGAAATCTTTGGGTTTACAATTGTAAGCACGTTTTAGCTCATACCAGCACATTCACCTGCTACTTCTGGAGTACATCTGTATGGCAAGAAAAGCTAATTAATGATCATAATATTTTTTCGGCTTCTGCCTGGAATCTATGTTTCAACCTCACATTGTGTCAACAAAAGTTGCTGCAACCACTCTTCAAGCTGGTCGTTACAGATGCTGATATCTCTACTGATAATCCTGGGTTCAAGTGCTGGTATCTGGCATCCATTCTAAAGAACTACAGATGCACACATTGAGAGATTGTGCAGTTCTCTGGAGTAATGGATTATACACAGAATGAGTGAGTTTTCTTTAATGTTCCATGCTTAATTTTTACTAGAGATGTTATATTCTTAACTTCTCATTGGAAGTTTTTTGCAAGTTGGATTTAATATCTTCACATACACTGAACAGGACTCTATTTCACCAAGTTGCTAGTGGTGAGCTCTTCAAAACCTAGTTCACAAAGTTG
The DNA here is from genome assembly GCF_932294415.1 of Quercus robur. Taxonomy (NCBI): domain Eukaryota; kingdom Viridiplantae; phylum Streptophyta; class Magnoliopsida; order Fagales; family Fagaceae; genus Quercus; species Quercus robur. The sequence goes on from NC_065544.1 coordinate 38,624,650, forward strand.
GCTCCCCAGTATCCAGTTGCTATTGCCCATTGGTTTAATTCTGGGTCAACATAGATCTTGTTATGGGTAAGTACTAAAACCATGGTTGTTAACTGAAACAACTTGAAAGCAACCAATGAGCCTTGGCTCAATGGCACTTCCTCTCACAAATATGGGTGAATGGTGAGGTTATGAGTTCAGAACTCACTGAGTGCGTATGTGACTTGCCAAACTTGAAAACTTGTTTAGAATCTACATTAAAGAGGTAGATTTAGTACTAGCTATTGGCTAGGGCTAGTCATTGACTCTTAAAAATCAACTAAGAAATTAAGTTTACCACATGATGTGTTGGTCATCAATGCTTAAAAGTCAACGAAGGAATACTTACCTTATTCTTTTGAATTAAGAGTGTTTCTTATCTGAACTGGATGCTTATTTTTGTTGTGATTTTGTAGGATATTTCAGTGCCAAAAAATCCTGCCTATATTAGATGAGAAATTGCATACTATATATTGGACCTTGGAGATACGTAGCCAAAAGCTTAAAGCTTTTTCTTGCTGGTTTGTTCATCTGTTCTCACAGAAAATCTTCCATATTTTTTTATATGTTTTATCAAGAAGTGTCAAGAAAAGAGAACATTTAAAAACAGGTATGGTCATATAGAAGGATGCGAAACCTTTAGATATTCTTTGTATTTTTTTATAATGCATCCGACATGGTAACTCAGTTACGCAGATTTTGGTGATTATAGTGATATTACCAAAATCAGATGTTGATGATGCCAAAGCGAAGTAGCATGATATATCAGGCTCAAGTTGTAAGTTTATGCTTGGGTTTATTGAATCATGCCATATTCAGTTAATACAATTATGGCTAACAATTTTATTCCAAACTTATTAGAACACAGCCAAAAATATCCAGTTCTTTTCTTTCCTAGTCTCTCCCCTCCCCCCCCTCCCCATTCTTTGTTTTTGTAATTCTGTTTCTTATGACATCCACTGCTCACAGATGAATTGCGAAAGCAAAGCCACTTAAATTGCTCCAAGAGCTGCAACCTTTTACCATTCAGATGAAGAAGATGGGAAAGAAGCAGCAATGTCAATGGTTGTTAGGCCTATTTTTTCGCTGAATGATTATAAGGCCTATTAATGCAAGGTAAATGTTCCTCATTATTCATCCATCATTCTCTTTAGTAAGCTCTTTTTTCTTCTCCGTTTCCTCCTTGGCTTTCGCTTTTTCTGCCAGGTATCCTCAGCCTCAGGTTCTTGAAGAAAAGCCCTTCATTCTGATCTTTCTCGATCTGACCTTTGAACACTGCTAATATGTTTTGGAAAATTTTGTTTGATTTTAAAGCATTCTATATCCAAATTAGTTTAGTTGGAGTTTTTAGCTAGAGGTCAGAAAGAGACAAATAAAATAATGTAGAGAACATGTCTCTTGGTAATTAAATTAGAGCAAAAGCTTCTTTTTACATGTTGGCCAGATGCAAATTTCCATGCAGTATTCTTTGAGAGTGAGGAAATTCTCCACTACGTCAATCTTCTACCATTCCAACCCTACTTCGCCACTTGCTATTGAAACAAGTAATTTCAGATGTTGTATTGCTTGCTAGTTTGCAGGTGCTTCCTCACATTGAAAGGTAATTTCAAATGTTGGATTGCTTACTAGTTTGCTGGACTTTTTGTAATTTTATTTTATCACAAATAAGTGGGGGAGGAAGGTTTTGACCCAGGGGGAAAAGTCCTTTTCATTTAAAATCTTGTCCATTTGATCTATTTCATGGTCTAGATTAGATTTTACAAATTTAAATGTATACAGTCTGCCATGTCATTTAAAATTTTAAATAATGTGGCAGTCTAAAAGCGGCTAGATCCTGATAATAAAATCTAAATCATGAAATGAAGGAAATAGACAGTTTTTGAAATGAAGAGGATCTTGTTCCGGGGGATGGGTAGTGCCAATTGAGCTACCAAGCTCTAGGCCACATGTTATTTCGATTTTTATATTCTTAAACGTTGTATTATAGGTTCCAAGTATATAGCCATTACTTAAGTTGGTTTAGAGCTTAAGCAAACAACAATCAACCTTGATATTGCATCCATTAATCATCATGAGATTGTTTGAGTTTGACCAACATGCGAAGGAAGATCACAAGTTGGATAGAATTGGATAGAAGGCTTTAACGAGTTGCTAGTGGCTCAAAATTTCATTCTTTTTTCTTCGGTATAGAGGAAAAAGTCAAACCTTGCAATAGTGTATTGGAGATTTCGAATGTGCGGAAGAAGGCAACGTAGAAATTTGCAATTTGGGAAACAAAATCTAAATCATGAAATGAAAGAAATAGAGACAGATTTTGAAATGAAGAGGATCTTGTTCTGGGGGGATGGGTAGTGCTAATTTTAAGTTACAAAGCCCTTATTTCAATTGATCAATTGTTGAATTCTTAAAATTGTATTAGAGCATTTGCAGCAGTGGAGCTAAAAAGCTATAATGCTATTTTAGCTCCACCAATATTGCAAAACAAGCTCACAGCAGTGGAGCCAAAGCCATAATATTTAGCTGATTTGCTACAGTGCACATCTATCTATAGATGTGCACTGTAGCACTCATCTAAAAAAAAAAAGTAATTTTTTAATCCTACTCCCAATTAAAATAATAAAAACCCAGCTCTCATCTCTCTCACCGTGGACTTCTCCCATCTCTCTCAAGCGCTCATCTCCCAGCTCTCTCAAGCGCTCATCTCCTAGCTCTCATCTCTCTCAAGCTCTCCGTCTCAGTCCGTCTCAGCCGTCCCAGCCCACGCCGTCGCCGTCCCAGCCGTCCCAGCCCACGCCGTCGCCGTCGCCGTCGCTCCTCACCACCATTCTTCCTTTGTTCACGTCCTCGCCTCCGGCGAACGACACCGAAGGGCACCGCAAGAACACGAACCGGCTAAAGGCGTCGGACTGGTGAAGAGAATCCACTCCCCGACATCGGAATCGCCTCGATGTCTCAGCCGATCCTTGAAGTGGCGGTGGAGAGTGAAACTGCCGGCGAAACCGAGCGCCGGAGCGATGAATTCGCGTCGTTTGCTTGAGCCTTGATTTGGGGTTTTTTTTTTTTTTTTTTCTCTGCTGTGGACTGGTGTTTGCTTGAGCGACTGGTGTTTGCTTGAGCCTTGATTTGGGTTGTTTTTTTGTTCTCTGCTGTGGACTGGTGTTTGCTTGAGCCTTGATTTGGGTTTTCTTTTTTTTTCTTTTTTTTTTTTCTGCCGTGGACTGGTGGTGGTGGTGGTGGTGGTGGTGGTGGATGTCTGTGCTGTGTGGTGGTGGTGGAAGATGTTTGTGCTGTGTGGTGGTGGTGATATGTTATTTTATTAAAGTAGAGATATTATTATTTTATTGTAGTAGAAATATTATTTTATTGTGATGAATATATTATTTTATTGTGTTGAAAGCTAAAATAGATCTACTGCTGTAGCATGTGTGTAGGTAAAATAGATAAAGTAACTTTTAGTAGAGCTAAATTGCTAAAAATTTAGCTCCACTTAATAGATAAAGTAACTTATAGGTTCAAATACTTATAAAATTTTAAATAATAATAATAATAATAATAATAATAATAACAACAACAACGTTGTATAGTAGATTCAATTATAAAACTATTTACCATCTACAGCAGTGGAGTTAAATTTTTAGCTTTTTAACACCATAAAAAGTCACTTTATCTATTTTTTTTTTTTCACATTCTACAGTAATGAAGTTATTTTAGTTTTTAACATAATAAAATAATATAAACACTAGAATAAAATAATATTTCATTCAACCACCAACACATAACCACATCCACCATCAAATCTATAAAAATCACTGCACAACCACAACCCCGCCGTGCTCATCAAAACTAATGAAGAAGAACAAAAAAAGAAAGTAGAAAAATCAGCAGAGTCAAACCGAAACCCATGCCCAAAACAAAAACCCGGCCTTAAACACAAAGCCGAAACACAAGCCGAAACGCAAAAAATAGAGAAGAGAGGCCGAGATGGGTCAGGTTGGCGGCGATGGGTCTGTGGCAGCTAGGCTTGTGCATATCGGCAATGGGTCTGTGGCAGCTGGGCTTGTGCGGATCGGCAATGGGTCTATAGAGGAAGAAAGAAGAGATGGAAAGGCAGTGAGGAGAGAGACGAAGAAAGGAGAGAGATGGGTATGTTGCTAGTAGCTCAAATTGCATTATTTTTTTTAGTATAAAGGAAAAGTCAAACCCTGCGGTAGTGTACGGGAGATTTCGAATTTGAATGTGCAAAAGAGGGCAACATACTAATTTGTGATCTAAACACTTTAAACTTATCAACTTGCTATTTTTTATCTATGGTTTTAAACTTACCTCCTGAGTTGAATTGAGTACGTATCTGTAGCTCACAGTGATTTGCTTTGATATTTGCCAAGTATTTCTCCTACGGAATCTCATTTTGAGTAGCATAAGCAAGCCGCGAATTTGGGTTCATTTCCTACCTCCGACTCAATGCTTGCAACTACGCCGTTAATCTGGGTTCATTCCTACCCACAACTCAATGCTCACAACGTCAAATCTCTTGCAACAATTATTGAGATCACACAAAAGTTTTAACAGGTATAAATGTAAATCACACCAATCTTCTCACAAGTATAATGTGAATCACACCATTTACAATAACTAAAGTTTCTATCAGTCAAGAAACACTATTAAAATTTATAACAGAGTGAAAAGAATTCATTTAAGTACAAGCAGAAGCCAAGAACAACTACAAGAGAGCTAAAAAAAAAAAATCTATATACGGAAGAAAGCAACCTTGGACGCACACAACTTGGAAAATAACTCAATTATGTAAATAAAGATAATTTATCAATGTTGTCGCTTGCCGGAGAGGCTGATAGAGCTAACTTTCATAGGGGTAGCAACCACCAGTGGAGCTTCTGGCGAGTCACTAACGGCAAACTTATCATGCATGAACCGACTCTCAACAATAGACTCATCCTTCAACACAATCTTGTAACAATAACAGCTTTTAAGGCCTTGCTGATTCCTGTAGCATGCATGAGCACTGTTTTTCACCTGCTGGAAGTCCCATATCACACTGAACTTTCCCACTGTTGCAACCAAGTGACGCTCTTGTTTACCATTTTCCGTGACCTGAAAGCAAATATCATACGAGAAACAAACACATAAGTTAAAGAAATTTAAGATGATAAGATCACAAAATATAAGAGACCAAAAATATAAAAAAAAACATGTATCATAAGATAAAAAAAAAATATCCATAATATACGGCAACAAAACTATCCAATTCAGCCGGAGATAAGTAGTTAACAGGCACCAAATAGATACACCCAAACCACCAGACCATCTAACTTTGAGGACCCAAATGCAACCAGATCTAAGACAATAAAATAAAAGTAAAAACTTACATGCACACAACAAAAAGAAACATTATACAAATTTTAATTGAAGTCCTTTTGTTTTACATTGGATTTCCAAACAGCTAACTCTGTTTTCTATCAGATATTTCACAGTTTTAGAAAAAGAGATCATCACCATCATTCATGATGAGTCCAATGAAAATCAGCCCCAAATACACAACTAGACATCATTTTAATGCCAAATAGCACCAATAAGGAAGCCTAAACCAAATAGCTCTTTCTTCTTCTCTTTTTTCCCCCCTCTAATAACATAATTTTTTTTTTTTTGTTTTCTTTTCTATTTCCACAAGGTACATGTTCTTTTTGCAGAATCTGATCAACTAAACAAATGTAGAGATTAAGTGACAACCATACCTAAAGCACAAACCTCAGAAAGCTATTAAATATGAACACACTCACTAGCGTGTGAAAGTTCCAGGCAAATACAAAATTGCACTCTCCAGTAGCTTGTCCAAAAATATTTAATTAACAATGCAAGCTTTCCATTTGAAATTTCAAGCACTTAGTGACTTACATAAAAAGTAGCTATTTTTTTAAGCAACTAGTTCCTCTGTATGTCAAGTTATTATTCACCAGAACTGCTTGCAAATGCAATCTGGTAAAAGACCATTTATTTGTTATATGTCAAAAAGGGTGATGCACTCAACCCTTGTGAACAGATCCCTTTTTTGGTAAGTCTCTAATGCGGTCTGCTTGTGTAACTAGGAGGTCCAATAAGACCCTCACTTGAGCTGACATTCTGCTTTTGCAGCCCCTTTTTGGCCTATGTGAAGCCAATAAGGGCCAGTGGGGATTGCCCAAGGCCTGCGCACCCTTTTTAAATTTGAGTCCTCCTCCAAGATAAAAGGAAAAATTGGAGATATAAAAACGTAATCAAAGAGGTAGACATTCTTTGTGTTTCTCCAGGTTTTCAACATAACATAACAATAATTTCTAAGCAGTGAAAATTACAACTATCCTCACTAAAAGATGCTGAAATACACGTGATCTTTAGTAAAATAGTTTTTCAATAAAGCTTGACAATAGAGATGACTCCTCAATGGCAAAAATATTCAATGAATGCAATACGGCGTGAGAAGAGGGTAGAAATGTAGTGATTAGGAGGTTTTATTTTATTTTATTTTATTTTTTATACAAGATAGAAATTCTACTCTAGTCTAATCTAAGTGTATATATGTCAGTGTGAAGCTCTCTCTTAGAGACTTGAATCCCAACCCTTGCCCCTCATATCCCATAAGCACTTATACTTGTGGAGTGACCATCGCACCAAGGGTGTGCGGTGATGGAGGTTTTATTTTTAAATGGTGTTGGAAAACCACTAAAATTTCACACATTTATTACATTGAAACAAACACACCAAGACATTAATTTAAAGTAACCAGGATTGCTTTAAAGCAGAATGTCAACTTAGGCACCACTTAAGGGGTTTACACACACAATGCAGAGCTATATAAAAGGGCTAAATTATCCATAGATCCATTAGTCATCAAAGAAAAATTTCCTTGACAAAAGAACAAAAGATAATTTGTAGATATCCAACTGTTACACTGATGCATCTATTGGACCTCATGCAGGCAACATCCGACCCAAATCTCAAAAAAACCTAACATAAATAATATCTTCCTCTGGCAAATGAATCAAATTTGTTTTCGAACAGTTACACAATATAGTGTTTTCACAAAACACAATTGTCATGTTACTAATTAAAGGTCACTATATTTTGAAAATGACTGTAATATGAATGCAAACAGATGCAATACAGAAAAGATGTTGGCTATAACCATAAGAGAGATGAATACACTGCATACAAAAGGTAGTATATTAAATATGAAACTGAGTAATAAAAAGAGACATCACCATTGCAAGAATCTCAATGAGTTGCAAATATAATCTAACCAAGAAAGCTGAATCAACCAAATTTGCCAATTGTAATAAAATAACCATATAAGCAGATAACAAATTAGCATTGCCAACAAATACAACAGTTAAGTAGTTGCTATATATTAAAGAGATTAAGTATGCATACCCATGAGAAATGGCCACCGTGGAATTTATTATTACTCCCAGCCAAATGTGAATCCAGAGGGGTCAACTTCAACAACCTTGGAGCAGGAATCTTGTTCCCCATTCTGCCACTAAATCCAGTCTTTGTCTTTCCATCTTTGTCAGTAAATAGAGTGCAAATAAGGACCAAATACGTGTCAGTCGTGCCCAAAATCCACTTCCCATCAAATGTAACATCGACATGAGTAATTGGTGAACCAAGCCCTGGAAAAGCAGTCTTGGCCTGCCTCATTGATGTCTTCGAATACAACCTTATCTTCCCATCAAGAGACCCAACAACAATCGACCCATCCCCAGTTGTAGCAAAGCACTGAAAATTTGTCCCTTTCGAGAACTGATGCCCCTGTGTCCAATTCAACACTGGCGAATTCGCCATTGCAATGTTCTGAACTATTCCACTCCGATCACGCATATCCCATTGACACAACCTATTATCATCTAACCCCAAAAACGTCGACTCTGACGGGTCCAATTGCGAACCTTTAGTATCATTCGTGATATCCCGCATTGTAATATCAGTCCCATCCTTCTCAAACTTCCATTCCGTGACAATCTTCCCCGTCTCGATATCGAGCTGTTGAAGCCCAGTTGCATGAGGCTTCCCTTCCTTAAATGGACTCATTAGCATCATATTTGTCTCGGCTCTCATCAACAACGCCTTTTTTGGAGTCATTTGGGCCACACTCGAACTTTTCCTTGAACTCGAACCATCAAATTTCACAGAAACACCTTTTCCATGAATTCCATGATTGAGATTCCTATAAACCTGAACACCAGTATCGTTCACCAAGAAGCTATTATCCAATGCACCCAACGTCAAGCTCTGTACACCGCCATTGGCAGCCTCTTCGAACTCTTCCAACAAGTCCTGACTCGCCCGGACCGGCGGCTCGGGACTCTTCAACCCATCGTCTTCAGCATCCTCCCACATCGAATCGTCGGCCGCCTCGGGCTTCACCCACCCAATAAACTCTTTCCCATAAACCTTAAGCTTGTTCTCCTCCGTAGCTTCGAGTCCGTACACATTCTCAAAAACACAGTTCTGAAACTCAGTGACGAAATTCCGATACGCTTCGTCGGTCGGGAACTTCAAAGCCCAAACGCCACTGGACACGAAATCCACGCGCCGCTGATCGCCGAACATCTTCAATTGCATCTCCGACGAAACCCTAGCTCGCACCTTAGCTCCCACTCTCAGTATCCACCACGACTGTCCTCCACCGTCCGATTCATCGTCATCGTCATCACCGTCGCCGTCGATTTTCGAGGTTTTCACAAAGGAATAAGACGAGTACTTATCGGAGACGATCCATTTCGCATTCGGAGTGTTGCCGCCGATATGGAGGTAGAGCTTGACGGAATTCGCGGAATTAGGGTTTTGCGAAGAGGAAGAAGAAGAAGCGTATTTGAGTTTGAGAGCTTTGAGTTTAGCGTCGAGTTCGTCTAGGGATTTGGGATCGGATTTGGCTTTGGATTGGGGCTTTTGTTGGTGTTGTTGGTGTGAGCCTTGAGCGTCGTCGTATTGATCGTCCTCTTCTTCTTCTTCTTCTTCTTCATTGTCGGTGTATTGGTCTGAGTCGGCGTCGGAGATATCGAGGCCTTCGCGGCTCTGAGAGGTACCCATTGTTGTTGAATTTGGATTCGGAAGTGGAAAATAAGTGAGAGAGTGAGAATTGAAAAGAAATGTTAGAGATTGTTTGAAATGCTTTTGGGATCTGCGATTCCGAATAAAGTTAGTTACTCTGTTTGGATTTTGGAGATTTTATAGGTGATTATTTCTCACCGGCTATCACCGTTTTCGTTTTTGGCATAGCTCATAAGCCTCCTTTTTGCGCGTGTTTTGTTTTTGTTTATTTATTTATTTATTTTATTTTAAGGTTTTCATAAATGTTAATCTTTTTTTTTTTTTTTTTTTTGAGAAAAATGTTAATATAATATTTTGATATGAATATTGTAAGGACTAGCTTTAAAATCCTAACCCAAAGTATGAATGGACTTAGGACCAAAAAGTTCGAAACAATGAATTTGTAGAAAATGGATTAGAAAAACTGGGTTTTAGTTAACCAAACAACAAGTTAGGTAGGCTTGATGACAAAGGAGTGAAAAAATACAAGTTTAAACTAAAGGAAGAACATCCTCGACAAAATCCAAGGAGATTGATTTTTATATAATGTTCTTAAATATGGTTACAGGTTTGGTTCTAGATTGCTACAGTGTTTCTTTCTTTATTTCTCCGATCCCATTATCTCATTGCCTCCTTCTTCCTTTATACTATCTCCTCATCTCATCTCCACCTTCCACATGCATGCCTGATGGTTGGTGTTGATATTTGTCCCATCAACCCCTTCTAAAAGTCTTCATGTAGCAGCTGTAAGGTTGATAATCACTGTTCAAGTATCACCTCCACATTAATGCGACCAAAGAATTAGCTACAGTGCATTTAATGCGGTGACAACAGTTTTCTTCTTAGATATTTTAGGATTTCTCCTTCTCCCATGTCTCTACCGTGCCTATCTATACTGACCGAACTTCCTGGAACGTTCCCCTGAACAATGGATCACTCCTCTTGACCTCGGCCTTTATTAGCTGAGGAGGCATTCATCCTCGGACAATCCTCCTGGGTCATTATAACCAAACCAACTTCTTCATTTACTAACACAGTTTTTCTGTCAAAGATTTTTCCTCCTTGGACGTCTCTTAGTCCTCGGCTTGGACCACAGGCCCAATGTCCCTACAAATATTAATTTGGTCTTTTAACTCCATGAACGTTAAAATTGTATATCAAGCCTTTTTTTTATGTTGAATCTTAATCAATTTTTAAGGCTAAAATATTGTCATTGTCCTAAATTTTGTATAATTTCTTTTTTATTCTTAAACTCTAAATTATTTTTTTGTCTCAAAATTTTTTAAATAATTTAAACATGAAAATATGGGAAAAAAAAACGAATCTTTTATAATTATAAATTAATAAGTGTAACATTTTCAATTAAAAACATATCAACATAAAATAAAAAAAAAATTATGTTTTAGTTTCTTATATTAGAATATTATTTAGTATTCACATAATTTTACCTATAAAAAAAATTGTCCTTTTATTTTTCAAACTATATATATATATATATATATTTTGTGTGCGTGAGAGAGACCATTAAAATTTTCCACTAAAATCAAATCATAGCTTAGTCAATATTATATTACACCTGTAATGTAAAAAATTTCTCCATTTATTTTTTTTCAAAGAATCAAAAACAAAACTTGTTTATCTTTAAAAAGTATATTAATTATTCATTTTAAATTTTAAAAAGATTGGTTCTTCTTTGGGTTATTCCAAACTTTATTAGGAATTCAAGTATTTTGCTTGTCCAGATTTATTTGAATGAGCTGTGCAATATGATCTTACATGGAAATTTGTATATTTTATTTTAGGAAAAGTTAAATTTGTTGTTGATATGTGTTTGAATTATATTATTTACATTAATTTTGGGGTATAAATTTGTAACCTATAAAAGAGATTTGCTGAATGTATTGATTGTACTATCATTATTCACACTTAAGGAAGCTGATTTTGTTGCCTATAACATTGCACAATTGCCTCTTTACAATTTGAGGGAAAGATCCCCTATATCTTCTATATTCCTTATTTTATTTTTAGATAAGAACCCATGAATTTCCCCTCAGTAATTATTAATGAATCCGGTTAATGCGTATTAATTAATAACTTCTTTTTCTTATTATAATAAAAAGTAAAAAGGAAAAAGAAAAAGTAGAAGGCATCTACTTAAGGCCTTGAGAGAGCCTTTTGGCTTTTGGCTTTTGGCAAGATTTTGGTAAGAAAGACTAAAAGAAGGGGTAGACATGTCATTAGGCAATGCCACCGGCTATAACCCATTACCGGTTAGCGTTGATTCGACGTAGTGTTTACTTAGGACTGAAGGAAATGATTAACATAGTTTTTTTTGTTTATAGTATTGTATTAAACTTTTTTTTTTTTAAAGTACTTTGGTATTTGGATGTGGGGGCATTACATCCCCATATACGCGGCAAGGAAACGGTCACTTCTCCGTATCAATTTTGTGTGCAGTGCGCGCCTGCCGCTCCATTTCTTTTCTTCCATAAACCACAAGGGCCGGAGCTGAAGCTTCCCCAGGCCCACAGATCATATTAGACATAAAAAAAATAAAATAAAATAAAATTAAAAATTAAAAAATTAAGCCCATATAAAATGCCATAATTTGTGTCATAACTGTCAACGTTACAGATTGTAAGCGATGAAGAAAAAGTAATGGATCCATATAAGAGTGATAGACAACTAATCACAATCTAACACGTAAGATAGTTGTGACAAAAGTTATAATATTTTATGTGATACTAGAACTACTTTTTTTTTTTTTTTTTAATAATACTAGAACTACTTATTAGACATTACTTTTATTTTGAAAAAAATTTAATGAATGTCATAAAAACATTGATCTATGAAATATTTTTAGATTCTTTTTATGAAAAAAGGAAAAAAAAAAAAACCTGATTTTTTTTTTTGTAGCTTTTTATATTTTTTTATGAAAGTAATATCAAAACTTTCTTAAACATAAAATAGTTCATTATCAAATACTCTATGAGTATCCATTAACCAGGCTCATTTATTTTTCAGAGAATAACTTAATTTGAGAATTGAGATTCATATCATCACAAATAGCCCTATTGTGTTAGCTCAAATAAGCTTTGGCCAATGAAGAAGTGTGTTATATGCAGTTGGCTGATGATGTGGTTTTGCATTAAACAAGGATTAACACATTATAGTAACTTTGTGGGCTATTGATGGGCACCTTTGTCCTTAAATCCATGGACGCCAATGGAATTGCAGGACTACAGCAAGTCCAAAGTCCAAACAACCATCAGAAATTAACGATAAATTTTCTCTGATTTCATATAGCACATCAGTGATTTATAGAATTACATTGACCCTCCGCTTTGCTAATCAAATCCCACATGTTACTGCAGATATCAGGTCTAATTGGACTACAGATGGCTATTAATTACCAAGCCACCTAGCTCAGTTTGCTTAAGGTAGTTTAAAAAAGAGGAACTAAAATTTTAATAGATTATAACTCTTCTCACAAGGCGTCACGAGCAGCAATCCGGCATACAATAGCATCTGCAAGTGAGGATATCCCTAGTTCCGGGCCAGTAATCTTATATTGCTGAAAAATGAGAAGTCATTGCTCATTAGTCAATGGAAGCAGCACAAGGAAAAGGAAAGAAAACTGGTAAAGATGTAAGCAAAATCATTGCAAAACCTTTTGTATCTGGGCCTGGTTTGCTCTGCCGTTTAACTCCTCCAAGTCGATCTCTTTTCCATGGATAAGTTTCTCAACGGCTTTCACCTGGCAGAATACTAAAATTTACTTATACCAGAATGGGCAATTACTTTTTACTCAATGCCAAATATGATCTGCTACTTCACTCATAAATAGTGATCTCACCTCATCAAGTGTAGCATTGAAACGAGCAGCAAGGATGTAAGTTGTACTTTCAGAGATGCCACACCTTTTTAAAGATTCTGTTATCTATTCAAAATAGAAGCCTAGAAGTTATCCATCTGGCATAACAGAAAAATATGCAAATGAGCCACCATAGTTAACTAGCAAAAAATGATTACATGCTTAGATCCCGAGTAATTGTAAACAAGCTCCGAATGAAGAGTGCGTGTTGTCAATGACTCCCGTGATTTAGACACAAGTGTCTTATGAGCAGCTGCTAGAACAGGGAAAACATCTGGAATCTGTTCATAATTTATTTAGGTGAAATTAGAGAAATCAAACCAAGTGTAGCTTAGAAAAGATAGAGAAATGAAATTGACTGGAAAAACAAGAAATAGGATATAGTATGTATATAAAAAAAAATAATAATCGTACAAGTGATGCATTGAGAAATGCAACTTCTGGTTCCAGTGTTCCAGCTTGCATAGAATCAAGGAGCTCCCTGCATAATAAATAGTTCATAAGGTGCATTTCACTTTTTTACTTAAATAAGCACCCTATATCGTATGGCCAGATACTTAAAAAAAAAAAGAAAAAAAAAAAAAGAGCTGTTAAATTTACATGAACAGAGAAGGATCCGGATTGCAAGTGAAATTTTTGACACTGTTCCCATTTAGTATTACTTTTTGATAGGTAACTAAAAAACTTTATTGAAGATTTAGTATCACTTAAAAAGAGTACAACTTAAAAGGTCTGTTCACTTAAAAATGATGCAGAAAGTGTAACCAAATGTTCACATAACAGTCAAAACAGGATTCTCCTTCCATTTGATTTTGCCTAATGCTACTCTCTTAATCAGAAGTTCTGACTTCTGAGCCCAAGATCCCAAGATCTAAGAGAAAGAGACTGCTTCCACTTTCACCTCCGTCGAATCTAATGGGCAAAAGACAGGAACTTGTGTGCCCCCATCCATCTAATTCCTCATAGCCTAGTTCATATCTCCAAAAAAGACCAGCAACACTACACAAGAGATTACAGGATTTTACTTTAAACTTGATTCTTAACAAGGAAAATCTCAAAAAAGACCCTTACTTCTCCCAACAACTGCAGTTCTCCCTAGATCACATATAAATTATAGTATTGTCTCTATACACAATTACAACCTCCACCACTATTTGACTCTAAATAATGCAACCCAATATTGCTTCACTTCATCCCAGAGCACAATGACCACCATCAACCCATTAAGAGCCCCATTTAGGCCTGCAACTTTGCTGATAACGCAGAAAAGTTGGCACCTGGATTTGCGTTATTAAGAAAATTGGGTTTTTGAAACAGTGCATAAATTGGCATCAGGCTTTGCATTTTTGAAACAGTGCAAAAAGTACCTTTTCAAATTTCAGCTCATGGGGTGCTTTTTTCAACAACTCTTGTTTTTAAAGCAAAACTGTGGCAATTTCACATGCACAAACACTCCAGGAAAAAAAACAACAACAAAGTTTCCAAGTAATTTGGGTGGAAATACACTTAATATTAGTATTAACATCAAAATTTGGAAGTACCAACTTTTTGAGAATAGGCTCTAGTTCTTCAAAAGCTGGAAAGTGTGTTGAAGAATTATGAATGGCATTGGAGACCAGCAAGATCAGAAGATATGGTCCAAAAGAAGGCTAGGCCTGGTGCAATTAAAAGAGAAGGATGGAGCCATTTGGTTAGCATCCATTCTGGGGTATATTCTTGTGCAGCCACTTGGGATGAAATCAGGATGAAGGATGAGGGTCATACCGTGGTGGAAGTTAATTTGGTATTCAGATGCAATTAATTCCTAAACATAGTTTCATTGGCTGGCTTGCTGTCAACGAGAATGAGACGAGTGCAGTGGGGATTAACAGGAGATAGTGCCTGCATTTTTTGTCGGAGATAAGTCGAAAGCAAGCATGGGCCATAGATTCTTTGAATGCTCTTTTACAAGAAGAAATTAGAAAACTGTAATAAGGTTATGCTTAGTGAATTCTATTCCTACCGTTTGCAAACCTCAAGGGCAGAAGTTTTAGAGCTGCATTATGCATAGTATGGGCTACTGTATACAATGTATGGATTCAAAGAAATAACAGAATTCATGGTGGCACTGTCAAAATAAAGGAGCAAATCCTCAACAAAGACACAAGCAAAGCTGTTAAACGCAGAATGGCAACCAGAAGCAAAATGAATGGATCCTTAATAAAGTACTTTGGGTAAATTGGGGCATTAGGAGAACATACTACAACTCTATGAGAGCTAACAATTGATGGCTCCTGTATGTGTCCCAAGATTTATCATTTAACAACTATACAGATTACATGGACCCACCACTTTTTGTCGATCATTAACAGTCACACAAGTCAACAAGTCATGAATTGGGTGTGTCTGTTATTGTTATTGCTTTGCCAGTTGTGTTTGTAAGTGGTTCTACTCTTTGTTTTCAATGAAATTCAGTTGATTTATCAAAAAAAAGTTAATCACTCTATATTCTACAAGTGTCTAAACATGAATTTGCACTCTGTATTAGTTTGACCTTTTCAAGGTTAAAAAAAAAAAAAATTCTGAAAAAAGAAAAATCAGCCAAATATAACTGGTATAAAACTGAAATTTGCTTCAAAAGTTTGAACATTTAAGTATCCCCCATAAGCCTTTTTTTTCCCCGAGAAACAAACGGAAAATTAAGGAAAGAGAAAGAGGCGTACTTGGAGTTGGTGACGTCGATGAAGAGTGCGAGAGAGACTGTGTCACCATTGATTTCGAACGCCTTCATCGCTGGTTTGGTTCTTTGTTTTCTGATTCGAACTTCAATTTCAGCTAGGGTTTTACTTTACGCTCCATTCCAAAAATTTTCAAACCGCACCGTTTCGACGAAACAAGAAAATAGAAAAATAAAAAACGCGCCAGATAGGGGTCGAACCTATGACCTTCCGCTTAGGAAACGGACGCTCTATCCACTGAGCTACAGGCGCTTTGTTGATATTGTAACACATTGAAATATTATATATACTAGTCTGATCGTGCTCCACCAATCCATTGGGCTCTTTTTATATTTTGAGTTTAAGATAATTTTTCAATTTGAATTTATCTATTGTTAATGAGGTTACACGGGAATGAATTTTTAAGAAACTAAAACTTATTATTTGAAATAGAATAAACTACTGGTTTAGCGTTTGCTACTTTTTAAGAAAAGAATGTATCAAACATGCGTGAAATATATTTAGATAGAGAGTGTGCTAATTTTTAGGAAAAATATTTCTCTGGTAGTTTTATTTTTATTTTGAATTACAATTTTAACCCCATTTTTTTATTTTTTAAGAATAATGATTATCTAACTAGATTAGAGGTATTTTTGACATTTTTTGAAGTCATAACTAACTTTCTAAATCATCTTAATATATAAAGATAGAGATAAAACAATGATGAGGTTGAACTAGTCAAGCATGTTCATATATTCTGTAAAACCCATTTTGTCTATCTTCAAGCATAGCCCTCGACGTGTCAAACCCGTTGAATTCCAAACCTAACCATGCCCAACTTTCCCTTCTCATTCTCTGTTTGTTTTGAGAGAAAAAACCAACAAAACTTCCCCAATTTGCATCCTTTCTGGGTGCCATAACCCCATCGATATGTGCCTCTCCATCTTCCTTCTTTGGCTTGTCAGCATCCCTTTATCTCTATGTGCAAACTCTCTTTCAATTCCTGACGTTCGAGGTATGTATATCACATTTAACCACAACCATAACATATATAAACATGCACAACATTTTTTTTTTCTTTTTGTTAATCCAAAACAATTTCATTGATTTACATTATACAAGTATATTATGTTCATTCATTCGATGTTTTTAAAAATGTATAACACAATTCTCATGAGAGAGAAAGAAGACTTTCTATTTGATCAACCAAATAATTATGTTTTCTTGGGGTCGACTATGGATACTCAATAGACTAATTAAGGTTGGGAATGGAAAAGATTGATCCTTTCAATGTATATATGTATTTTTTTCATGCATGCTACAACGTCATTCGTTATGAAAATTCAATATGACACATATGTATATTTTTCTCATTGTTTTTCTTGATATAGGTTTTCTTCTAAATTGTGGTGCGGACCCATCTAACGAAGTAATCACAAATGGTGTCAAATACATCTCAGATGTGGGGTTCACATCATCTGGGAATAGAACACACCTCAAAGCCTCAAACCTGTTGCCTATACTAACCACATTGCGGTATTTTCCTGACCCAACTGCACGAAAATATTGCTACGAGATACCTGTGATCAAAGGAGGGAAGTACCTGCTGAGAACAACATATTATTATGGACGTTTTGATGGAGGGAAAGAGCCACCTGTATTCGACCAAATTGTAGACGGGACTAAATGGAGCATTGTGAATACTACAGAGGACCATGCCAATGGACTTAGTTCATTTTATGAGCTTGTGGTGGTTGCCATGGGAAAAATGCTAAGTGTGTGCTTGGCTAGGAATGAGAAGACTATTTCGAGTCCGTTTATCTCGGCTCTTGAGTTGGAGTTCTTAGAGGATTCCTTATATAACACAACAGATTTTGGCAAGTATGCGCTTAGTACAGTTGCGAGGAGTAGCTTTGGAAGTGAGGAGGACATGATTGGGTACGTAGTAGCTAGGGAAATTAGTTTGTTGATTGTTTTCTTTATGTATATGTTTTGTCAGTTTTAACTTGTTGCACAGACCAAAATCCTAGCTAAGTGATTTATTTAATGAAATGGAATGCACAAAGAACTAACATTAATCTTGAAAAGTATCTAATATGGCTTTTATCAATCTAAGGTTTGAAATTAGATTCTAAATGTATCTCTCTATATAGTAAATGAATTAAACCCAAATCATCCATGCCATGTATCCATTGGAAAATGTTAGAGTTAATATAGTTTTATAACTAAAAAAAAACTTTTAAAATGACGTGACTATTAATGTGATTGGTGTCACGTTAATAACATAATAAATAATTTTAAGTTTTTTTTTTTTTTTTTTTTTGTTGTGTTTAAAAGTTGACACATCAATTATGAAACTTATGTAGTAGTTGTAACATCACTATGTATCAATTAGTTTTATGACATGTTTTATAATTCTGGGAGTTTACAAAGATGTTGTTGTTAAATGATCTTGTTAATTCATTGAATGAAAATCAAGAAAATATCAATGGTTTAAACTTGATTGATTTCAAAATATCTTGACCATGAAACATTCATATTATTTGTTAGATTTATTTGAATAGTTGTATATTTTCATCTTCAAAAACAATAGAAAAAAAACCCTGTAAAAGTAAGTAAACTTGCTGAGAATGATGGACTTTGTAATGGACATTATTAACTATTTATAGTTAAAATCATGTCAAAAACAACTAAATGTAATAGTAGTAGTCTTTGATTCAGAATTGTTTCTTTGGTTTCCATATGCAATATTTTTTGTTTAGCAATCGAACAAATGTAAAATGAAGAAAACAGAATGTGGAATAGAAGTTTGAGAGAATTCTGATGGTGAATATCTAAACATATGAACCTAGTTATCCAGATGACCAATTCAACCGTTTATGGCAACCATTCCTGGACAAGAACCCTGTTGTCACAAGCCACTTCAATGTAACTTCTTCAGATTTTTGGAACCTCCCACCACCACAGGCATTCAGCACAGCAATCTCCACAAGCGAAGTAAAGAAACTCCAAATCATGTGGCCACCTGTGGCGCTTCCTAATACCAGCTACTATATCTCACTCTATTTCCAGGACAATCGGACCCCTAGTCCGTATAGCTGGAGAGTTTTTGATGTTTCTCTAAATGGCAGGAAATTCTTCACTAATCTTAATGCCACAACCAATGGTGTGACTGTTTACTCGACACAATGGCCTCTATTTGGGCTGACTGAGATTGTCTTAACTCCTGCAAATGGGATGAATGTTGGCCCTTTGATCAATGCTGGTGAGGTCTTTCAAATCGTGCCTCTTGGTGGAAGGACACTCACAAGAGATGGTAGCCCCTTAAGCCAATCTCATTTCCACTTAAGTAAAGCCAAGATACAATTTTTCACAACTGCTAACATGACAAGTTGTGATTGGAACATCTCTTTACATGGATTCACGATCTACACCACTTTTATTAGCAATAATCAGATCATGCCACTTCAATAGTTGTGAAAAATTGTCCTTAGACTTATTGCTTCCACTTTATACCTGCAATATATGCTTTTTGGAATCGTTTATGTTGTCTTGCTTAACCATTTATTTGTTTTGGTATTTAGTGGTGGCAATGGAAAAGTTAGCTAGAAGCTTTAATGATCCACCTTCAGATTGGAGTGGTGATCCTTGCTTGCCTAAAGAGAATTCATGGACAGGAGTTACATGTTTTATTTCGGGGAAATTTGCTCGTGTTATCGCTGTGTAAGTTTACCTAAAATTGTTACACGAACCAATTTTTATTAATAATGAGATTTCTATGAAACATAATAAAATCACAAGATAAGGTATATTCAAGCGTGCTATAGGTAAGATTTTGTTGTGAATTAAGACTGACTTTGATTTTTGTTCGACGTGTTTCTTATATGAAGGAATTTAACTAATGCTGGACTGTTAGGATCATTGTCTTCAAGCATTGACAAGTTAACTGCACTCACCCATCTGTAAGCAATCTAGTCCTGTTAATTATGCTACTTGACTACTCCACTAACTCAATACCACTAAATCTTGATGATACTGGGGAGTGATTTGTTTGCAGTTGGCTTGGGGGAAACAATCTCTCAGGAAAAATCCCAGAAATGAGCTCATTGAAGGCACTACAAACTTTGTATGCTAACAAATGTTTTACGTTTCGTTCTTTATTTCGTATAATTTCTCTGCTTTCTTAGATTCATTATTCGTATGCAACATCCTAATCAATTTGTTTTTCTTTTTTCTACTTCTTTTTATTTATTTATTTATAAATTAACGACAAAATTTCCTTCTTGTTATTCTAATGAAGGAATTTGGAGAATAACAAGTTTGAAGGAGAGATTCCTCAATCATTAGGACTACTTCCAAAACTACATGAGTTGTAAGTATCGCTATTCAAAAAACCTACCAAATATTATAATCTTTTGGTTTGTTTGTTTTGTAATATTTTTTTTAGTAGAGATAACAAGTTTGATGAAATGCTTTGTTAATAGATACCTTCAAAATAACAATCTTGATACAAGAATTCCCACCACACTACAAAATAGAAAAGACATGGACATTCTGTAAGCATAATACATCCTCTTTTTCCTCTTAGTTTGCTTTAATACAAATACATTACATTTGCATTTCTATAATCTGCATTGGAAAATGTTTTTAGTTTGACTTTTCTGCTAATATACTTAAATTTGACCAAGTCTTGCAACTAAAGGCAAGCTGATAATTCTACTTTTGTTTTAGGGTGTCTTCTTGATATGATTCAAAGAATTTAACATGATCATAATGAAGGATGGATGAGAGAGGAGCAACATATTCTCTGCACCAATTTAGGATGAAATTGGGAAGTTTTACGCCTTGGATGAAACTATACAAGTTGTGTCATTGTAAATGATTGCCTTGGAGGAAGGGAGAGAGAGATTAATTAGCCTTGATTTTAGTTCTGCATATTTGTGTCTCTCTTCTCACTTTTTTACTATTTGTCAACAAACTAAATATACAACTTTGGTATGAGTAACCAAATATATACAATTAACATGTTATATTACATACTTGAAATAACTTTTATCTCTAATGAATGAGTTATTAAAGAAAGTGAGAAACAAATTTTTATGAAAAAAATAATTGGTTTTTTTATTTCTTTTTATATTTCCCAAAAAGGTGGTATCAAAATATTCCTAAAATAGAATATAAACAAATATAGTAGTGGCTCCAAGAATTTTGTTTAGGGTGGTCATTAAAAAATTTTAATCAAAATAAAATTTGAATATATAAACATCACAAAATAAAAACATATGCAAATACATAAAGTTTTAAAACTTCATTTCACAAGTTTTTATATTTTGAAATCGTTGTGTGATATGTTAGTTTTAAGGTTGTCCACGGGTCGGTCCGGGTCGGGTTTGTGCCTAACCCGAAACCAAACCGACCAGATTGGGTCTCCTAAACCTGGACCCGCCGAAGGTAGCGGTTCGGGTGGTCGGATGTCATCGGGTTTCGGTCGGGTATTGGTCGGTTTCAGACTGTGTGAATGGTCGTCGAATTTTTTCAAAATCTTTGGTTTTTGCTGGATTTGACCGGATCTCAAAGAGATCTTGGCGGATCTCAACGAGATCAGGCCGGATCTTGAAGAGATCTCGGCAGATCTCGAATAGATCCGGCGAGATCTTGGCAGATCTCGAATAGATCCGGCGAGATCTCAATGAGATCAGGCCAGATCTCGAAGAGATCCGGCAAGATCTCAGTGTAACTCGAGGAGATAGGACAAAATCAAACCGGTAACCACTCAAATCGGCGAGGAATAGAAATTTTGATGAGTTTTCCGGTCAGGTCGGTTGTTTCTCGGTTTTTCATGCTCAAACTCATCAACTGACCCGCCGGTCTCAGGTTTTATGGGCGAAGACCCGCTGCCGACCGTCGCCGGCGTCGGCGTCGGATTGACCAGTTTTCGGGCCGGGTCGACCGGATTGGGCGGGTTGATCGGGCTCTGGGTCTGCTTGGACACCCCTAGTTAGTTTCACTATTAATGTTATCTGCTACATCTTTTTCAATGTACATAACCAAGCAATTATTAAGTTACTGATTTCCCATTCAATTATCAACATATTGCCTAAATAAGTAATAATATAAACAAAATGCATTATCTTTTTTTAAAAATGTATCACAAAAATCTAATAAATTCGGTTAAAGACTAAAGCAAGCACTAACAAACTAGCTATTTTAAAATTGTGCATTTTTTAATGTACAAAAATAGCAATTTTAAAATATGCCATTTGAAAACACAATTTTAAAAATCACAATTAAACATTTGACTTGGGTTTTTAAGCTAATTTGTTTGTTTGGACAATTTTTGAGAAGTGCTGAATCCATATAATTTTTGTAACACTTTCACAACAAAGCCTAGGCGGTAAGTTTTTATTGGTTATAATTTGAACTTATTACTGAAATTAATTATTTGTTCAACAGTAACAACCTTCTACTTAGGATTTTTTATGAAAATATTGTGAACATAGTATTTCTCGCAATTTTTTATTTTAACATTCAACGGACCAAAATTTTGGAGAGGTTGAATTTTATTTTTGATGGACTCAATTGTTATTAAGGGTACTCAAGTTTTTTTTGGGTGGTATTTTTTTTTTTCTAGGATGGTTAAAAGACCCATATTAATTTAAAAATCAAAGAATTTTAAGTTATATTAAATATATATATAAAAAAAAAAGTCTAGGTGGTCATGTGACCACCCTGATTAACCCTTGGCGCCACCCATGAATAAATGCGCTAAAGACACCTGTTGACTGGACCCTTAAAGGAATGGTGCATATATAACTTATTTTTTGATGGCTTTTGTTAACGACTTGTCAATTGCCTTAAAAATAATGATTAAGATGCGTTTAAAGTTTTATTAAATATTATTTTTATACATTTTTTAAAGTCAAATTGTGTACAAATATCCAAAGAAGTACACATAACAACAACAAATTTGTGTGTGTAAGCCAATAAATTATTAACAAGTATATTATTAAATATTAGTATTGATGTGTATATACCATGTTGTATATGCTAGAGTAGATACAAAAGAGCAAGCATAGAATAAAAACATGAGAACATGAGGGTTATGTAGTTTAGCCTTGTTGGCCTACGTTCACAAAAAAAAATAGGGTTACATTTTTATTTTATATATATATATATATATATTTTTTTTTTTTTTGAGATAATATAGATAGAAGACATAGGGGATAGGGAATGAGGGAGTGGGAAGACAAGATTTTCAATTCTAGCACTTATGAAAGGGCCTATATTTTTATTATGTAAGAGTGTAGTACAAGTCTATGTTATAATGAACCATAATATGAGTATATATAGTAGACTAAACTATAAACTTTTAGTACAAGTAGGAGACTTTCTTGTACACAAAGTAGGTGGGCTTAGGGCTATTACAATAGACTAATATGTCTAATATATTTTTCACAGATATTTTCTTATTCGAAAAATGTATATTACAACTCATTATTGAACATTTATTAATGCTTAACTCATGTCCATAGGCACTCGTTAACAGAATTAAATTAATTCTAAACTATTGTGTAGCACATTTTTCTATTGTTGCAATCATGATGTGTATGATCATCATCACAATTTGAAAGTTGAAACCCAAAACAAAAGGCCTAAGTGTAGTTCTTTAGTTTGTTTCGAGTTGAATTTCTATATGTTATACCTAACCCAATTTGCTATGCCTTATATGGCAATGTTGTGCATTTCTAAACATTCAATAAACTTTCCAAGTTTGTATGTACTAAACCACTAACATTTTCATAACATTTTCACAACGCTTTCATAAAAAATAATTAATGGTAAATTGTTATTGGTTTTAATTTGAACTTATCACTGAAGTTACTTTTTAGTTCATTAGTAACAATTATCAATAACAACCAGCTACTTAGGATTTGTTGTGAAAGTGTTGTGGACATTGTAGTTTTCTTACTAAAAATGTGAGTGCTAAAATGGACTAGGTTCAATTTGATCCATTAACTATTAACTATATCAATTTAGTACTTAAACTTTCAAGATTAAATGAATTTCATAATTGGATCTCATTTTTCATTTAAACAAAATTAACTTCTTTTACTAAGAAAAGTGTAAAAAAAAAAAATTATAATTCAAGGACTAAACTAATAATTCAACCAAGTTTAGGTTATATTAAAAAAATCCCATCAAAGTTGGAAGTTGGAATAGTTGAATCATATTATGTATGGAATTTAGGCAGGTAAAAAGACAAAGATTTCGTTGTCGTTTGCATAGTTGCACTTCTCTTCGGTTGCACTTCTCTTCAGTTGTACGTGAGTACGTGGACCTTGTCTTAAACTTAAATCCCCCAATCTTAACTCTCAGAACCCAAACCCAAACCCAAACAAACCTCCACTTCACAAAGTTCACAGAACCAGTTCTTCCTTTCCTCCAAGAAAAAAAAAAAGAAAAAAAAGAAAAAGAAAAACTGAAAAAACTAACCAAACAACAACCAACTGTCACAGCGTTTTTTCCACCACCAAAAACGGTAGCGTTTCGAATGTTCGTCACAAACCCTAGCTCCCTCTTCTTCTCAGCCAAGCTCTCCGCCCTCCGCTGCCGAGCCTCCGCCGCCGACATAAATCCGACGGGCCCCACATTCCCTCGCAAATGGTTCCAATTCCCCTCCATCTCCGCCTCCCCCGCCGATATCTCCATCGGAATCGGAATCGACTCCGACTCTGCCGCTAACGACGGCCCGGCTCGGCGCGCCGGCAAAAATGGCGGCCAAGTGAATGCGAAAGAGAAGAATTGGTCGCGTGACAGAGAGAGCTACTTGACTGACGATAGCGACGCTCTTCCACTGCCAATGACTTATCCTGATTCTTCTCCGGTCCCACCCGAAGTTGTCGATCAACGGCTCCGATGCAATCCTGTATTTGAGGTTTTTATTTCCTACTTACTCTGTTTGTTTCAAGGGAAAATCTTATGCGAAGAATTTTCCTTGGTAGCATCACAAAAAAAAAAAAAAAAAAAAAAGAGCTAAATAAGGAAAGTCAAGTCTAGTTTTCTAACTTATTTTAAGGTTGATACTGAACATAGGAAAAAGATATAGTTTTCTAGAAAAATGTTTTTTGGAATATAATTAATTTGTTAGAAAATGTTAATATCAAAACAAACACAACATAAAAAGTCATATTTACTACCTTTTTGGCTGAGTGGAGGAAAACGAACATTCTCGAATTTCATTGGTTTAAAAAGTGAATGAGAGATATACTTCTGTGATGGTTAATAGGATGTTGTTTAATCAACCAACTCATATAGTAGTCTCAGTAGGGGTTCGTGTAACTGAACCCCAATTGTTGAGCTGAGATATTTGAAACCCTACACGTCTCCATTGGATTGGAAACATCAGGAGATGTTAGTTGAGCTACAAGCCTCTTGCGCCCGTCCTTTTCGTTTTTCTGTTTAAAGCTACATTTCCAAAGTTTATTTCCGGTTTGTTCAGCATGTATACAACTTTTTAAAGCTTTACATTTTCAATAAGTCCATGACGGCAATGTTGTTTTACAACGTTTTTTCTTGACAGTTTACATACTTGTTGGGATTGGTGCATTGACCCATGCGAAACTGATGTTACTCTAATCATAATAGATCGTATTAGTAGTGGTGAAAAATGTTGTGTCCCTCGTATTGCTTTTACTTTTTTCGAGGTACGCCCAACTTCAATTTTAAGCCCATTAAGGATCCATAACCAAACACATTGGTGTGGGACTAAGACTTTTTTTTTTGGGTAAGTTATACACGCGTTGAGTGTATTAGGGAAGTTTGATTTTAGCTAGAGCTCATTGAAATATTAGGGAAGTCCCAAAGAAGCTTCTTTTTAAAAAGAAAAAAAGAAAAGAAAAAAAATTAGGTGTCTAGATTGAACGGAGACCTCTGTAGTTCCCCTTAGGCACACACACCCCAAAAATAAAAATAACAAATAGAAAAAGAAAATCATTGGATTTTGATCCATTTTTTGGATTTGTAGGACTGTAAGGAAGTCGTGTACGAATGGACTGGAAAGTGTCGAAGTTGCCAAGGATCAGGACTTGTCAGCTATTATAATAAAAGAGGAAAAGAGACTATCTGCAAATGCATACCTTGTCAGGGAATAGGTATTCTTCTTCTTTACTAGCACTGCAAAAAGAGTAATTTTTTAGTGTTTATAATATGTTGATATTTCTTTAGCTCAAGTTGTTATTTTTGAATGAATAGGCTTGAAAAGTGGGGTATTTTTTCTGGAGTGAAGTACATGCTTATATTCTCACCCACTTTGTACTTTTATTTGTAGTTGAGACCCCATTATGATATATTTTCTAGAAACAGATTACATACCAACTAGGAGAGACTTACAGGATTCGTGAAAGTAGAGATTTATGAAACTGAACTAAAAACATCCCCATGAAAAAAATGTGCATGGAGCTTGAGAATTATTATTTTTGATAAGGCATGGAGCTTGAGAATTATTGCTTTAAGATGGGGATGGTTTGTATATGGTTATTCATAAATACAAGCATTATACCAGTTTGAAGCAGGCATCAAGAAACACAAATGTGTAGATTATGAAAGTGCTCATATGACGTATAATGTTAATCTTGGTTTTAAAAGATCACACGTGTCATAATATTTCTACTGGTTCTCAAGTACCCATTTCTCTGCATCAATTTCTTGATGTACTAAAATTTTACCTGTATGAGAAGTTTCGTAGTAATTTCCTTGGGGAGGTGGACCTTGATAGCCTAACTCAACTTGCTTGCCAACAGAATAACCTATGGATAAAAGCTTAAGCATTTCCACCACCAACTTTGGAATATTCCTTATGGTAGATAATATTGTTGTGCTTTTCTAGATTCTAAATCAGCTAAGCTGGCCACAACTTTCTTTTCCATTTAACTGTCTGGAAATATTTAGATGGTACTTTTTGCCCATTCAACTTTGCTAGATTCTTTAAAGTGTACCATTCCTTGTTCCTTCTTCTTTTCAGGTTTCTCATACCATGTAAAATAGGTATAGTAAGGCCACTAAGTTCTTCACCAGTAGGCATTCACTCAACTTTCATGTTCCAGTCATTGGGATTTGATACTAGCAGCACAACAGCATGTTCATGATATCTAAACATTGATCACATGTAAAAAGAAAGAGTAAAGTAGTAAAAAATGAAACAATTGACCTCAAACTGCTGTGTGGTACAGTAGGATGATTGTAGCTTGAAACATCTGATCATGCAATCAAGTAATGATACTAAATTGTTCACTGAAGTATTTTTTATGATAATCATTTCAGTTATTAGTGCATCAATGTTCCAAACATGTAAAATCATATCTTACTTAGTAGGAGAATTTCAAGATTTTATGTTTTGTCTTAGGTCTGCAAGCTGTCGTAATGTACAAAATGACATTTGGAGATTATTCGTAAATAATTATTGCTAGTTTAAGTGATAGCTTACCAGTTGTTGAGCAATGGCGCATCCTACAAGAATATAATATATAATAATCCAAGTTTTATGCATCTTGAAACAGCTCAATTAATGAAAACACATAATATAGAAAAATTAAACTTCCAAGCAATAATTTATGGAAGTGAGTAGAGTTCCTTCAAAGTGACTTTGATATGGACTTGCTTCTAATGCCAACCGTGCTGGATATATTGATTTGAAACTGAGTCATTTGATTTCTCCTTTTTCTGGTTGATATGTACTGATGATTTCATTATTTACTTGGACTTTTGCATTGAGATGAAGCATAAGTGACTTGTAGTGTAGAGTGGTATGAATATGACACCTGCCTATGCATCATATGAACTCTGTGATGTTGGACAAATTGGGGAATTTGTCTACATGTGCTTGTCGTGGGCTGCCTATGCATCATATGAACGCTGTGACATTGGACAAATTGGGGAATTTGTCTACATGTGCTTGTCGTGGGTTAAAGTTTAGGAGGATTTATACTTATCAAAAAAAAAAAAAAAATTAGGAGGATTTATAGACTTAGGGTTTAGAGTTGAAGAAGAAAAGGTTAAGGCTCCAAATTGGCTATGGTTCAATGAGTTTTTAAAAAAATATTATTATTTATTTATGGTTATTTTGGTAGAGAAAGTATGTGGGGCTTTTTGGTTTTTGATAGGTAAGAGGAAGGTCTTGATTGGGGGTTGTAAGGAAGAAGGAAAAAAGAGAAATATATGGTGTTCAAGGGCTATATAAATAGTACCCATGAAAATAGTATGAGAAAGAGAAGAAGAAAATAGAGAAGAGAAAGGGAGAAAAGAACAATAAGGCCAATGTGCCTCAATACTAAAAACACTCAATAATTTTTTGGTCTACTCTATCTATTTCAAAGTACAACATTGAGCATAAATTTATATAAAGATTCCTTCTTGTACACTAGTAGTATTAGAACTCCTAGTTTGACCAATATACTAAAAGCTTACCAAGTTAATTACTAGTAAAATATTAACATGGACTCAACAAAGAGAAAATCTAAGATATTTTAGGATCTCCTAAAAAGTTATAGACTCAACTAAACTACCAAAACATCTATAATTTGCTAGGATTGCTAAAACTATAGTTTTCCCCCCGAAACAAAATCGATCATAACTTGTTAAATAAAAACCTAAATTAAAAATTGTTTTAACTAGAAGACGCATATAACTAGACCTTTAAACCACACTACTTTTACTTCAATTGACTTCACACTCCCATTAAATTAATCTTGAATAGACAAATTTGCGAAGTAGTAACACATTTATCTTCCCTGGCTGCATCACTCTGGTTTTGATAAGCCACCCATTGTTGGACAGATAAAGTTTAACATTTCAAGAAAGACTAACTAACAAAAGTTTATGGGAGACATGTACCATGATACCAAAGATAAATAGAACAATTTAATTTATTACTTAATAAAATGTAGCATTCATTGTTGTGTCGAGGAATGTAAGGGGCATAATTTCCAAGAACCTTGTAGCTCAATGGCACTGTCTAGTCTCTTTTACAAAGAGAACCAAGGTTCAAATCCCACCTCCCCCACTTGATGTAACAATTGAGTTACTCAAAAAAAATTGTAAGGGGACATAGATGACTCATGCATTTCTGTGAAGCTTTTGATCACCCAAGTCCATACTTGTTTGGAAATAGTTTTGTTTGAAGGGTTAGGCTAGTCCCTGGTCTCTAGGGCATGAAGGTTGTTTTTTTTCAACATTGTTGTCAATGAGTTCTATAGTTGGAGTGCTGTTTAAGTTTCAGACTGTCTATGATAGGATGGATACAAAAAACACATGGTTTTGAAGAATTAAAATTTTCACTTGGTTTAATGAAATTTTAAGAAGATGCATTGAAGCCTGAAACCAGGGATTTCTACAATGAAAATTTTGGTTTTCAATATGTGGCTCTCATAGGGCTGAGATCCTTGAGGTTCTGTGCTTTTATCATGAATTGTTTGTGATTATTGGTCACAACGTATCAGATGGATATTGAAGGGTTAGGCTAGTCTGCTAATTTGATCTCTAGTCTCTAAGGTATAATGGGTGTGGTTTCAACAGTGTGGTCAATGAGTTTTATGGTCAGAGGGCTGTTAAATTTCAGTCATGATTTATTATGGGATGAATTTATGAAGATGCGTTGAAATCTGAAACCAGGATCTCTACATTGGAATTTTTGAATTTTCCTTATGTGGCTCTCGGTAGAATTGAGGCCCTGCTTTTATCATGAATTGTTTATTGAAGTAGGTCAGTCAACACATCAGATGAATATGGAAGCTCCAAGTAACACATTACACAAGTTCCTTTTTCTTCAGAATTAAATCAAGTAATGTGCATGATGCATCATCCTATTATCTTTTTACATAGCCGATGAATTCTAGGTATTAGAAGTATATGATTAAATGATTAAATTTATCATATTCTAATAGCTTACGCTGTTAGGACAATCAGTAATTTAATATGGTATCAGAGCAGAAAATCCTGATAGCTTAAGGGGGAGTGTTAGAAAAATGTGATTAAATGATTAAATTTACCATATTCTAATAGCTTAAGCTATTGGAACAATACAGTTGGCCATTGTCTTCTCACTCTTTGTTGAGTTTTCCTTAGCTTGCCAATTTAATTTCCTGTAAGTGGAAAGCTAAGACCAAGAAAACAGTCTGTCAACAACTTCTGCATTCTTTCTTTGATATATTTGAAGGGAGGGAAATATAAAGATATTTGATTGCGTAGAAGTTCTGTTCAAGTTGAGGATATTTTCTTTTTTTTAATTTTATTATTATTTAAATCTAGGAATCTTTATTCTTCTTAGAGGGGTTAAAGAGTTTCATGATCTATAGACTTTCTAGATTCCTTGGGTCATGGATGTCGCTTTCTGTGTATACCTTCCGTGTCCACTTGCTTTTTCTTATTAAATATGTAACTTTAGTTTTCAAATTATTATTATTATTTAGAAATTTTCTTGTGAATTCTACCTAGTAAATTGCTATATGTTTCCTCCATGGATTTGTATGTGTGGAGTGTTAAATTCTCTTGAATTGTGGATGTTTGATTAGAATAGTTAGTGGTTCTGGAGTTAACACACAAACATTTGTGATTGCAGGATATGTGCAGAAGATAACAGCTCGCACGGACATTGAAGTAATGGAGGATTTGGATAATGGAAAACCACCATGACTGAATCAATATATAGTTTTTATTTTTTATTTATTTTTTTCCAACTCGGGAATAATACTTTACCATTGTTTTGATGAGTTGTACTTTCTCCCTCAAACTTTCTTCATAGTTTTCATGTAATAACCTTTTAGGTTCACCCCTTGAAAGATAAAAGCTAAATGCTATTACACACTATTTTACACATTTATACACGCACAAAATGCACTAAAATTGTGACTTGAAGTCATGATTTCTAAGTACTCATAAAGATAAATGCCTTGAACAGTGGACTAAGCAAAATTGGATCAGAACCCAAAGGATAACAGTGGGTGTGGGTGGAGGAATTTCTAACTCGTGGAAAATTTAGGGGGGCGGCGGATTAGCTTGAAAAACGGTTGGTACATATTTGACCCGCTAACCCAACGGATTAAAACACCATTTTATGGTAAGCCTAGCAAAAATCAATTAGCAAAAGCTCCTCTCTTTTTTTTTCTTTTTTCTTTTTTGGGTTGTAATCATAAGTTGATAAAATTAAATTATTAAGGACAGAACTTAGGTACATCACATTACATTTTTTTGAATAAATTTAAACATATAACTACATTGAATTTAAATGTTCTAAAAAAAAGTAATAGAGCACTAGCAAGTTGGCAAACTGATGCATTATAAGGTCTACAAGTAATAACCCGATTCAATTCCAAGTAATTCTGACATGAACCCGATCATAACCCAATCCCAATCAAGTTAAACCTGAATCCAACTTAACCCAACTAATTATTTGGTCTACTTGAATCCCAATCGAGTTAAACCCTAATCCAACCTAACCCAAATAATTATTCATTCGTTCTACTCAAAAAAGGAGAGATCACAGGACAAGCCAAAAAGAGAATTACAACTTTTGCAAAGAAATACTTTATTTTTTTTGGCACCATTGCTTTTCCACAAACCTCATCTGTTCATCGTACTTATCACTACAGAATATATTGTTACGTGTTCTACCTTTAGGTTGAAAAGAAAACAAACAAGGTGCCTTACCTCAAATTGCTGCTTTATCCTGCTACCAATGGGAAAAGAATAATCGATCTTTTCAAGTATCCCAAACTGGCTTACTCTGCATATAAATAGGAAGACATTTTGCAATAACACATTGAAGGCTGTTAGAACTTAGAAGTTCAAATCTAACATAAATTTTAGTATCTCCCACCCACTCATCAACTGGGAAACAACATCACACAAATGTCGAAGATGAGCTTCCTAGAAATCCAATATAACCTCTCCAAAAGAAAGTTCTTGCGAAAGCCATCCCATTTGTTCTCCTTTCGGGATAGGCAAAGCTCAGGCTTAAAACTTGCTTTCGAGCCGAATTTAGATGAGATGAAGCAAGTGTTTGATAAGTTTGATTCCAACAGAGATGGGAAGATTTCTCAGCAAGAGTACAAGGCCATGTTGAGAGCTATGGGAAAAGACCACATGATTGGAGATGTGCCAAATATTTTCAAAGTGGTTGATTTGGATGGTGATGGTTTTATTAATTTCAAAGAGTTCATGGATGTCCAAAAGAAAGGTGGTGGGGTTAGAACTTTGGACATACAGGGTGCATTTCGAACGTTTGATTTGAATGGTGATGGGAAAATAAGCCCAGATGAAGTTTTAGCCATGTTAAGGAAGCTTGGGGAGAGATGCACCATAGAGGACTGCAAGAGAATGGTGAGAGCAGTGGACACTGATGGAGATGGTATGGTTAACATGGATGAATTCATGACTATGATGACTCAGAACATGCAGCATGGTTAGAGGGGTCTAGCTGTGTGAGTAGAAGGGGCTTCTTTTGGTTAGATTGGCTAGATTCCATTGTAAAAGATTTGCCCAAAAAAATCAATGTGAAAGTATTTTACTAATGTAGTTTTTATTTTAACTTATTTAATTTCCCTCCAGTGAAATATACGAAACAAATCAGAAATATAATGTTGTTAATTTAGTCACAAAAAGAAAGATACACAAACCATAAAAAGAACACTTAGTGTGCGTTTGGATATTGCTTATTTTGCTGAAAATTAAAAACTGAAAACAATAAAAAAAATAATTTCTGGTTACTGTTTATTACTGTTCAGCACTGTTCATTGGCCTAAATACACTGTTCATGTCTCATTAACAGTGCATTAAGCGTTGGTTTAAAAAAAAAAAAAAAAAAAACACCTGAAACGCAAAACGTCCAAAATGTGGATGTGATTCAAATAAACACTTAGGATTCGTTTGGATACCACTTATTTTGCTAAAAATTGAAAACTGAAAAAACAATAAAAAAGTCACTGTTCATGCGCGGGTTACTGTTCATTGGCCTAAATGCACTATTCATGTCCTATGAACAATGCAAGAGGCGCTGGTTCAAAAAAAAAAAAAAAAAAAAAAAAAAGCAAACGCAGGAGAATAACTTGAATCCAAACGCATACTTAATTATCTTTTTAGTGTGGAAGAAAAGATAAAAACGGCAACATGGAGAAGATAAAGATAACTAAAAAGTAATTAACTGACCAACTTTAATAAAGTAACTTAATTTTTTTTATAATATAACTTTAATAAAATCACTATTTTTGTTACTAGTTAGCACTTTACTTTTTGCAAATGAGTCCAATTATACTTGGAGATTATTTGTGGCTAAAGTAGAATCTTGTTATTAATGTAGTCACAAAAATTAAGATACACAGGCCATAAGAACACTTATGTGTTTGTTTGGAGGTGAAATATGGTGGATGAAAAACTTTGGAGAGAAAATGGGAAGAAATTTTTTTTTGGAATGTGTTTGGTTGGGTGGGAGGGAAGGAAAATAAATAGTGGAGCCTAGGTATTTTCTTTCTAGGCCCACCAAAATGTTTTTGTGGGGGTCATTTAATTAGGGGGTACTGTTAAAGCTATACTAATTGGGCCTATGGCCCAATCCGAGGACATTGGACCATCTGAGGATGTTTAGATGAAATTATAAAGGGAACGGAATAAAGAGAAGAGTAGAGATAATAAGAGATAAGTCCAACGAATGTTCGAGGAGAAAAGCCATCTCGTTAACAAGTGTCCGAGGTCAGTAAAAGTGTCATATCATCATGGACCTTCTTCAAAGTTACATCACAACTAAGAGTTGGACATTGGACAAGGGATAAGAAAAGAAAAGGGCAAACAAATATCTTCAAAAGCTGCTACCTTCACAGTAAATGCCTCTTAACCAACTCTCTGACCGCATTAATGTGGAAGTGATGCCTGAACAGTGATCAAACAGTCTTACAGCTGCGGGTTGATGGTTCTGAGAGTTGCTGGATGGGACAGGAAGGAGTTCCCCGAATTTAACCTACACGTGTGTGGTAGAGATGATACCAAGATCGTAGTATATAACATGGGAAGATGTACTAAAAGGGGGGATCAGGAAAAAAATCAAGGAATTGGAGAACAAGACTACGAACTCTTGTGTAATTTTATTGTTCAACAAGACAATATAATAAAAACTCCTCGAGTTACTCCGAGGATAGATTTTCTCATCCTACTTGTGTCTAACAGTCTTAAATTACCAAATTTAATCGTTTTTCTTCTGGAATGGATCTAGTTCTTTCATCCACGCTCTACAAATTGATTGTTTGGGCCGCTTGGGTTAGAACCTAATTCTATTTTGGGTCCAATCCAATTTTAGTCCCTACAGTTTTATTCCCAAAATGGAGAGAAAACTGAGCGGAGATGTATTTTTTCTCGATTGACAAAAATATCCATGCCCATATGCATGTGCACACGGGCTTCATCCAGTTGCCTCTTTTTTTTTTTTTTTTTGATTTTCTAGGGCTTGGGCGTGATAGTTGTTGTTGTTGTTGTTTTTTTTTTTTTTTTTAACTAAATGTGATTTTTTTTTAATAAATATGGGTTGCTTTAAAAAAAAATATTATTTGTCACTTTTTTGTTTTAATTGGGTATTATTCTTTAATAAGGGTATATGAGTAAATTTTTCAAACTCACTTTTTTCCGTTCCTCCACTTTTCTACTCCTAACCAAACAAAAAAGATAGAAATAAAAATATTTTCTATCCTCCCACCATTTTTTATCCTCCCACTTTTTCACCCCTCTAACCAAACGGTTACTTTATATAAGATAGTTGTGTTTTTACTGTGAAGAGAGGAAAAATGTGACAGTAATTATTAACTAGCCAAATTTAAGAAAGTAACTTAACTTTACTAAGTAACTTTAATAAAATGCTAATTGTGATGATAGAATTGTATGGTCTTCTTCCTCCTCAGGCTCTTTTGAGCCTAGGAAGAAGTTGAAGCAAAGAAAAAATATGGTGTGAAGAAAAAATTGCTAACTTTAAAATAAAAACATCAAACAAAAAACTTACGT
This sequence comes from Quercus robur, assembly GCF_932294415.1. Classification (NCBI taxonomy): domain Eukaryota; kingdom Viridiplantae; phylum Streptophyta; class Magnoliopsida; order Fagales; family Fagaceae; genus Quercus; species Quercus robur. The sequence continues at coordinate 38,659,354 of NC_065544.1, forward strand.
TCACATCGTTAGTTGGCTTGGGTATATCTTTTCTTGTGACCGGTGGTTCCACATTAAATTTAAATGTATAAAGAGAATTAAGCTTTGGAAAGCGTGAAATATTGGCGAATTGCTTTAGAATCCTACTGTCAACACAAATGCAACACCACTAAAATTTAAAAATTATTAAATATATTTTTATTTATATAATAATGGTAAAAATGTGTTTATTTATATAAAAAGCATATGCTACTTTTATATTAATAAGCATATTTTTAATAAATATATGCTTATTGTAAGGACCAAATTTGGGTCCCTAGCCCAAAGGATGCATGAACTTAGGCTCAAAGAGCCCAATACAATGAATTTGTAGAGAGTGGGTTGGAAAACCGGGTTTCAGTGAGTTAGACAACAAGTAAAGTGGATCCAGATGACAAGAAAATATAAGTAGACTGGTTTAATCTAAATAAAATCATTCTTGGCACAGTCCAAAGAGATCAATTCTTATATATTACTCTCAAGTTAGATTACAAGTTCAATTCTTGATTGCTATAGAGTTTTTCACTTAATTTCTCGATTCTTTCTCTTCAGGGTCTTCTTTTTGTTTTATACTCCCTTCCTTATTTTCTCTTTACCCTCCACGTGTAGGGCAGATTGCTAGTATTTGATCCTTGTCCTATCAACACCTTCTTGAAGTCTCTAGTAGTAGTTGTAAGGTTGAAAATTACTGTTCAGGTATCACCTCCACGTTAATGTGGCCAATTGGTTAGGTGCAGAGCATTCAATGCGGTGGTAGCAACTTTCTCTTTAGATATTTTAGGACTTCCCTCTATTCTGTGCTTTTGTAATTCTTATCCATATCAATAAAATTTCTTGGAACGCTGCCCTGGACGGTAGACCACCACTTCGGACCTCGGCTTTGCTCAGCCGATGAGAGATTCATCCTCGAACCATCCTCATGGACCTATATGATCAAAACTAACCTCTTCACTTACTAACACGGACTCCTTTGATTATGTTCGCCCCTCCTCGGATTATTTCATGGCCTCAGATTAGGCCTCTGGCCCAATATACACATAGACATATATATCGTTGGGCTTAACATCCCTACACTTATTAATATAATGGTAAACATATGTTTATTAATATGTTTATTTATATATAAATATTATTAAATATATTTTTATTTTAGCATGTGTTGCTTTTATTAATAAATTATTAAATATATTTTCTAGATATTGCTAAGCATATTTTTTCATATAATGATAAACATATACCAATTTAAGAGCAACGAGAGAGTCAAAGAGAGTTTGAGATGAGTTTAGGGTTTTTTTTTATTTTTTATTTTTTTAACTAGGATGTCAAAATAGTGTGTTTTGACAAATTTTATTAACTTTTTTTTTTTAACACTTACTTCAGCTTGGACGCAAGCCCAGTCGCATCCTCGGCTGTGCATATCAGATGTGGGTGCACCGACCCAATCAACGCACCCATGCTTTCTAAACTATGAGACTTAAGTGGAAAATTAAGTTTAGTAATCTTTGTGGAAATTTAGCAAGGGTAATATTACAATTTTGTTATAACATCAGTAAAAAGAACAATGAATAAAAATTACAATAGTTGTGTAAGAACTTGCACCCAACAAAAACTTACCGATGGTGGTGGTTCCACATTGAATTGAGTTACATACCTATAGTCAACACAAATACAACACCACTGAAATTAATAAAATAAAATAAATGAAATGAAATTATTAGAAGTAACACATGCTAAATAAAAACTAGGAAGCACGGGTGAGGTGCGGCGACTTGACAATTTTTGAAAAAGTAGGGTGCAGGTGCGGTAGGATACATTTATTAATAAATTATTAAATATATTTTTATTTATATTTTCTATATATTGCTAAGCATAATTTTTCATATAATTTGACAAATATATAATAACTAAATAAGAAATCAACTCAAGTCTCAACATTACAACTTATATAAAAAACTAAAAAATAGGATAATAGAAATAGATTGAGGGACAAATATAGAGTGAGCTAAAGAGATCAAAGAGCATGTGAGAAAGAGATGGAGTTTTTGTAAATAAGGGAGTGTTCTAATATTAATAATAATACTAATAAATTTGCTAATGTAATTATGGTTCAAAAGAAACTCTTTTTTAGGTGATGGTGTTTTTGTAAATAAGGAAATGTGTAATGGTGTTTCTAAATCATACACCTTCCTAGAAGTTTCCTTTTTCCAATTCACCCCTACCTCCACTTGACTCTCTTTTTTTTTTTTTTTTTTTTTTTTTTTTTTTGAAGAGGAAGACATCCTCAAATTTCATTGAATAGAAGAAGAATCAAAGTACAAAGCCTCCACTTGACTCTCTTTTATGTAGCCACTGTATATATTTTAATAAATGTTTTTCTCAATTGTTGTGCTCTCCTCTCACAATTCCTTCTCTCTCTTCTTCTTCTTCTTTGTATTATTCTCAGTTCTTTCACTTCTTGGTATTTTCTCTCTCACAGAATCACATTACTTCCTTCTTTAAAACTCTTTTCTCTTCTTATTCGATTTTTTTTTTCTTTTCTCCAACATCAATTCCATCACTTCTTTTCTTTTCTCTTCTCGTATTGGCCCATTTCAAACCAAATTGGAAAGCGAAAAAAAAAATTGTCACAAATGCGCGTGCAGCCACGTCCACAACCGCATGGCACATTCGTGTGTATCGGACTTGGGTGCGCCAACCCACAGAATTACTACGGTTTGGTAAGTGTGGAATGGTGGCGATTTGTGTTACATTCCTACAGTCAACACAAATACAACACCACTTAAATTTTTTTAAAAAAATTGAAATTATTAGAAGTAACACATGTTGAAATAATAAAAATTAAATACCCTTCTATGATTGCTTTAGCCAAATTGATAGATTCCATAGAATTTCTACAGTTTGTTAAGTGTGGAATGGTGGCGAATTGCCTTACATACCTACAGTTAACACAAATACAACACCACTGAAACTAAAAAAAAAAAAAATGAAATTATTAGAAGTAACACATGTTGAAATAATAAAATTAAATACCCCTCTAATTGCTCTAGCCAAATTGATGGATTCCACATAATTTTTATGGTTTGGTAAGTGTGGAATGGTGGTGAATTGCGTTACATACCTATGGTCAACACAAATACAACACCACTGAATTTTTTTTTAAAAAAAAATGAAATTATTAGAAATAACACATGTTGAAATAATAAAAATTAAATACCCCTCTCTTATTGCTTTAGCCAAATTGATGGATTCCACTGAATTTCTACGATTTGGTAAGTGTGGAGTGGTGGCAAATTGCGTTACATCCTTCAGTCAACACAAATATAACACCACTGAAATTAAAAAAAAAAAAATGAAATTATCAGAAGTAACACATATTGAAATAATAAAGAATATTACTAAGAAGAAACTAAGCCGCCTTTACCTCTCAGCGCACAATTGGCACTGTTTGCTATCTTGCGCTCGAGCTTTCTTTGGCCGCCTCGCAAGCTTGCTCTGTCGCTAGACATCATTGTCCCTTCGTGGGTCCTCTTGTCTCCTTAGTGAGACCTTCAGCTGCCCAGGTTGTGGGCTTTCCTCGCCCAATTTGTGGGCTTCCCTGTGTGGGTTTACCTTGCCCATCTTGTGGGTTTCACGTCGTCGAAAGAGGTCGTCGCCTCAAAATCTCAAGGCACCGATCAACTTCATTGTATTTTTGAAGGCTTGTCAGCAACTGGGTGAGTTCTTAGCTTCATGGGCCTACCCATATCTTGGAGTGAAGGGGTTGATCGTTCTTAGCAATGAAAGACGGTGGTTTGGTCTTTGCAAAGCAGAGAGCTTCCATATTATCTCAACAACACTTTATCTTGGTTACAGGTAAATTTGTCTTTTAAAAGGTCACAGATTTAGGAGTTTTGTGTTGGATTATTGAATATATGAAGTAAGGTGATTAAGGTAGCTGAACTATGAGTATATTAAGCCTTAATTGCCGTGGACTTAAAGAAAAAAGTGCTGTTGGAGAGCTTTCTAAGCTCATTAAAGTTCAACGTCCCCGAATTGTATTTCTGATGGAGACTAAATTTAAAAAGAAAGGCATAGAAGAAGTGAGAGATGAATTAAAAATAGATAATGTAGTGTGTGTGTAGATAGAACTGGAATGGGTGGAGGTTTGGCTCTGTTATGGGATTTAGAATGGGGTGTGAAATTGAAAACCTTGTCAAAAAGCCATATAGATGTTATAGTGACAGAGAAGGATGGGGTTTCATGGAGATTGATAGGAATCTATGGGCACCCTGAAAAATTGAAGCATATTAAGGCATGGAATTTGATGCGCCTACTTCATCAGCAAGTCACATTGCCATGGATATGCATAGGAGACTTTAATAAGATACTTTCAGCGAATGAAAAACAAGGAGGGGAACCAAGAAGTGAGTGGCAAATGGCGAATTTTCGAGAGGTGCTGGACGATTGTAGATTAAGGGACATGGGCTTTAAAGGTGCTCGCTTCACATGGTGCAATCGGAGAGATGAACAAGATCGAGTATATGTTAGACTCGACCGTGGGGTAGCTAACCAAGAATGGTATGATCTTTTTTCTCACTTTGAAGTTCATCATTTAAGTTTTGCAAATTCTGATCACATGGCCATTGGGGTGCGATTAAGAAGGAAATCGTAACTTCAAATTGGGATGTATAAAAAATGATTTTGTTTTAAGGAAACATGGGTGAAAGATGAAGGCTGCAAGGACACAATTGCAAATGCTTGGTCTGTTTCCTTCAATGGAAGTCTTATGTTCTAGGTGTGTAACAAAATAAAAGAATGAAGGAAGCAGTTGTTAGCCTGGAGTAAAAATTTACTGTGTTCCTTAGGCAAAATGATTGAGGAAAAGCAAAATAGGCTGCAAGTGCTAGAGCAGAACAACAGGGATTCATCGTGGGTTGAATGTGAAGCTTTTAGGCATGAAATTAATATTTTAATTGAGAAAGAAGAAATTTATTGGAAACAAAGATCTTGTATCAGCTAGTTGCGTGAAGGTGATTATAATACAAAATTTTTTCATGTGAAGGCGTCTGCAAGGAGGAAAAAAAAAACTTAATTGTCTCGCTAAAGGAGATGGATGGTACGGTGATAGAGCAACAAAGCGATATAGAAAGGGTGATAATTCAACATTTCTTAACTCTCTTCCAATCTTCAAATCTGAATGCCATTGAAGAAGTGGTAGCCCATATTCCTAGAGTAGTTACGGAGGAGATGAATGATTGGCTTGTGAGAGATTTTCATCTCGAAGAGGTTCGATTTGTCTTATTTCAGATGCATCCTTCAAAAGCTCTAAGCCTTGATGGTATGACTGCTTTCATTTTTCAAAAGTTTTGGCATATAGTGGGTTCTGATGTAACTAATGCTGTGCTATCATGTCTAAATTCTGGAATTATACTTCGAAATATAAATAATACCCACATAGCACTAATACCCAAAACCAAAGATCCTGAATCAATCACACAATATCGCCCCATTAGCCTATGTAATGTGCTATACAAAATCATATCTAAAATGATAGTCAATCGGCTGAAGCTCATCCTCCCAAATTTAATTTCTAATACTTAGAGTGCTTTTGTCCCAGGAAGATTAATTACAGACAACATTTTAGTTTCATATGAAACTTTGCATAGCATGAAAAAGAAAAGGTGGGGCAAGAAAGGTCAAGTAGCTATTAAATTGGACATGAGCAAAGCTTATGACCGGGTTGAATGGGGTTATTTACAAAGGGTGATGGAGAAAATGGGGTTTCATGCAAAATGGGTGCAATTGATAATGGCATGCATAACAACCGCTCATTTTTCTGTTTTAGTTAATGGCAATTCTACTGGTTATATCTTGCCTTCTAGAGGATTGAGAAAAGGTGACCCTCTGGCCCCTTATCTCTTTATGTTTTGTGCTGAGGGGCTCATTGCTTTGCTCAGAAAGGCAAAAATAGATGGAATTATAAGAGGAGTGGCAGCTAGCAGAGGTGGTCCTTGTATTTCTCATCTCCTATTTGCTGATGACATCTTATTATTTTGTCGTGCCTTAGTAGAGGAGTGCCAACAGGTCAATTTCTTACTTAATCTATATAAGGCTACTTCAGGACAAAAGATTAATACTGATAAAACTTCTCTGTTCTTTAGTAGCAACACTAGATTAGAGACTCAAGAATCAATTAAACAAGCATTGGGTGTAGAGATAGTCCCAAAATATGAGAAGTATTTAGGGTTGCCTAGTATAGTGGGGCATAACAAAAAAGCAGCTGTTGCTCCAATCATTGAAAGAGTCTGGAGTAAACTAAAGGGATGGAAGGAAAAGACGATGTCTCAAGTTGGAAGAGAAATTTTGATTAAAGCCATGGCACAAGCTATCCCTACATATGCCATTGGATGCTTTTTGCTACCGAAAGGCTTGCTTAAAGATCTTGAAGGGATGATGAGCAGATTTTGGTGGGGTCAAAAGATACAAGAAAGGAAAGTACACTGGTTGAGTTGGTCTAAACTTTGTATGCCCAAGTCGATGGGAGGAATTGGGTTTCAGGATCTTCATTCTTTCAACCTAGCCATGTTAGCTAAACAAGGATGGAGGCTTTTGAAAAATACACACTTCTTGTTCTATTGAGTCTACAAATCAAAGTACTTTCCCAATACATCTTTCTTAGATGCCCCATCACCAAATTCAAGGAGTTTTGCATGGAAAAGTATAGTGGCAGCCAGATTTGTCTTGGACAACGGATTGAGATAGCGAGTAGGAACCAGAAATAAAATTCGAATTTGCAAGACTGATGGCTTTCAACCCTACCATCATTCAAGGTGGTAACCCCGTGCTCCTCAATGTCAACAATGGCCACAGTGGATAACCTCATTGATCCAACTACAAGATCATGGCAAGTATCCATGATTGATCATGTATTCCTCCCACATGAAGCTGAGATTATTAAATCCATCCCATTGAGCAATAGAGTGGTGCAAGACACCCAAATTTGGGCATACACAAACACGGGTGAATATTTGGTAAAAAATGCATATAAGATGATCCAAACTCAACATCTAAGATCTTTTCATGGCCAATCATCCAATCACTTACATAGCAATAAAATTGGGAAAGTGATTTGGGCGGTTAAGGTATGTAAAAAAATCAAAACTTTCATTTGGAGAGCTTGTAGAGATATAATTCCTACTAAAGCTAATCTAACTAGAAGAAAATTTTTATTTGATGTTGGATGTGGTTGTTGTGAGGATGGGGTGGAGTCAACAGATATCAAGTCCACATGCTTGAGGGAGATCATGACTCATTGCACAAATATCTCATTTGTGGATGTGGCTGATCAAATAATGCAAAGAAAAAATGACCCAGAGATTGCAATATTTTTCACAACCAGCTGGATGATTTGGAATAAGTGGAATGAGGCTCGCTTCGGTACTCCACGTCCTAATCCCACTTTTCTAGCCATGTTTGCTGCAACCCATGCTTTAGAATATTTGGAAGCTAATTATGGAGTTTTGTCTTGAGTAATAGTAAGATAGTCTTGTTTTTTTTTTTCTTTGGCATTGCTTGATGTAACTTTACTTATAATTGTTATTTTTGTAAGGTGAAGAGAAAGCCATGTAGCTAGCCCAGGTTTAGCATGGTTGTTCTATGTTGCTGCCTTGCTTTTGTATAAACTTATTCTTTCTTTAAATAAAATGTTGTCATTTACTCTAAAAAAAAAAATAATAAAAATAAAATACCCCTCTCTAATTGTTCATCCAAATTGATGGATTCCACATAATTTCTACAGTTTGGTAAGTGTGGAATGGTGGCAAATTGTGGTACATACCTATAGTCAACACAAATACAACACCATTAAAATTAAAAAAAAAAATTTATCAGAAGTAACACATGTTGAAATAATAAAAATGAAATACCCCTCTCTGATTGCTCTAGCCAAATTGATGGATTCCACAAAATTTCTATGGTTTGGTAAATGTGGAATGGTGGCGAATTGCGTTACATACCTACAATCAACACAAATACAACACCATCAGAATTAAAAAAAAAAAAAAAAAAATTGAAATTATCAGAAGTAACACATGTTGAAATAATAAAAATTGAATACCCTTCTCTTATTGCTCTAGCCAAATTGATGGATTCCATAGAATTTCTACAGTTTGGTAAGTGTGGAATGGTGGCTTATTGCGTTACATACCTACAATCAACACAAATACAACACCACTGAATTTAAAAAAAAAAAAAAAAAAATTAATTATCAAAAGTAACACTTAAATAAAAATATAAATACCCCTCTTTGATTCCATTAGCCAAATTTGCCACTTTCCTCATGTCTTTGATTGCTTTAGCCAAGTTTGTCAGTTTCATCATGGCTGAAGACTATTTGCAACTGTGAAAACAAGGAAAAAAAAATTAATACTAATGATATGAATTTGTTATTTTTATACTATTTTTTCACTCTCTTCCCTCTCCTCGTCAATGTCTCTTCAAAACTAGGCTTAACCCTGCATCAATTGAGAGAGAGAGAGAGAGAGAGAGAGAGAGAGAGAGAGAGAGAGAGAGAGAGAGAGAGAGAAGAGAAGAGAAGAGATAGATAGATGGAAGAAATAGAAAGAAGATAAATGAGAGAGAATGAGTCAGATATGATTTAACAGAGATAAGCAAGTTTCCTTGCTACAATAGGATAAATACATACAAGTTTAGTGTAGCAGATGCTGTTGTGGCTCACATGCAGTAAAAGTTGAGGGATGAGAGTATGGTTCACAACGGCAAAAGTTGAGGGATGCGATGGTGTGGTTACACCACGGCGGCAAAAGGCAGACCTTTGTTGATAGAGGTTGAAATGTGTGGAGCTTTAGGTCAACAAAAGATTTGATGGGTATTAGTGTCCATTGCTTTTCTTTCCTTTTTTCCTGTAGCTCTTCAAAGTAAAGTACCACTACAAGAAAGAAAGAAAAAAGAAAAAAAAGAAAAGAAAAAAACCAACTTAATACAACGAAAAAAGTCATTGCAATAACAACTAATGTCGTTGTAATAAGGTGTTATTGCAATGACAAAAAAGTCAATGCAAGCTGTTATAATAAAGTCCGAGGCAATAGGTTTATGCAACATTAGATTTTTGTTGCAATGATTTACTTTGAGAATCTCGTTACAATAGGTTGATATTTTTAATTAAAAAATAATATTTTTTTTAAAATAAATAATTTTTTTACAATAATAATTTTTCCATTAACCTATTTTGCAATTCAAAAACCATATCTAGGAACTACACTAACAAATCAAAGATACACATAAAAGATGTTTCAATACATATGTCAAAAAACACAAATATATACACAACTTGTTGAGCTTACATTCAAACACATAGTTTCGAAAAGTATGCAAAAATCAATACAACATGAAAGAAAAGTTTCTTCCCTAAAGTGTTATCCAAGCATGCTTCATGACCATTTCATTGACTTACCACCTATTTCGGAAAAAAGAATAAAAAAAAAAAGTATGAAGTTGAAAAACACCATATATATGTATATATATACAACACAATGTACAAACAAAGAAAAATCAAATTAAAATTTAAAGAAACCAAAAGATTACCTAAAAGTTAGAGAGAAAATCCTTAAAATAAGAAAGAGTCTCTCCAAGGAGACTATTAATTAAGAGAGACTGAAATTTGAGTTAGAAAATATATAGTTTGTAGATATGAGAGAGAGAGAGAGAGAGAGAGAGAATTTGAGATTAAAAAAAAAAAAAAAAGGAGATAGAGGTGGTTGAGAGAAAGGGGGAAACTAAGATGAAAAAAAAAAAATAGCTATAGGCGTAAAAAATTTAAGATGAGAAAAAATAGATATGAGAGAGAGAGAGAGAGATGGAAATTTGAAAGATAAGTTTTACAATTAATGGATAAATTTGAATTTTGAGATAGGCTTAAGAGAAAGAGGGAAAGTGGGATGAGAAAAAAAAGGAGAGAGAGAGAGAGAGAGAGAGAGAGAGAGAGAGAGAGAGAGAGAGAGAGAGAGAGAGAGAAAATAGGGAGATAAATGTGGGTGAGAAAAAGAGGGGAAACTAAGATGAAAAAAAAGTAGGAGAGAGAGAGAGAGAATTTGAGATTAAAAAAAAAAAAAAGGAGATAGGGGTAGGTGAGAGAAAGGGGGAAACTAAGATAAAAAAAAAAATAGAGATAGGTGTGAAAAATTTGAGATGAGAAAAAATAGGGAGATAGATGTGGGTGAGAGAAAGAGGAAAACTGAGATGAGAAAAAAAAAAGGAGACATGCGTTGGTGAGAGAGAAAATTTGAGATTAGAAAAAAAAAATGGGGCAACATGGGTGAGAGAGAGGAAATTAGTGAAAAAAAAATAGTGCCAATTTTCCAAAATTTTCCACTACTCAATTATTCACCTCTATTACATCAACAAAATTTGATGTGAAATAAATATTTAACCTATTACAACAATATAGTTCGATGTGAAATAAAAAAAATTACCTATTGCAACAACATATCTCATTGTAAAATAAAGGTTACCTATTACAACAACACATTTCAATGTAACATAATAATTATTGCTACAATCTCATATTGATGTAATAAATTTAAGTTACCATTACAACAAAAAACAACCTAGAGATGCAATAGTATATATATATATATCTATATATATATTACCTTTATTATTTTTTGTTGTTGCAATAATACTTGTTTTATTATGTTTTTTTTTTCTTGTAGTGTACAATGCAACTGGAGCATGTCGACTAAAAACTCAAAAAGTTAGACAAAAGATTTTTTTTTTTTTTTTGGTATACAGAGTTAGACAAAAGATTCAAAATCCCACAACATGTTACATGGCTTTAAAAACCGGACCAATCAAAAAACCGGAAAAGAGTGTGGTTTCCAGTTTTATGGTCCGGTCGTGGTCGAATCGATGGTCGAACTGGTGATGTCATTAATATTTAATTAATCATTTTTAAATTATTATAATAAATACTTAATAAGTTTAAAACTAATTATGTTTAGTTAAAAAATATATAAAAATAATTTTATGTAATTTTTCACATATTATTAAGAATATTAAAAAATAACAAATTGTAACTAAATATTAATATTATAGGTCTGTTTGGATAAGCTATTTTAAAAAGGGCGTTTTTAAAAATGAGCGTTTTTAAAATGTGCATTTTTAAAACACATTTTTTAAAACTATTTATAAGCGTTTGGCAAAACCTATGAGAACATTAAGAAAGAAGTTTTTTATTGTCAATAAGCATTTGATCTATATATGTCTAAAATTATTGTTTGAGTGTAAGTTACCAAAGTAGGACACAACTCTAACACCAAAGTACACTCATAAAATAATTTTAGTCTGATTATAGTCACCCCACCACTATAGCTGTTCACCAATACAGTCACCTCACTACTATAGCTGTTCACCACTCAATAAGAATATAACTTTCCCAAATCAGGCTACCATCTATTCCAAACCACAAAGACAAAATAGAGTTGAAAAGTTGAAACCCAAATCACAAACAACGTAGTGAAAAACTAACGGGAGACGGAGAAAGAAAGAGCTTGCAGCAATGGCGTTCTCTATTTGTGGTGATTGAGCTTGCAGATGGTGCAATTGAGGCTCTGTCAATGCGTCTTCTTTCTACTTCCAATGCGTTCTCTCTACATGAAAGCCCCATGGATTTAATAAATCTTTCCCAAAAATTAATAGGACTTATGGTTTTTCCTTTAATAAGGATGAATGTGCCAAATTCAAAAAAAGCAGAAAGAAAAGAGGCAATGTGTAATTGTAAAAGGCAGTCAGTTATCCAACAATTAAAACCTAGCTCACCCTACTTTATTACAACACAAATACACAAATATACTCCATTGAATCTACCCTGATATGCACCCTCAAAAAAAAAAGTCTCAATGTAATTTATTAAATGCTCTATCGCCAATCATTGATTCTCTCCCATATTAATGAGTAGTATTTTGGAATTTGGATATTTATCTCATGATAACTCTAGCCATGTCTCTTCCTTTACTGGAAAGTGGATTTGGAAGCTTGATACTTTGCCTAAACTCTAAGCCTCCATTTGGAAATGTTTCATGCACAACATTCCTACTAAGGACATCGTTGAAGGGAGAGGTTTTATGGGGGAAGTTCAATGCAATGATAGTCGAGAATCAATTCTTCATGTACTAAGAGATTGTCCCTATGCCAAATGCTTTTGGAATAAAACCCAAGCTTGTATGTTCATGCATGATTTTTACAGCCTAGATCTTTGTTTGTGCATGGATGAAAAAGAATTTGGGCACTATTCCCTGCCATAATTCTTTGATTCCTTGGAATATCTATTTTTCTTTTGCCATTTGGAACCTTTGGCAAGATAGAAATAATATTTTGTTTAAGAACACTCCTTCAAACAGTGACTTGAGCAGCGATGTTAATTGTGTTGCCGGTGAATATTTGTTTTGTGATTCTCGGTCTGTAATGATCAAAGAGAATGCAGCGGGTTAATGTTAGGTAGAATAAACTTGAGATTGTCTGGTTTAAACTTAACACAAATGGCTCATCTTTGGGCAATCCGAAGATGACTAATGGAGGGGGCCTTATCCGTGACCATAGTGGTCTTTGGATTAAAGTATTTACCCAAAACGTTGGGGTGACCACCAATGTTGATGCAGAGCTTTGGGTTACAAGGGATGGGTTGACATCATGTATAAATCTGTATCTCTTGGAAGTTGAAATAGATATTGATGCCAAAGTAGTGCTTGGCTAGGTTTCTGAAGCCTACAATAGTAATTTACATCATGCTTTTCTTATCATTTTTTTTTGAGTAAACAATAATATTTATTAGAACACACAAGAAATTAGTAATATTAGTATTTTAAACCGGGTTTATAATACATTACATAACCAGAGTACAACTATAAAAGGGTATTACCTTTGTAATTGTAGACTGGAGTTATAAACAGCGGATATTAGACACACACAACCAATGTGGGATAAATATTCCTATTTTTTTTTTTTTTTAGTAAACAGTAATACTTATTAGTGTTTTAAACCGGGTTTATAATACGTTACATAACCAGGTTTATAAACCAGGCTTTTCTTATAATGGATTGTAAGATTTTGTTGCTTTTGATTGTCCGCTATGGACCTTTGTATGCTTCTTTTCTATGAGAATTTGGATTTGTATTATGAGAAACTCTATTTTCAAACTTCTGCTTAGTTAATGAATGTCAGGGTTTACCACCCAAAAAAAAACCTTTAATAAAATGATTTTATTTTTGTTGAGTTGACATTTTGCTTTTACACAAATAGATCCAATATATTTTACAGATAGACCCAATTATATTGGGGATACTTGAATTTAAGTATCTTGTATATCGTTTATGTAAAATCAATGTCTTACACCATATGAGGTCTATGGTTATGTGATCTTCACTAGCTACGATACATAAGATACCTGCAAATGATGTATACCCACTTTGCAGCCCCTATCATCCTGTTTTCTCCCATGTTGATCAATATGACTTCTTTTACTCAGCGGTCAGCATGTGTACTACTGAGCCTTGCTATATAAATAAAGTGATCACATGCAGTGCACTTGTGCACGTGATCATTTTTCGTCCATCACGATTGACGCAAGTGCAATGGAATGATCAATTTCATCATTTCTCAAATTTCATGAGTCAATAACATCAAATTGATAGTACAAGGAATCTGTTTAAAATAAACTCAAACCACAAGAGTCTATGCATTTCTACATTTTTCTCTGTTCAAATTAAAAAAATGTGCAACACTAGAAAAACGAACCCAAACAAAATTAAGACAAGAAAATCAAAATAGTGTAGGCAATTTGGAGATTGTAGGGAAAAAGGCTGTCAGTTTCATATTGAAATTGAAGAAAAAAGTTCAGATATTAAACAAAGATGCCCAAACAAATATCATTGTTCTAAATAGCCTCAGAAAAATAAAATTCTATAAGAAAACTGTCGATCCAAAATTTATAATACCATTACACTGAAGAAAAGGCACAAGTCTAACCTTCTATTTACTATTTAGAGTTACTACTTGACTAGTTTGAGCTCAAAAACTAGTTCCATTTATGTGAAAAATCATTAGAAAAAGAAACTAAAAATCATCTCCCTCACAACTTGCACAAGTAGCCAAACAGAATAACTGGTGATGTGGTCAGCCACTTCAACAAAAATTAAGCTAAGTTTTACAATGGGGATTGCCACATTGAGTTCGAAAACTACTTCAGTTTCACGTGAAAAGAATTAAGGTTGAAAGTTAAAACAAAATTGAGGAAAAAAATACTAAACGGACTCCACTAGGGATGCTTTGAATTTAACAGTGCTAGATAGAGAAGATCTCTTTAGAAACTACTTCATTTAACAGGTTGAAGAGGGGGTCACAACATAATTAATTAACTAAAATGGAGTCGCTCCCTATAAGAGCATTTGCAGCAGTGTAGCTATAATGCTATAATGCTAAAATTTAGCTCCACAAACACAAAAACCTTGCTGCAGCAGTGGAGCTAAATCTAAAAAATTTAGCTCCATTGCTACAGTGCACATCTATAAATAGATGTGCACTGTTCATACCATCTAAAATAAAGAAATATTATTTTATTAAATTTCTCTCTCCACTTCTATTAAAAAAATATTTTTTCCTTTTTCTTTATTTTTTCTCTCTCTCTCTCTCCGGCTTCTCTTCTTTCTTCCTCTTTCCTTCTCATTTTTTTTTTCTCTCCCTCGTCTACTCTCTGCTTCGCCATCGCCGATCTTCATCGTCGCCGATCTTCATCATTGATCTTCATTGTCGCCGATCTTCATTGTCGTCGCCCAGTTGCCGTCCCACGCCACTGACTCGTCTACTCTCTACTTCGCCATCGCCCATCTTCATCCTCGTCGCCCAGTTGCCGTCCCACGCCGTTGACTCGTCTACTCTCTGCTTCGCCATCGCCCATCTTCATCGAACTCAAGCGCGCCACAGACCTATCGAAGCTCTATGCTCGGTTAATATTTTTGGGTTCATAGGTTTGTGGGTTCACGGACCCATCGAACTGAAGCACGCCACGGACCCATCGAACTGAAGCGCGCCACGGACCCACGGACCCATGATCGACGACGGCGGGAATTCTGGGTTCATGGGTTTTGGATTTCTGGGTTTGTGGGTTTTTGGGTGTTTGATTTTTTTATTTTTTGTTGGGTTTGGTTGTGATTGTGAATTGTGGTTGAAATGGCAGTTTGGTGGCTGTGTTGGTGGTGGTTTGGTAGCTGTGGTTGTGTTTGCTGTGGGCTGTGTTGGTGGTGGTTTGATTTTTTTTTTTTTTTTCCCTTGCCGTGGGCGGCTGTGTTGGGTTATGGTTGTGGCTGTGTTGGTGGTGGTCACATGAAGGTTGTTGCCGTGGGCTGTGGTTGTCACATGAAGGTTGTTGCCGTGGGCTATGGTTGTCACATGAAGGTTGTCGCTGGTGGAGTGTGTGGCTGTGATAATTGTGGATAGTGAATATATTATTTTATTGTAGTGAGATTGATTATTTTATTGTAGTAGTTATATTATTTTATTGTGATGTTTATATTATTTTATTGTGTAGAAAGCTAAAATAGATCCACTGATGTAGCATGTGTGTAGGTAAAATAGATAAAGTAACTTTTGGTGGAGCTAAAAAGCTAAATTTTTAGCTCCACTGCTGTGGATGCTCTAAGGACTCCACATGAAAGCCCCACTTATAGCTGAACTTAGCTGCTCGAGCTACTAAACAGGAATAAAATACTTGTACACTAGTTTCCTACATCATACCACATAAGATAAACTAGTTTCCTCAACTAGATTTGGAAACATTAACTTCTTGGCCAGACCACTTGCATTAAGCACTGAGCCACTGATTCATGGTTTCTACTTCTCTAGTTGTAGCTTGACCAAACAGCATTCATATGATACTAATAAAGGCTGCCTTATTCCGTTCTCAAAATTGGAACCACCTCAGACTCTAAATGATAGATGCATTCATGTCTTATGACATTAAAGATCGCCATAACATATAACTCTTGGATCCTTGGATCATATCATTCGTTATATTGACATTGCATATAAAGAGATCTCTTAGAACATTTTTAACAAGCTTTTTTGCCTAGATCCAAAGATGGGAAACAGAAAATGTGATAGATTTTGAGTCAACCAACCACAATTACTTCCCGATTACAAGTGTTAAAACAAAAGCCACCATATAATAACCCAAAGCCGAACTAACCAACACTAAATTATAGTAACTTTTATCCAGTACATAGGACAAAAAAATAATTTTGCAATTGAAAGAGGATGTGCTATGCAGGTGAAAAATGAATGCCAAGCAAATGATAAAAAGGTGAGTTGAAGTACAGAAAAAGAAAAGACAAACAAAAGAAAAGGATGAAAGGGAAAAACAGAGAGAGAGAGAGAGAGAAGTTCAATCTGATTTATTGAGAAGGAGTCACACAAGTTGAGCAGTATGTGCACTACTATTTATACATGTACTGAACTAAATAAGACCTTGTAGGAAATTAGTCTAACTAATTACATAACTGTAGGAACCCATCACACAACAACTGATTGAACTAATCGTAACTGCAATACAAGAAGTTTCAATTTAACACAAGTGGCAAATTGGGATGTAACAGATTTTTTTAAGCCAACAGTTATACTAGTCAATCTGTTACTAACCAATTTGTTACTAAAATTAACTAATTGCTAACCAATCTGTAACTAACTAATAGCTATTCTCTAACAGCAAGCATGTCTACAGAATTCTTTGCATGTTTGAAGATAAATTCATGTAACAGAGAATTTTAAACACTAAAGGAGACTTGCACTAAGGGTGACAACCAAATTGCTCCCTGCAATTAATGGGCTTAAACAAATTCCAACTGCATTTACAATTTAGGATTCTACAGTTCTGGATTCAGAAACATATTAAGATGCCTACCTAACCAACACATTATTTGCCTCAATTTTGTCCAAAACAACATGCCATGAACATTTTGTACCTCAAGGACTGAGTCTCTTATATGCCTACCCAATTACAACCTACACATTAAAAAGAAATGCCATCTCTGCACAAAAAAAGATTAATATTATTATATTCCAGACGGTTCTTGTTAATGGCTTTGAAGTCATGTTAAACAGAAAAACAGATATTTTACTAGTATGGAGCATAGAAAGAAACTGAGGAAGGAAGGGGTTGGGATGGTGAGCAAATGGTCACTGCATATATCTTAACAAATATTTGATTGAATGTCAAAGCAAGTAGACAATATATTATATGGCAATGGATGGGTCAAGTCCTACTGGAGTCTCTGTCTGCAATATTCCATATGGCTTGGCAACTTTGCACTCTACATACCAAATTGCAACTGGAAAGAAAATCTCGGTGGATACGTACAGTAGTTCAAAGTTTCAAGGACTTCACCAGTAATCCCCACAAGAGCATTTTCCTTCCTTGAAATGATGAAACCGTTTGTTGTTCCTAATAATAAATTCCCTCTCAACAATCTTAGACATGATCTTGATGGCATTGTGACAGTCACCGCAGATACGAAGGTTCTTGATGATCCTAAGAGGTGTTCTCACTGGAGTACTAATCAGACCATACGCAATTGCCAAACGCTCACTATGATAGAGCAAGGCCTGCTCCTTGGCCTCCTGATCAATGTCATGCAGAACATATCTTGTGTCCGGCACATAACCACCTTCTTTCATCCCAGTGGCCTTCAGCTTTTCATCATCCTTGTAGAGAGTTGGGTTTCTGAACTCACTGATCCTGTTCTTCCCATCAAGCATGCTGACTGCAGTATACTTTCTAGGAGGTGGGGTAGGGATCTTATTAGCAACAGCCTTCGACGGGTCAAGAGAAACCATTAACTCCTCAGCATGGTCTTCAAGATCTACATTTCCATGAATCCAAGCATAATTTCTCAATGCATCCCAAACCTCCACAGTGCGCTCAAAAAGAAGTTTCTTTATAAAATCCTCTGCTTCATTAAGATGGCCACACTTCCCAAGCACACTAGAAGCCCCATATAATGCTCAAACCCCGGCTCAATTCCATACTCACTCTTCATTGACTCAAAGTGTAAAAATGCTTCTTCCACAGCATCTACACTAGCACAAGCCGAAAACACTGCAAGAAAAGTATC
Organism: Quercus robur; assembly: GCF_932294415.1. Lineage (NCBI taxonomy): Eukaryota > Viridiplantae > Streptophyta > Magnoliopsida > Fagales > Fagaceae > Quercus > Quercus robur. The sequence goes on from NC_065544.1 coordinate 38,677,527, forward strand.
CCTGGTGGGTTTCATCCCCAGCTCCCTCGTCTGCTCAAACAACTGCAACCCATCATCACCCAACCCGTTATCCTCATATGCATTAAGCATTAAAAGCCAAGTGTCCATACTCCTATTAGGCATATGATCAAACACCCTCCGTGCATCAGTCATCGCCCCTCACAACTGCTATACATTTCAATCACCATATGGTTCAAACTAAGGTCACCCCGAAACGTGGACTGCAGAAAGAAACCATGAACCTTTTTTGCATCCTCATACGACTTGGACACCTTAACTCTTTCTAACAACTTATAGAAGCAATTCCAATCAGCTTTAACCCCTTTCTCCATCAATTCAAGAGCTTCCTTAACCTTCCCCGAATCGCAAAGCATCAGTACATCATTAACCGAAGGCAATGGTGGAGAATCAACCAGGGCTTGAACTTCAACTGCCTGGCCTCTATTAAAGTTTTGGGGATGTGGGTATCCCTTATTTTGATTATTCCACTGGTTTGGTGATCTCGCTTGTTGAAAACTCGGGGTCTGAGCGTTGAACTGGTCAGGGTTCAATCCACGGCTGGGATAGTTCTGACCACCTTGATTGGGATATCCACGGTTGGGATAGTTCTGACCACCCTGATTGGGATATCCACGATTGGGATAGGTCTGACCCTGATTAGGATACCCACCATGTGAATAGTTCCGGTTCTGGTTCTGGACCTGTGTTTGTGAGTTACATCCTTGGTTTTGTGGGGCCCACTGATTAGGGTTTTGTGAATTCTAACCCCGGTTTTGTGGGTTCCGCTGTTATTGTTGTGGTTGTGGTTGTGGTGGTGAATGGGGCATTTGATTATACTCATTTGGGATTGCTGAGGTGCTTAGGGTTTTAGTTAGGGTTTCAGTGTTACTGTTGTTGTTCTTGTGATTGAAAATGAAATGAGAAGGGTATAAAGGTCGTACCTTGAAGAAGGAGGATGAGAAGTTTGGGGTTCGTGCGCGTCGTAATGCCATGATCGACGCCATTTTTGTTGAGCTGAAATAAGCTACCAAATTCAAAAACCCTAAACCCGTAGAGATAAACCCTATCGAAACGGTGCGTGTGAGTGACAACAGTGTGTGAGACTGAGAGTGAGGCAGTGTCGCTCAACTCAACGCTTTGCCTTTTAATTTTTTTTTTTGGGGAATTTGGTTTTAGTTTGGTGTGGTGGATATGATCCAAAAAAAAAAAAAAAAGGAGTAGTGGGCCGGATACGGGTTCTGGGCCTGGACCCAAAAAAATAAAAATAAAAATAAAAGCCTTTTTGAAAAAAAAAATGATAAAATATTAAAATCGAAGGAAAGTAGGAAATGGGAGGAACGAGGAAGTGATGTTCATGACTCATGTTGGATGGTTATTTGTGCTACATTAATATCAGTTTTGATAATCTAGCTGTGCATAATTTTTCTATAATTTGGGATTTGGGTTGGTTTTCCTTCTATGGATTAAAAAAAATATTGGTGAGTGTTGGTCGCTCTTTTGGACCAATGTCAAATTTCGAGCTCGACCCTCAAACTCATTTGAATTAGTGCTCTTGAAGACCTTGACTGAAAAACCCATAACATATCCATGTTCTATACTTTTTTTTTTTTTTTTTTTTACTATCAATGATTTATGGGTAGCACGTATACAATGCATACCTATTTTTCTTAATATTTGTGTATAATTTATTTATTTTAAAAAGATTAGAGCATCAAATGCATATTCACTTGTACTATTGTATTACTCTATATATGATTCTATTACCAAAGTTTCAAGAAGTTAAAAAATATTATTATGATTAAAACAATATCAAATGTTTCGGAGTAAACGAGTTTTATTATTTGTTATTAACTTTTTATTTATTATAATTTATCATTTAATTTTGGTTAAAATGCGATTTCACTTATGTACTTTTCCAAACAATTTAAGGTGATTCTTTTACTATTTATTTAGGGCTTTTGTTAAAAAGTGCCATTGCGCTTCTAATAAGGAGGAATTTATTGGATGCCATTGCATTGAAAAACAATAAGAACAAATAAATAAATACTTATTTAGTTGTCTTATGTGTGATTGCATCTAAAAAGCTAATCAATTACAATAAAAAACTCAACCTTAACCAATGCATTCAGGCAGACACTCGTTAAATGAATCCTTTATTTAGTATATATGTAATTTTAATGATACTATTTTTTTTAATATGACTTTTAATAAGCATATGCATCATGTGAGCATACTACATAAAAAGTAGACCCAAATTCTTCAAGCACAAGAAGCATCATTTTTCTTTTCTTTTCTTTTCTTCCCTCTCTCCCCCCAGTCAAGCTATTAAGGACCTTAGTTAGCGAACACAAAGCATTTAAAGGACTATTTGGTGAGGATTGAACTGTGCAAGGCTTTGGGAGGAATGTCAAGTAAGTGAATGGTCATTTTTTTTTTCTTGCTAGGCATTGCAACCGAAATGAGCTATTGGAGACACTACCATGAGGCCTGCTTTAATTTACTTGTAAAATTCATAGCGTGCTGGCAGCCTGGCACCATTGCATTGAGGGTACAAACTTCAGAGTTCAGACACAAGCCACACCTCAATTGTTTAACTTGTATCGTCTAATTTATTGAAGAAACAAGAAAGACCTCCTCTATAACATACATCACAGATATACTTGGAGTGAACTTTAAAAAACATATGAATTCTATGAGAACACCATAAAATTAAATAAATTTTTTGCTCCTGCTACATTTGTGGCACAAATTCCTTTTTTCTTTTCTTCTCAGACGAGAATAACAAAAGCAAACACTGCACACAACATATAGCATATAAGCAAACAAACAAGTAGCAGGAATCAGCAGCAAGGGCCTTTAGCCTTTCCTTTCACCTTCTCATGCCTGGTGCCACTATTGGAGCTACTGTAATTCCACGCCGTTGTCTATCCAAGTTGGCTTCCCAGCCTTCATCAAGAACCAGCCACATGAAATCAAATAAAATCCCAGCTAAATAAACTAAGAAGTGGATTAAATTTAAGAAAGTAGCAAGTCAATGCAAGAAATCATAAAATTAACAAGTATCAACGTGTTCCTTTATGACGCCTTCTATCTTTACCAATCACAATCTTTTGAATAGATTTTTATATTTGAAAACGGTATTTCTTTTGGTCTGCATCATCAATTATGACATATGGTTGGGTGGGGGTATCATGATCTCAGAAATCATGCTTGTAATTGACCAAGTCATTGTATTCTAATGCAGAAATTGGATTTTTTTTTTCATGGTGAGAACCAAGTTGTCATAAACAAATACACAGTTGTGGATGTTATATGTTTCATTAGTGGGATATGATTTGTCCTTAACTGAAGATACCATTTACGAGGCTAAAATATAATATGCACCCAACTAATCTGTTGGCTGGAGGACTACTAGCTCATGTGATTGTCAGATTATTAAGGTACCAGTTGATGGTTTAAAGACTGGGACAAAGCATGTGGTATCATAATAGTGCATAGTGTACCATGCTAATCAGATTCATTACACACTACTGCAATAACAATGTAACTATGTTTGGATGCAATTTCTTCGTGCCTTTGCTACTTTAATGTCAATATTAAAACAGAACTAAGGAAAATGACTTTTAAGAGGCCAAACTGCAGCAAATATAGGCATAACCACTAGACAAAAAGTACTATCTTCAAAGTGAAACCACTGGTTTTCCTTCACCAATTCCAAATAACTTGGAAATCAGAAGTATAATTTACTACAGATATCATGAGATTTTAATTTGAAGTGAGGTTTTAAGTTGCTTAACATGAAGAAGAAAGAGCAAGAGTATTCATAGAGATTTTAAAAACAATGGTATATGGATTTGATAACTAAGAAGCGATTACCTATCCCCATATCAAACCCACGACTCTTGAGCTCTCTGTATTCTTGACACAGAGCACAGGTAGCACAGAAGAAGTGCACTAAGCAGTCTACACAAGGTGCCTCTTCCAGGTCGTATTGCGCCCTCAATTTTGAACGATAAGAGCATGAGTACAAGCATGCAAAACCAGTAAGACCCAGAAGCCCATAGAGTATGCCACTTTCAGCACAATCTAAAAACACCAGCAAGCAATATAACAAATATAAGTAACCTATAACCATCATTCCATATTCATGAAATTGACAATCAGCAAGCTGTTATTCCTAGGCTTACTTGAAGAACCTCTGGATACTATCTCAGCAATCTGTCCAAATGTGACACAAGGGCAGAAGCAAGTAATAAAACCTTAAAACATGAAATTGAAAGCAGTTAATAAAAAAAAAACATGGGTTGATGCTTATATGCCTAGAAATTAGTGATGAAGCTAGATGAGTTTTCAGGTCTTTACAATTTCCAGGATTATCACAACAATAGCAAAGACCAGTAGACCACTTCCCTGCAACTACACGAGCACTCATGCCGGGGGATACATATGGAGGAGCATACGGTCGTGTGGGACTTGTATTTGGAATTCCTGAAGCCAGGACAGGACCTGGACCATGTTCACTGGCATATGTCTCATAATCATGTACTGCAGGATACATCTTCTGAGTAACTGAACAAAGGTAGTTGTGGCAACTAAGCTTAGCCTTGTGCTTCTGTCATGAATAATAAGGTTTGGGTCCTAATATATATTGGCAGAATTGTCATTCAATTAGTGGAAATACCAAATATGAAAATAAAAATGCACAAATTTGACCAAGTGAAAAAAAAAAAATCCTTATATAGTAATCCTCTATATCTATCTAGTATCTGTGGAGTTACTCTCCAGTTTTGAAATACCAAATATAAAAATAAAAATGCAGCATTCCTTCTTCTCCCTGTAAATTCTAAGAAGTTGCACAAAGTCGCATTTCCACTTCTTTATTATTAAATATTAAGAGATGATTCATGTAGGATTTTGTATTAAATGCAAGTTCCTTGGGCATTCCTGATGCAGATCGCAATGACAAGAAGACCAACTTCAATATTTAGCATTGAGTTGTGACTTGGTTATTTAATATTTCAACTTAAATCTATATTTAAACATGGTAAAATAAATCGTTAGGTTGCATGATGCAGTATAGAAAACAATAAACATTATTTCATCCACAATCAGTAATACTGGTTTTAGCTGACATGATAGCTAACAAACATATGGCATTAAGTAAAAATATACTTAGTTTTTACACATAAGGAATTTATTTGTTCATTTAACTGCTACAGTTTCCCTTTAAATCACTGGACACTGCAATGATAGGAATCCTCATACTAAATACACTGCACTTTGCCAATAATAATTGGATAAACTACCAGCTATTCCAAAAGCTTAAGCTATTAGGAAAATGCGAATTTGATCGCTAAAGTAATATTTTAAGGCTCTCCCTCATGTGTGGGCTGAGAGAACTCATAATATCTTTCTTTAACTTTTACTTCTTGAACTTTGGGCTAACTTGAGTTGGGCTAAGCCAGATGGTCCTACAGCCAGCGCAATATTGCTTACTGTTTCAACTTTCAAGGCATTTGCAGCTCCACTGCATCATTAACAAAATTTAGCAGGTTGGGATGCTGACAAAAACAGTATTTTTTAATTATTTATATAGTTTAAGACAAAGATTAAGTTACAAGAGAGGCTGATATATAATAGTGTCACTCATTTTTATGTTTTTATTTTATTTTTTAGCTTGATACTAAAATGTGGAGAGCTGGTGAGTCCACTGTACTTTCTTATTGTTTCAAGGTAGATGAAGCTTCCAGCTCCCTACAAACATTGAGCAAAACTTAAACAGCTTGGAATTTTGATATCGTGGTCTTTGTTTATTTATGGGGTCAAGAGTCAAGACCAAAGGTCAAGAAAGGCTGATTTATTTTTTATTATTCTTGAGTTGCTTAATACTTACAAGTAGAGAGCTGGTAAGTTAGTCTAATTATTAGTGAGCTAATCTTTATCAAAAGTTCAACTTGTATATGATTATCATAATCTTACTATACGTAAGGAGCTGACCCATGCAGTTGCTTGTTAGCTTCACGAAACTTATGTCAGTACTCAGTAGTCAATGGTGATAGTAGTTATTTTGTGGAGTCAAATTTGGTGAAATTCCTTTCATAAATTGGATAAGCAGTCCAGTTTTATCCAATTGAGGTAAATTGACCAAAACAGAATGAGTAAGTGGTGCATGTCCATTTTAATTATTGACTTGACTCCAATACAAATCAGGTCAATCTTATCTTATTTGAGGTAAATTGACCAAAACAAAATGAGTAAGTGATGCATGTCCATTTTGATTACTGACTTGACTTGAATGCAAATCATGGACAATCTTAATGGGATTAGCAAAATTTGAGCTTAAAAGTTAAAACTATTTTGAGTATTGAAAACTCAAACTACAAGTCCATTATAATTATAGCCTTACCATATATTAAGGAGACAGGTCAACTGTGCCTAACTGCAATCAGTAGTAGTAAAATTAGTTACCAGCAAAGCATTATCCTTTTGGTTTGTGGACTCAAAAGTTGATGAATTCAAACACAAATCAAACAAAGTAGTAGTGTTTTACAAAGGGATTAGCCCACCCAAAAAAAAAAAAAAAAACCCAGTTTTACAAACGGGCCCACCAAAGAAAAAAAACCTAAGTTTTTACAAAAGGGCCCAAACACAAATAAAACTAAGTTTTACAAAGGGATTAGACCACCCAAAAAAAGCCCAGTTTTACAAAAGAGCCCACCAAAGAAGAAAAAAAACCTAAGTTGGGCCCAACGAAAGAAAAAAAAGACTAAGTTTTACAAAAGGGCCCACCAAAACAAAGAAGGAAAAAAGGAAAAAGGAAACGACTCCGCTGGGGATCGAACCCAGAATCTCTGGTTCCGTAGACCAGCGCCTTATCCATTGGGCCACGGAGTCATTTTGTTGAGAGTGGGATTTGAACCCACGCCCTTTCGGACCAGAACCTTAATCTGGCGCCTTAGACCAACTCGGCCATCTCAACTTTTGCTTCTACATCTTTCCAAATTTTATTTATTCTTTCTCATCAAAGCCACACAACCTCAATTCCTCGCCATCTCGCACACATTTTACCGCCAAATTCGATTTAAATTTTCAAATCTCTCTCTCTCTCTCTCTCTCTCTGTGAAAACTCTCAGAGAAACGAGGAGAGGATTTGATTTTCCATGGAAAACGAAGACGAAGTCGAATTCCTCTCAGTTTCTGATTCCACCGATTCCAGCGAGGAATACACCGCAGACCTTGAAGAAGAAGAAGAAGAACTCGATTTAGACGCTAACAACGAAGAGGAAGACGAACCATGTGTGACCCGTTCTGTACCGTCCGATCAAGATCGGAAATCGAAGAACGTCGATGCTCTCTTGAGGTCCGTACAATCTGATTTCGTTAATCAAAAGCATTTCAGCTCCAAGATTCAATTAATTCGTCTATAAACTTTGTGCCTCTTCCATTTCAACCTAGGGTTTTGCAATTCATATAGCCATTACAATTTTAGCATTTCAATTTACAGATTTGGATTTTGCATAACACGAAATTCCAATTAACAGATTTGGATTTTTTGGAATGTATGTATAGTTGGGCTAAGCTATATGCTTGTGTTACTGTCTCTAGGGTTTAGTTTGCTGCAATCAATTTGGGCATTTAGTTAATTTATTATCACAAATTCACAATATATGTTTAATTTTTGTGTATGGAAGCTTTTTGATTATCATTTAGATTCTAGGGTTTGTAGGTCTAGTGGTGGATGTTGATGTATAATTTATAATTGTATTTATCGAATTCGAAGAAAAAGTGTTGAAGTAAAATTTGACATAAGTTACAATTGTATCACAGAGGTGACCTAGTGGTGAAAAGACAGCCGCTGCTTCCACGAGTCCTTTCAGTGACAGGAGCAGCAGCAGTTTGCCGAAAACCCTTTAAGCCGCCATGTTCTAATGGCTATGATGATCAAAATACACTTGCTCGTCGTCTCTGGGCCCGCAAAAGATTTGTGCCGTGGGGCTCTTCAAGGCCAGCATTGGTTGCAATTACCAATAGAGTGAATGTAACAAGTACTGCTGAGAAGGATGTAGTCGAGGAGACTGTGACTCTGCCACCTGGGATTGAGCCTTTGGTGTTGTGGCAACCTGAAGAATCCGAGAATGGGGCTGCTAATTTGGTGCCAATAGTAGTTGACCCATTGCTTGTTCGTTTCCTTCGGCCCCATCAAAGGTATTGTTCATGATATTAAAATCGAAAATTTTATGCATGCTGTGTAGGGGTTTTATATGGA